>NW_024508766.1:322357-438491 GCF_017590135.1 Pyrgilauda ruficollis | reverse complement strand
TTTTTTTTTTTTTTTTTTTTTTTTTTCTTTTTTTTTTTTGGTTAAGAATAATTAAGTCATTTAGTTCTGCTTAGTTTTGTATGTGACTGTAAATGAACCTAACTCATTACACAGTTTTCTAGTTCATGGCAACAATCCCTAAAAAGATGAGTGACATTTCTGGATGTTAAAGAAAATGAAATTTTGAAAAAAAAATAGAAGAGTGTCACTTATTGCACTAAGAATATTCTCTCCAGAACAAGTTCTTCCTCACCTAAAACATTTCAATTAGAAACGTAGCTATTCTGACCCATAATAAGGGACTTCCCCTACTGTCACCTGTCTTACCAATTATGTCTCAATAGTCACAGTAGAGCTTGTGTCAGTAATAGCAGTCTTAGGAAAAATTGCCTCCTGAAAGGGCTGTGGATGACTCACTGGCTTAAATATACTCTCTGACTCAACCAGTGGCCCTGTGGTGATGTGCACAGACTAAGAAGTAGAGCCTTTTCCCAGGAGTCTGGGAGTCTGTGAGGAGGTGAGAATGATCCACGTGTGGCAGACTAATGGGAGAAAACCAGAAGAGAAAAGAAGAACAGCACAAAGAACAGGATAGAACTGAATCTCTCAGAAGTTGTCCATCTGAAGTTCAGATCTGTTCTTCACATGCTGAAGTAGGCATCTGAGATTCCAGAGAGATTTCTAAAATCCCAACGGGATTAAGGTATTTTTCTGGAATACCCTCAGTTTTGGATGATTAGCAAAAGCAGAAGCAGTGTGCTTCAACTCTGAGCCTGGCCTTGAGGGGCTCTCCCAGTGTGTGTACTGGATTATTTTGGTTTGCCTTCAGCGGTGGCTCAGATACTGCTATACATGTTCCTGGGAGACTGGAGCCCTGAGTGAGCAAAGCATCTGTAAATACACCCTTCCAAAAGAGAGCAATACAACCTGTATACTGCCCATAATATTTGGTACTGTTTCATGCTGCTGGGTTCGTTCTTCTTGAGAAACAACTCATGCCTAGGGAAGGAACAGATCTTTTTTTGTTGCATGTGTTGGTCAGGCTTCATAGATAGGCTGAAAGAATGACTCATCTCTGCTCATGGCTGCCATAAACTGGCACTTGCTCTTTTAAAGCAGATATTACTGTAAAGCTTTAAATTTTCTCATCCATTTAGAGCAGACAGTGCTTCTCATTTGATTTTTCTTCTTTTGAGCATTCCTGCTGTGAGAGGATTTAATAAGCCTATACTTGAATTTGTCCTAGAAAAGATGGGTTTGGAGCTGTCCTTTCATTTTCAGATTCTGACAGTTCTCATCTGGAAAATCTTTTTATATTTCTTGATATATTCTTTTGTACTCATGCAGTAGTCACTGCCAATTATGCTCTTCTCAGCTATTATTCTGGAAAGTGTTTATTCATGGCTTTGAAACTCAGCTGGATGCATGGCTAAGCTGAAATATACAAACCTGTGTCCTTCTCCATGAGATCACTGGCTTATGGAGACTGGCTTATGGTTTGCAACTTTTACAGACATCGACCTAGTTTTATTTGCCTTATGGCTTTAGAGCTCTCAGATATTGTTGAGTCATGTTATCTGGCTCTGTGCTATGATCCTGAAGGATGGATAATATTGTAATTTGTGTAAAATTGGATTTTTAATGTATTAATAGAAGTTCAGCAGCTTTAAGAGAAAAGATCAACTCTCACAGAGCTGTCAGCAGTTGCAAACATCACTTCTAGGGTTCTCAGAAATGTCACTGAGTCTGAGAATTAGTCTGATAAATCTGGCCCTGAAAGTTCACAACATAAAAGCTTGGGTTAAAAAAAAAAAGGGGGGGGGGGCAGGCAGAGTGAAGTATTTTAGAAGTTGTCAGGTCTCTTTTTTGAAGTGAGAGACAGCAGATGGGCATTTCTAGAAGTCTGTGTGTCATTTTTGACTATGTCTGTTCCACTACTGGGTTTTCTTAACTAAATTGAGAAAATGCCTGATCCTGTATACACAGTTTTTCTACCAACACGAAACCAACCTAAAAGCAGACCAACATATCTGCTACAGATCTGAAAGGGACAAGACAGGGGCCTGTCTCTCTCCTGCCTGTGGATCACTTCTTGCTACTTAGCAATATTTCCCTTGGTCCAGGTTCAGGTAACTGTTTGAGCTCCTGGATACCTTGTCATGCACTCCTGTCTACTCAAGCCCTACAATTCAGAGATTTCTGTAAGGTGCTCTTCATGCCCAAGAAGCATGCCATTTGTAACTGCAAAATTACATAGGATCTGGTGCATAGGATTGCATAGGATCTGTTCAGTGCAAGTACATTACAGAGAAGGGAATGACTGGAGATCTGTGAGGGCTTTGGGAATGAGTAAACATACTTCTGCTACTATGGAAAATAGTAAATACACTGCACCATGGAAAAGAGAAAACTGAGAAAGTATTTGAGATGGTTCTGTAGATTCTTATGGGGTCTGGCAAAGGTGAAGGGAGTTTGACTATTCACTGTCCCTTCAAAGCAAAATTACAGATCAACACATGAATAAGAAGGAATGAGTTTAAAAATAGAAAGATTTCTTTTGTTCTTTATGCAGTTTATCATTAGTCATTATAACTCCTTGCTGCAGGATACTGTGACTGTTAAAAGTTCACACAGATTCAGAAGGCAACTTGACAAATTCATAAGAAAGAAATTAATTGGGGCCTCTTAAATACAAAAATGTCTCCTTTGGCTGGGGAAGTCCTTGAACTGCAAATTGCTTGTGATGAGGAGAGTACTGTTTCATGCTTACCCTGTTCTGCTCTCTCCAATATATTTGGTCTTGTCTAGTGTTACAATCTAGTTGGGATAAATAGTACTTTGAGTTAGACCAAAAATGGCCATTTTTATGTTAAAAGAAGAGATTGTGGGGACAGTGTTGGATAAGCCAACCCTTAAGATTTCCACAATATTGCAGGTCTCCTCAAGTTTCAGAAGCTGAGTATTATTTGTGGTAGAGAAATAAGGTGAAATACTTTGCTCTCTCTTACCATGTTGCTGATTGCGACAATGTGATCATTTTTTGCTTAACAAACACAAAACAATTGTCTCATCCCCTCTTCAAAATATACTCAGGTAGAGAGATGATATCCCCCTTATCCTGCTACCTGAGCACCTTCCAGTTGTGCACTAACTGACATAACGGATGACCAGGAGGCAGCTGGGAGAAGGGCTGCATCTGTTACTCTCTTTTGCCTTTCTTTTGGACAAGTTCTGCAACAGAGGCATTTAAAGCTTTTTCCCATGCTCCTTTAGAGGATAGGTTGCTTTTGCATGTTTTTTCTTGGTTAATTAATGTGCCTTTAAGTCTCTGCTTTATGAAACTCAGCTTTTCTCCCTATCATGTCTTTTGATGTTTCTGTT
Source organism: Pyrgilauda ruficollis (assembly GCF_017590135.1). Lineage (NCBI taxonomy): Eukaryota > Metazoa > Chordata > Aves > Passeriformes > Passeridae > Pyrgilauda > Pyrgilauda ruficollis. The sequence continues at coordinate 435,110 of NW_024508766.1, read as the reverse complement.
TTAAAATTCCAATTGTTCCACTGCTATCTCGAGGGATCAAGACTTGCATTTACCTTTTAATTTCCAACAAATTCAGGATTTTTCTTTTAGCATTTTAAATACAAAAAGAAATGTGAGTACTCTGACCCATAATTTAAAACTCTTCCCTACTCTCACCTGTCTTACCAATTGTCTCAATATTTACAGTATAGCGTCCTTGCTTATATCAGTAATTGCAAACTTAGAAAAAAGATTTTCAACCATCATCTTATTTTCCAGTTTGAAAGGGCTCTTTGCTCTTAAAACTCCATTTGTCAGCCCTCTTAATGATAGTGGCTAGGATATGCAGTGCACATTTGGGTGAGTAACACACCAGTGAGGCCCATGACATAAGTCTTTCTGACTTATGCTGCTCAGCCTTTTTGTCACAGGAGCTTTAAAGATGCATTATCACTTCATGAGCAAGAGGTTTGTCTTATGCCCTTTACCTCTTTCCTTGGCTAGTCCAGCTGAGAGCCTTGTGCTGCTTATATGCACGTTGCAGACTGCAGTACAATGTCATGGAGCTCTTACAGCCTGAGAAAGGTTTGTTTTAGGTGGGGGAACCAGAAGTAGCTGTTGTCTGGTTGTTAAAAAGGATAACCAGCCTGTCGCTATAGGACACAAAATAAAACAGCACGGACACTGGAATCTCCAAGGTAAAAAGAAGGGAAGTTTAATTTCTGACTCCAACATTTGTAGATTTTTCAAAAGTGACAGTGGATTGGAGGGTGAAAGTGCCACCTCTCCAATGACACTGGACAAACCAACAGTCCATCAAGTTTCTCCTCCTCCAGAAAGGAATGTAAAACAATTAATTATTTACATAAAGTGCGTGAGAAAGTTCATTACAAGAATGTAAACATCAGAAGGCTTAGAAGACCTTGGAAGAACAGGGAGACACCAGCCCTAAGCCCCATGAGGGCAGTCTAGTTGCTAGTTTGGATATCAAATTCTCCTGGAGTGCAAGAAGCCATTACTGAATAGGTGGTGCACTCCATTCAGGTCCAACTGGGCAATGACATAGGAACAGGGAGGTTATATAATCAGAGCCAAGAAGTGAGACTTGTTGACCCATCCTGAGCCTTTGCCCCTACATGCCCACAGTGCCTTTTTGCTGGGTTAGTTTGGCCTTTTGATGAGAGGATCTTGAGTCTGTTTATAGCCCTTGCAAGTAGAATTAAATGGTGAACCAATCCGTGTGGATCATAACAGTGGTCCAGAGCTCCACAGGGCCCTCTGGCCAGATCCCATCAAGAGTGGACAGCATTGGTCTGTAGAAGTAGTGGTGGATATTCAGACCAGATGTGTAGCTCTCTGGGCATCCCCTCACAGAAGAAAAGCCTGTTGTCTGGCAGGTTTGAGCATACCTGGGCTTCCAGTAAGCACTGCTCAGAGCCTGTGTTGTGAAAACCTTTTTGTGAACGTGAGTTGGTGCGCCCTACAGATAAAGTCATAAGTTCAGAGACTGAAACATACAGATTTCCAAAACCTCTTATGGTAGGTTTCCTGTCTGTGTTAGAAACTCACTGATGCGTACTAAGCCTTTGTGTTGCTCCAAGAGCACTGGGAATGTCTGCTCACCTATGCCAACTCCTTCAAGAATGTGCATTCATCCCACTCTAGTCACTGCTCTTTGCACAGAGCACTTAAGGTGTGTCCATACCAGGAGTCAAACTTCTCATGTTTACACTGGAGCACCTGTGACACTTAGGAATGTTCATTAAGTGGAAGGCAAAGATGGCAGTTTTTAATGAAGAGGTCTTGACTCAAAAGTATGTAAATGCCTTCAATTTTTTTCTGCCTTTTCTTGTAGTTGGAAGGGCTTGAAAGTGAGTTTATTGCCATGAGGAAGGGAGAGGTCAGTATTCCATAAAGATGAAGGCTCCTTTGGATATGTTAGTGCATCCTCCAGGGTGCTCATAACTTACAGCTGAAACAGGGAGTTCTCCATGGACTCTTGCTGCTCAGAAGAAGGAGGCAGTTTTATGTATCTCATTATCATGCTTAGGGAAAGATTTACATATAAAAGTCTCCTTTGTTGTCTACAAGGTAGCAATATTTTTAATGATAAAAACATCCAGGCATAATCTCCCCGGTGTATTTCCCCACAAATCTTCTTCATATTTACAATTTGTTAGATCATCTAGGAGACAGAATGAGTCATGTCAAAGCTACCCTTGGTGACTGACTGACTCCAAGCAGAGTAGGAGAATAGTGCTAAAAAATAAACCCAGGGAAACAGGGCATGTTCTACACTTAAAAGCTACTAACAAAAGAGAGTGACTAAGAGTTAACATGAAAACTGGAAGTCTTTAAATCAAGAAAGAAGATAAATGTATGTTGCACTTGTTTACCTTGGTGTATGAGAAGTCTGAAAGGCTACATTAACTGTATAGAGCCTGAAAACCGGTGTGAAATCTGTATTAAAACTGCTTTCAATTTCTTGTGCCATGGAGAAGTGATTCATTTTCAGGTCCACTTTATTTTAACCCTGTTGTATGAATGTCCATGGGAATGAGAATCAGTTCCCAATTTTTGTTAATGCTGTATGATGGCCTAACCTGACTGTTCAAATTCCTCCTCCACAGCCGAAATCTGCAGTAGCTGACCAGTGGGTTAGGGCAGTTTTATAGCTGACAGTAGAAGATAAGTGCTGGTGATCTGTGGAGCTCAAAGACACTACAAGTTAGAGAAACATTCATTTACCTCTCAGGACAAGAATAGAGGGTTTATTCCTTCTTGTGCTCTCCAGAAATATCTGAGATTAGCAGATTCAGGCTCAGCCAGTTCTGCCAGAAGTAACTTCACTGTTGTAACATAAACACCTTGAGAACACTTAATGCAAAATTTTCAGATTTCAGAAAAAGTTGCATAACCTTTTTTCAGTCTCGGCAGAAATAAAATGAAATTCAGAATCAAAACTGCTTTCTGTAGTCTAAATGCCTTTATTTTTCTTCCTTTTCTTTTGTGTTCACTCGGGATTTTGTTTCATTAGTTTGTTGGTTTTAAACAATGAGGGATTTCTGAAATTATGCTTTTTCTTTACAACACATTTTTCTGTGTCATTTTCTGAAAATGTCTTTCCAAAATAGGTGGTTCATGTGTCATACAGGAAGTCAGTTTTCAATCCAGTTCTTGCAGAAATAGATGGCTCCATCTTTTATGTGTTTTTTATCACATCAGAGATCTTTTAAGCTCGGAAAGCAATAAGAAATGTATAATTAAGTATGTGAACAGCTGATAATGTAAACCTGTGTGCAGTCACGTGTTTGCGATTATCCTTTCAGGTTCCCTAATTTAGTGGGCTGGAGGGTTGTTTGTGAAAATCTGGGGAAATAAAAAGGAGATGTTTTAATACAGTATACCTGAGCACAATTTTTGACATTGTGACATTTTGACATTGACAAAATATAATTTTTTTTTTATGATAGGTGGAATAAAGTACAAAGATTGAGCAAGGCATAAATTTTCCTAGTAATTCGTTGAGCAGAAGGTGTTTGCAGTCTGCACTTTCACATTGCTGGTAGGAGGGAGACTGAAGATGCTGATGCCTCAGCATACTGCTGCTTCCAGAGGTTTATCTTGCCCACACAGATGATTTTTCTTTCTCATCCTGTTGTCAAGGTAAAGAATTGCTACTAATCATACATTTGGTGAGCTATTACAGCAGTTCCTAGCTTCTTATCTTTCAGCACAGGTGATATTTTCCATGAGAAAAGGGATAAATATCTAGCTGACCCTAGATGAGGAGGTCCAAGAAATTTGAACTGTGTGCAGTCATTACATTCCCAAAAACACAGAATAATTGGTAGCTCTTGTTACAATAGATTTTCCCTTTTCTTTGTATCTTTATTTCTTTCATTAATTTGTCCATTTGGGGGGAGGAAAATAGTTAATCAGAAAATCACCAGAAGGAGAGTAAAATCACCAGGGGGTGAGGCCAGGACAGACTGGGACTGGGGCAGTAGGGTCTAGTCTAGCTGTGTTGTCCAGACTCAAATTTCTTAAGGTTTAATGGCCAGATTCTGCTCTGTGGTAAAGCCATACTGGTAAAACCATGAGCTACGTAGTCCATCAGCAAAGATTTCATTCTCCTCTTTAAAAACTGCGAAGTTGAAATTATACAGCTGTGATAACTGCCTTTAGATTAACAGATTCTTACCACTGCTAGCAAGGACAAAGTGATAAAAGCATAACTTTGCTTAGAACCTGGCTGCTGAGTCCCAGGGACAGCAGGTGGAAAGTGAATTGTTATCCTTCTGAGACTTGGTCTTGGATTGTCAGTGAAGTGCAATTTGAGCCCAAATAGCATATCACAGAAAAAAAAAAAAAAAAAAAAAAAAAAAAAAAAAGGAAAAGGCGCCAAGCATTTTTAAAGGGTTTCAGAGATCAGAATGAGACCAGCACTTGAGACATGCTGTTCTCACCTGCATGTATACCTTTCAATTTCAGTTTGTGGAGGTTTTTCCAGGCTATTACTCCTGATCTGTTAGCAATGATCAAGCAGTGTTGTGAGAATTACTACACAAGAAAACACATTTGCAGCACAGCAAGGTAAGACATACAAACTTGCTTCAGACATGCAGATGTCCTGACTTTTTGAGAGTTTCAGATCTGCACAGAGCTTTTAATTTTACCTTCATTTGCCAACAATTCTGGAAAATCAGCTGTGCAGTTCCACCTGACTCAGTACACAGAATTCAGTCGTGTCTATAGGGCATTGTCTCCTTTATCTCGCATACAGTCAGGATAAAGGAATGTTCTACCTACACCTAGAATGGGTCCCAAGAGCTTGAGGTAAGGAAAGGTAGCAGAAACCACAAAGGAAAAGAGGGAGAACAGACCACAGGGAAATCTCCAGGTTAGGACTGCTAGGATTGTATTATGAATCTGACAGCATCCATCTTATTTCTTCTTGACTCCCTAGTGCCACAGAGAAGGTACCTAGATTTTAGCAGAAAACTAGGTACAAAATTTACTATGTCATTTACATCTCTATTGCCCCCAAATGTCCCTGCTCCATCTGACTGAACCTCTTTCAGCAGTGGTACAAATATGCACAAACTTACCAATAATGAGGTTCTAAAACCATAACTTCATCTGATTAGTCTAGCACTTCTCATCTGTAGGTTGGTACTGACTTCCCAGACATATCTCCCTGCAGACCCTCTTGTGAAGATCTCAGTGAAACAAATGTAGTCAAAGAGAAAGACCTGTCATTAGAAATGCCACTTGTTGACATATGCTTTTCAAAGAAAAAGAGCTATAGTGAGCTTGGACAGAAAGCAAATCGTGGTGACTGGTTCTGTCACTTTTGGGAAAGCAGATGGTGTGCTATGGGATAGATGTTTTCTGTTATACAGTTATCAGTTTTCTATACACTCAGCATCCAGGATGGTACTTTTCCATGCCAGGTGTGTAGCTCTGGCTAAATGCTTTACAAAGTTTCAGGTGAACCTGCTCAGCTGTTTTGAATGAGACTTAGAATATCTTCACTGGCATATTGCTGCCTGATATCAAAAAGAATTGGGCTGACTGTGAAAGGAGAAGGGTAAAGAGAAAGGAGTTTCTGGTGAGAAAGTATGAGTGTATGAGATGTGTCCAGTCCAGATGCACTGGATAATCTGGAAAGAAACCATGTGTATACCTAGGGCCCATATAATCTAAACAGTCAGGATTCCTTTCTCTCACCAGCTTTTCTGCTGTCAGTTAATAATTGTATCAGCAACAGCAATCAGTCTCAGACATTGTTTCTTGATAAGGCAGAAGATAGTTCCAGGTCAGTAAATCAGGGATTGCTTTGATAGTTGAAATAGCTGTAAAAAAAATCACAAATTTTCAGAGCATAAAGGAAAATTCCTTGGAGTTCATTTTTCAATCCTGTAATGACTAGATTAAAAGAAGCATAGCATTTATGAATCATCCAGAAATCCTCACAACCTTCTTCTGTTTTTAAACTAATTAAAGTAAGTAATTTTCCATCCTCTGCCACTGCTCTGTATCTTGGCACAAGGCATTAGCCTTTTAGCCTATAGATATGCAATTCACATTGAAATTTTTATTGATTTGCTCCATGCTGTTTAACTCCAAAGCTCAATTCCTTGTGGTCTTGTAATATTAAAACAGTTACAAGGATTACCTAGTGCATCTATATGTTCTGTGCATGTATAGTGCGATTGCTCTGAATACTGATGGTTTTTTTTTTATTATGGGACAATGGCAGAGGTCCCTTTCCTATAGGACATTAATTTCTCCATATGTAGAAAAGAAGGATAGTTTTCTTTCCTTCTTTAAAGACAGCTGTAGGGGAGAAGGGATGTGTATTCTTTGCTAGCACACCAGCAAGGGAAAATAAGCTAGTTGTGAAAGCAAATAGTTAACCAAAAAGGATAGCAGTGGTCCTGGCTTCCTCACTGTCTTTGCTTTCCTCAGCATGGCCGTGCCATGTATTACACATTACCAGTCCTCTCCACATGTTTGCTCTCAGTTCTGTCTCATGCAGGGCAAACATATCTAGCCCATCACCCTCTGGTTCTTCAACCCCATGTGCCAGATCTTTTTCTCCCAGAGTAAGGAGAAAGAGCAGAGTGGAAAGGTGCCACTTTACAAACTGGCAATCAGAAATTGATGTATGATATGGCAGAGACACCAAGGCCTCAGCTGTACGTCTTTGCTGCTTAACTAAACACTTGTTTTCTGAGTCTCCAGTGTGAAAGAAAGGTAGAGACATTCCTCACTTGCTAAAGGCCCAGATAAATGGCATCGTCTCTCTACCCCTATTGCAGGGAAAGGGGTTGCAAAGCCTGGAAAGAAAGTTTAGCTTTTTCTTGCCAAGAACAGCTCATTCAAGATGCAAGGTGACACAGCAATCAGTGTGATGGATTGTGACAAGTCTGGCAGACAAAATTCTCAGGAGAGAAGCTGTGACAGCTTCAGGTTGTAACATTTTCCCATTTTCCTGTTCTGCTTCTGTTTTCTGTAAAGAGAAAAGTTCATTTTATAAGCGTTTTTTTTAAATAAAAATAAAAATTATTGACGATGATGGTGATGACGACAGCATTTTTTTCTCTCTTCCAGAACTAAAGTATCAACGTGATACATTCTTCATTATGCCTTTTGAAAGGATGGCTGTATTCAAAGATGAAGGAGAAGAAAGGCAAAGTTTGATTTCTGAACTTAAAAGAACTCTCATAAAAGGCAGATATTTAGATCAGACTGAAATGGCCTGAAACCATATTTATTATTCTGGCATTCAAGCAGTCAGCTTCCCTGCTTGAAATTCCACATATCTTATAGATGAAACATATTCTTTGGGGGTGCTCAGTGGCTGCATGACTCCTCAAGTAAAGTATTTTGCAGTCAGTGGGTAGGATCCATACACTGGGTCAAACTGGGTGTAAGATTACTCTGTGATGGTAATTTCTTTCAAGCCACTATAAAAGACTGTTGCTGGCTACAATCCTTGTAGCTGCCACATTATGCAACAATAAGCCAGCATGAATCTTAGAAGCTTTTTAGATAGAAATTAGTCTCCATAGAGACTTGCTGGACTCTTGTATTTGGATGAGCAACCAATAAATGTCTGATAACACTTATCGCTTTGAAAAAAAATTTCATGCAGTTTGCACTGGATTTCTCTTTCACTGTGGCCCCACATGGAATGAAACACCCAGATAATGTGTAGAATATCAACTTAGATGAATCTGGGTTGTCTTAGGTTGCAAATGCAAGATATGGCCGGGGGTGTGTATTCTATTGCCATCTGTTAGAAGTGGGGCAGTTATCTTCTGTTAATTGGGCCACCTGTTAAAACCAGGTGGGGCAGTTTTCTTTATCTCTTCCATGACCAATCCTCCCTCCAGGAGATATCTTCTGTCAATAGGCCATTGAGTGTCACTGCATGACTGATAAAATTCCATCATCCCACTGGGAGATGTTCTGTCCAGAGGGAGCAGCCAAGCATTCCTACCTGGATATCATCTGAGATCCCAAACACCACTGTGAACCTTTTCCCACTCGATTTCCAGAGGAGCAGTTTTTGTCTCCACTGTTTTCCCAGAGGTATACCAGGCCCATCTACACCACCACTGGACCTTCTGAGGAAAACTGCACCCTTCTACAGGACCACTGCTCCAGCAGAACCACACCTGTCACTCCAGGAGGACTGCAGCCACCATTAAACCAGACTGCTACCAACTCCCTGACCCACAGGGTGTCAGGTCATATTCTGACTCTGTCAGTGGTTTTTGTATTACTGCTTTTTTAAAATTTTTTTTCCCCCCTAATAAAGAACTGTTATTGCTACTCCCATATCTTTGCCTGACAGCCCCTTAATTTCAAAATTATAATAATTTGGAGGGAGGGAGTTTACATTTTCCATTTCAAGGGGGGCTCCTGCCCTCCTTAGCAGACACCTGTCTTTTCAAACCAAGACAAGGGCTCACAAAGCTGACCAGAGGGGGGAATACATGTACAGTGGTTTGAGGTAACCATATAGAAAAAGAAGCTCCTATTACTGCAGAATGCACAGGCAGCACTTACACAGAAGACCAATACTGGAATCTGTAACAAAATAAGTGGGTCTGTAAGACCTTATCTGTGCGCTCTGACCGAAGCTTTACTCATGATCATGTGAAGCTCATTACTTTGGCTTTTGCTGGCCTGCTGGTCACCTTCCTTAAGATAGTTCCCAAGAGACACAGAAAGGAAAGTGGGATATCTAATCAGGTCAAGATATGAATTTCTCATCTTAGTTAAAAAGGAAATGCTTCTGGACAGACGAATGGTGTGATCCTGAGGGAAAGGCAGAGTTGATGGCACTGGGAACCTGAGAACCGTCTGGTGTATGATGGTGCCATGAATCTCAGCTGAGATGTGCTGGGCTCTCACCTGGGTCTACAGAAGACACCTCAGCTGGCACATGCTCTGATTTATCTCTGTATCTCAGAACTGCCCTGCTCTTTCATCTTGACTGACATGAGTTGCACAAGGACATTTAGGAATCCTGTTGCAGGACAGGACATTCTGCTTGTACTCGCCTCTGTTTTCAGCTGCAATGCACTCAATATTAAACATTAATGCACAATCTCAGCCTTCCCTGCTGAAAGAAAGAAAGAAAAGCTGTTGGAATCTCTGTAGATTCAAGAAGGGGGAGCATTAACTGTTAACAATCATGCAAAGAAATGAATGGTTCTTCTCTGCACTAGGTACTTTTTTCTACATTTTCTATAGAGTAATTTACCATGTTTTGCCCTAAGAGTGGTTTCTAAGCAGATGAAGTGTGAATTTTCAGTTATTGTGGTCTATATGTGTTGTGATTTGCCTTTTAAGCAATACTGCTTTTAATTTTGTATGTCCTTTATTCTTCCTTGAAAGAAAAATTGATTTACCATCTTCATTCAATGCACAATCTTTCTCTCCTGCACTGATGTTCACAAAGCATTCTTCTGAAAGGACTCCATTTTCTTCTAGCAAATTCTCTCTCTTCAATGCTGTACAAGTAAAATTTGTTTCAGAGGCATATAAGAGGAGATCTCTTTGTATAATCAGCGGCATTAGCATCTGAAAGTCTCTAAATAATGGGTATGTAGCAAAAAACACCTGTGTAATTCTGCTTTCACAGGGCTGTGAAGGGATGAGCTGGCCAGAAAACAGCTTATTGGATTTCATCCACAGAGAAAGGTAGCCAATTCAGCAGTCTGGAACTTTCAAGAGAGGGTCAGCAGGAGAGTTCACAGCTTTCAGAAAGACCAAGAAACAAGATCCTTTTTCTCCAGGAGCTGACAGACTACAATAAAGAAAGCAGGAAATAGTGGTTTGGGTTTTTTTCTTCTCTGGAATATGTTGCTACTAAAAAAAAGACACCAAAAATCCCCTGCAAAACAACAAAACAAAACAAAACAAAATGTCTGGTGTTGGGTCTGTTGTAACCAGCTGGAAGTGCCTGGAATCATCTGTGTCCCCCACAACTTATCTCTTGGCCTCTTCTCACAGAGGCCAGTGCTGCAGACCCTCCACTGTCAAAGCCTGGACACCTACACAAAATATTTTCCACCTCTTGTCTCTGTAAAATTGAATTGTCATTAAATTATATATTCATTGTATACTCCTTAAAATCTTACTTGTATCCACAAAAAAAGTTCTACATCTGAAAATCCAAGTAACTTCATCCCAAACCTAGTAAAGATGGACAGTTTACACACACAATGAAAGTCTAACTCTTGTCGTTTCTCCACATTTCTCCACATTGCAACTACAAAATTATTGCATTATCCAAAAACAACCAGCCTTTCCAGGAAAGTGGGACCTCAGCACATGTGATGGCATCTTTGGAAGTCAAATGTTATCACCACAAACATGCATCCTTCCTCCTCCTATCCTCCAGTTTTTACTGCTAAGCATGTCATATAGTCCACTGCATTCCCAGCTGTGTCCCTTCCCAGCTCCTCACCCACCTAACTGCCTGCTCTCTGCACGGGCAAGTGAGAAGCAGAGAAGGATTCCTGCTGTCCAAGAACTGTTCATAAATAAATAAAACAGCAGTATGTCATCAACATTATTTTAGTCACAAGTGACTATATAACGGCATTATATTAGCTGTTAAGAAGAAATTTAGCTTCATAACTTCCTCTCAAACAGAACCCAGTGCAGCAGTAAACCACTACTAGTCCTGCTTTCTGTGGCTGGAAACTGGTTTGTTTCAAAGGAATTACAGAGATGTCCTTTCACCAAATAAATCCTCTAATGAAAACAGTCTGCATAATGGATACTAATTAATCTGTATGTAGAGAAATATTTATTTCTTTGGTTCTGGGAGAAGGTAGGCTTTCTCTTAGCTGAGTTTTCCAAAGTACATCATTTTTCAAATGCCATTGGGGGAAAAATTTCTGCCTGAAAAGGTTCTGAAAACCCCCAAGCTGAAGAGAGAATGGCTCAGTCATGTCAGCTGCAAAAGCAAACAAAAAAAAAAAAAAAAAAAAAAGAGAGCAGTTTCATAGCTGACCAACAAGTGGGAGAAACATGACTGAAAATTTTCAGGTTAATTCTGTGAGCTTCAGTTAGGGAGAGAATAGTTTGTTATTTTAAAAGACACCACTGTGGCCAGTTGCTTAGACACTAAAAATATCTTCATTGTGTTCCTGAAATGTGTTGCTTTACCATGAGATGAATTGTTTCCCCATTGCTATAGGCAGAGGCATATTCATGTGACTGGAAGAGTGAAAATCCAATATTTTTAATGCTCTTTTCAAAGAATCACTGAAAATTTGTTTCCTTTCCCTGACTCTGAAAGATGAAAAGGCGTCTGTTTGTAGGCAAGGAGCCAGAGTCTCTCATTAACTGCAGTGCTCTGGTCGGGGTTAATGGCTATGTAAAGCTGGAGAGTCCTCCTCTCCTGAAGCACATCTTCATAGACTTCTGAGACAGCACCGCTGGGAAAAAAATTACCATAGACTAATAGTTTCTCTTGGGATTGATAAAATTAAAACAACTGGATGCCCAGGACAGCCTCTAAAAACTTATTCCACAAGCTATGAGAAACTGAAGGGCTTTGCTCATCATTTTGAGAAATATATTGCATTCCATGGGCTATTTTTTGTCCCAGCCATTTTCCTGGCCCATCTGTCAAAAAAGAGGTAGTGGAAAGGAAAGAATTAAAGAAAAAGATTTCTTAATTCAGTATTGAAGGACTTGCATGCAAAATTTCTTGAGGTGTCTTTCCTGCATGACATGTGGGATTCATTCCCAGTTGATAGGGTGGTAAACAATCAGGGCAGAAGTATGAAGTATTTTTGTTTTCCCATGTATGACTCTCTGCTCTTGACTAGGAACCTTGCCACACTTCTGCCCTGCAGCCTGTGTCCCTAGCCTATGGGAATGCTTTGTGGCTTTATTCTTGCTTCCTCAAGTTGACTTAGTGCAGGCTGTGTTTTTCAGGGGGTCTTTCTGCTTTTGCAAAGGGCAAGTGTTTGACATGAGGCATGAATTGTGAATGAGCAGTCACCAACAGAGCACAGACCATGTTTTCAGGACATCAATTAAATAGAGTCCCTGTAATCTACGTTCAGTATCATAAATATGAAATGCAATTCCTTGGTGGATAGGCAGGTAAGGGAATCACTGGCAAGATAAGGTTACAGCTACACGTGCTCTAAGTTTATCTTTCAGATTCAATGTATGTCTTCATTTATATCTCCAGTATGTCTTCAAAATATAGCTCCCTTAATGTAATTGCTATAGCTGCAAATTTGTAATTTTTCAGTTTATATAAATCCAGTCTAGCTCCATGGGGTTTTTTTTAGTAAAGCAATCTCAGTCTGAAAAGGTATGACTCCAGAAGGAGCACACACTGATACAGCCGGTACACTGATTACCTAAAAAATGAATTGATCTTTCAAGCAGACAATGATGCAGCAGGCTTCCATGAATGGGTTGTTTATGCAGTCATTTGCAAATGTCCTACCTGAATAATTTTCATCCACAAAAGGCCTTTTAATCAGAATAAAACTTTTCCAAAATTATCTGATGAAATTTCCTTGAAAAGGATGGAGTAGAGTGCTTTGATAAGGTCAGCCCTTTTAAGAGCAAGCTTTCTATTTTCTGTGAGGAACCACTGGTCTTGTTTGAATTTTTTTTTTTATATCAGTAAACACAAGCAGTTCATATGTGAATGCAGCATTGTGATGGCATGGCATTTGACTTCTTTTAAGTTCCTTCTTTTTTGCCAAAATTTATTTCTAAGGAAGAACAAACAGAGATGGTTTCTTTTTTTCCTACCTGCCTGTGATTTAAGAATCTGGCATGTCTAATGTCATTCTTAAACACGCAGCCAAATTGTTTGTGGGTGGTTATGAGCAGTTTGAGTCTTATAATTTCTTATTATTAATCCCTGCTAAATATTGTAATGTTTCTAAGTTGTGACCAAGGGAAGACCTGTATTGTGACCTTTCAACTCAGACCAAGGTTTGTGCTAATAACAATAACAATAATAACTGGGCTTCATAATTTCTGTCCCATGCCTGAAAGGGGCACCCAGTTGAGTTGAAGGAAAAAATTTTGTCCTGCTCTTACTTGTAGTCAGCTAGAACTGAGCTCCAGAGAAGTCACTGGGTAAAGTTCTCTTTTTGAAGCCAGGAAATCAATTAGAAATCTACTATGTGAGTTAATTTTCTTCAGGATGCTGGTTTGTTTTGTACTACATTGAGGAAAATTTATGGGCACAGATGGGTGACCAGCAGCACAGAAATGTTTCAGGCAGATTTGCAAAGTGAAGTTGGACTGTCCATTCCTAAGGAAGAATGTCCAACTGAGCAAGTGTTTGCAGTTTTACCGGGAAATTTGGAGTATGAGTCGTACTTGTTTGATACTTATGATATGATGGGAGTTAGCGGTTGGTCTTATTTCAGATGTTTTCCAGTTTGTGATGCTTGATTTAGAAAACTCTTTTTAATTTTAATATGTTTTCCTATCTTTAGGTAGGTATATGTGGGTGTCTAGTTAAGGGGATTATTTTAAACTATGCAACAAATGAGAAGACTTCCTATTTTATTTAAAGAATCAGAGTTCAACATTTGTATTTGAGCTGGCTTCTCTTTGTTAAGATGTTAAGAAGTGATGTGTGCAACAAAGAAACCTGTCCAAACCTGTCTTGAACAATTGTTTGATGAGGTAAATGTCTATGATGGTCTTATCCTTTCCCTTTACATATGAAGAAACACAATGTATGAAGAAAGTCTTTACTAATCCACTCTCATACCTCAAAATTCTAGGTCACTCATTTAGGACAAATGAATCTCCTTTCATTGCTTCCACAATCAAAACAAAAATGTGTGAGTGTTAGTGAGAAATCTGTTTCATGGCACTTAGCCACACGTTAAATATTCTGGCAGAAATATATGACAATTACTAGCTCATGTACAAAACTCATGAAATGTCAACTATTTCAGCCCTGCAGTATCTTTTTTCCTCAAACAACTATGAATTTCTGTAATTACTGTAACAGAAAATCCTGACGTTAATCCCTTAATAGAAACACAGCATATTGTCTTAGATTAACAGGATGACTTCTCAAATCAGGTTAAGCCTTCTGATTCAATCTCATGACTTAGTTGTAAGGTCATGATTAATGACTTAGAAATTAGTACCATGAGGCACGTGAAGGTCTTTGGAACATATGCAGCTAATAATTCAGCTGTGCATCTCCTATCCATTCACAGACTCATCAGCCAAGTTTTGTGTGCTGTAACCAAGGAGTTTTTTTCATGTTGTAAATCTGTATAATTCCTGGACACAGTTCCTACTATCTCCACCAGTTTGTGTTTTCCCACCTGCATGGCAGTAAGTATCTGGTAGGTAATTTTTTTTCAGGGCTGGATGTGCATTGAACTTTCACGGCACTAACATAAACCCATTCTTAGGGATTTCCTTCTTCGATTGAAAGACAGGCCTGCAGTTTCACAAATGAATATTGCATTATTGTCTCTGTAATAGATCCAATGTCTTACTGGACCAGGTGCAAATGCAAAGCCACAGACATACTCCCAAGGCATGTTATGTCACATAGCCTGAAGTTCTTGCCATCAGCCTAAAGCTGACAGTTTTCTTTCTTACACGATTTTTTTTTGTTCATTCCCTAGAAATTGTGTCTTTGAGTCTCAGAATATCTTACATAAGATGTAGACCAATTGAAGTTGTATATGAGTCATCATCAGAATGATGGAGAAAAGCATTTCACCAGGGATGTATGATCTAATGAAACTGCCTGTGCTGTACTTCTGTGGGCTTACCATTCCTCACACACAGGGTTTGTTGTAACAGGCCACCCTCCATATCTTCCCCAGCCTCCACAGCACCCTGACCTCATCCACCCAAAATGCACATCTGAATGGTGTCAAGCGTTGAGGAAGAGCCTGCAACACTGCCCAGCAGCAGAAGGGGGAGGTTTTACCTGCTCATAGAACATCAGAAACTCAAGATCTTCAGAAACAGGACTTACAACTGGGGCTGCACAGTCACTCTTCTCTCATTCCACTAGAATTCTGAGTTCAGGTTGAGCTTCTGTGAAGAGGAAACAGGAGAAATGCAGTGCCACTGGCAGTTCAAACAATTTACATAATGCAGGGGACCACCACAACTTGTGGGACTTCTCGGAACTGTCTGATTAAGAACAAGTTTCTACTCTGCTTCAAGATTCTTAGCACCCAGGCTGTGTAGTTTGTCTCACTTAGGCTCTGTTTTGTGGATGCTGGAGATACTTGTACTGCATTCAAAGTTCTTCAAGGCCTCCCCCACTCCTGCTCACTCCATGTGTGACTTTCCTTTTTGACTTCTCTGTGTATGGGAGAAAATGCCACAGCACTTACACCATGGAGACTGCACTGCACATTTTGCGCATGTGTAAGCACAGTGTAGGAGGTTCAAGGGTGTATACAGTCGTATCTGGGGTTTGTGTAGCAAGTAAAAAAAAATACAAAATTTATTTACTTGTCTTCCACTTATTTATTTGGCTTCAGCATTTAGAAGGAAGATCATCTGCTGCAGTGATGAAAGGCATTGTCTCACTGTAATTGGAGACAGGCTGCACCAAGGCTGATTCTTGGGTTGAGAAGACAAAGGATGAAGTTTTGAAAAGGATGGGAAGATAATCCCTTTCTATTATAGTATTTTAACTATGAAGTATTAAGTATTTTAAAGAATTTTAAAGGTAAATTTCATAAAATAAAACCACTCAAAAAAAGGAGCACAGTTGTCAACCAGAGTTGTTTCTTTGCTAATGTTCTGACTCTCTATCCACTCTCTATCCATCTATTAGCATGCTGTATGTATTTGCATATAAATTCTAATGCCCTGAGATCTTTCAGAGATACTGTAAGTAAAAGCATCCTTTCCAGAAGACACTTCCTGCCTCATTGCAGCAATGCTTTTGTGTTGGGTTATACCTTCTTCGACTTAGTTTACTTATGTGCTGTTAAAGCACTGGAGATAAAAGTTTCTTATTCCTTTTTTTCTAAGGTTCCAAACAACCACAAAATGGGGTTTTTATCTCAATAACCATACACAGTAAATACCATATTCCTTATGTTTTGGTTTTGTGCCTGTCCCTATTTCGTCAAACATATAACTTGGTCCTAGATCTATAGAAAACAAAAGATGTGCATTAATCTGAGCAGAGAGCACCTTGTGGTCTGAATTATCATTATCTCTCCAGCACATTACTTGCTTGTTTTTTCAAAAGACAAACAGAAAGGAGAAAAGTCTGAGTATGAGCTGTTTTGTTCTTCCCTCTTGCAAAATTGTTAAATTCTTTTCACAACAGGATTTGTGGTGTTATGTGGTCCCACTGGCTGTACTGGAGTTTCTGTTTCATTAGGTGCCTCTGTTTTTGCAACGCCATTGCTACCTGACTGTTTTGGAAAAAACAATCTCAGAACACATAATCCTGCTCTCTGTGCTGGCTTTCAATTCAGCCAGTTCCAACTCAAGGTCACAACCCTGATTTTCAGATCTCTCTAATGAAATCCAGAGAGGATGGAGCAGGAGTCCTCTGTGGTCTCCTAAGTGGGCTTTTTGTGTAACACAGGAGATCAACTCACCTGACAATTCTTGCAACAGTCCTGGAAATGGTGGAGGAAATGGGACATGTTTTAGAAGGACCTTCAGCACAAATCCTAGCTCTGTCAGAGTAAAAATCCTCCTCCTCAGCCAGCACACTCTTTGACAGCTGGCTTCCATGGGTGTTTCTCACAGTAAGTGAAGCTAGACACGCAAATGGCAGAGAGGATGGGTCAGAAGGGAAAGTGAGGACATTTCGTGAGAGCTAGACTGACTGTTAAAATCTTCTGCTGGGAGACACAAAAATAGCTTTCTCTGCAAATCCAGCTTTCATCTTACACAAATGTTCTCCTTCTTTAGAATACAAAGAAAAAGCTAATAAATTAATAAAATCCCATTGCTCCTCTTTTGTGAAAGAGGAGAACAGTCATTTATTATGAAAGGGAAGCGTCTTAGACAACCACTGTTGCAGAGATCATTTTGGGATTAACATTCAAACTGCAAACTCATTTATCTTATGACAAAAATGGCTTCTGCTTAGTGGTTAATTGAAATAGAAACATTCCAAATTAATTTCATTCGGCGGTACTATAGAAACCTCATGCTGATTACTTATGCTTTAGCTCTTCTTTTGATAACACCAGATCTTATAATTTCTGCAAAATTTCCAATTGTAGGTATCATCACAAAGCATACATAGACAGGAAGTCCCACTTCAAACTGGCCTTGAACTGGTCTTGTGCTTGTTGTTTTGCATGAGAAGGGTTTCCTTCATGTAGTCTCTATTTTGACAAAGAGAATTTTTATGAGGGCCATCTTTTTTTCTCTACATTTTCCTTGACACCATCTCATTTACAAAAACAATATCCGGAGCTCTTTCCTCTTTTAGCCTCATGACATTTTGTCGGCGTTAATGTTGCCTCTCCATTGAAGGTAAACTTACACATAATACTGAACAATACAAAAAATTGTCAACCGTTTCTTTTTAGAAAAATCAAGTATCTGCCGTTACAGGCCCTTCCTTGACCAGCTGTCAAGGAAGTTGAAGTCCTTCCTTTTTAAGTAGAGCTCTTCACAGATTATTATTGATTTGCTACACTGAACTAAAATAGATTAAACCATATTAAATTGTTTACAGACCTTGTCCACTGGGTCAACTTGTACATGGTGTCTGTCTGATGGCATTCACACTGCGGGTCTTAATTTCTACTCTGGAGGCCTATCTGAAAGTCACAGTTTATTTCAAAGTTTATTCAGGGGTTAGTTCCTCTGTCTTACTGTTTTGTGCAGTTATTTGGAGTTGCAGGGCTTTTATCTTATTAAGCATCTCAGCAGTGACATGTGTGACAGTGCAGATCTTTGGCAACACTGCCAGTTAACACCACACTCACCCTGGGACAGGGGCACTTGACAAAATCAAGGCCTGTCTCTTCCCATCCCTGAAGCCTCTGCTGAGGAATCATAGGCTCTCTCCATCCTCCTGAGAGAAGGAGGGCTGGATATCACAGAATCACAGAACAATTCAGGTTGGAAAAGACCCCCAAAATCCTGAGGTCCAATCTTCAACTGAACACCTTCATGTGAACAAGTGCCGTGTCCAGTCATTCCTCAACATTTCCAGGGATGGTGAATCCATCTCCATCCTGGGAATAGGGAATGCTGTGTTGCTGCCCATCCATATTTGAAAATTTGGCTCTGGAACATTACTGTGGGGCACTCCAGAGCATGGACATCCAGTTAGCACCAGCATATTTCTCCTGATATGTGGCTATGGGCAGAAACAACAAAACTGATCTTCTGCATTACATCCCAAAAGAACCTGCATGCTGTAGCAGAAGAGAACAAGGCTGAAATTTAGCGCAGCACTGTGCATAGTGCCCCCTTGGAAGAAGAGTTCTCATTTGGAGCTGCTTCTTTAACCTCTGTTTGATAACTGAAAAAATCTGGACTAAGACCTTTCATGTCAAGCAATCTGATGAAATGTATGTGACTGAGTTCATCTTTGTTTGTCAGTGTTGTACTAGCTTTATTTGGGTGTGGAACTGCCTGAAGTCACCAAAGAACCACAAAAACTCTGAATGAGAGGCTCGAGTAAGTCGGTGTTATTTGGGTTTAGAAAAGTTCAGATGTGTTAGGTGCTAGGGATCTACATCATATGAGCCCACAACAAGCTAAACTCCCTGTAGCAGTAGCCAGTGAAAGCTGACCAAGTCTCTCAAAATGCCCTACTGCTTGGTAAGCTGACTGGAGACTGAAGAACTACAAAAGTTTTCCTCTTTTAAATCCTGACTTGACAGTTGTGCTGATAATAAACTTACAGGAATGGGACTTCTTAGAGTGAATGCTTTTCAAGTGGGAAGCAAGTTAAAATAGCTCATTGCTGTTTAATAACTGGGGAAAAGTGAAATATTTCATAGGTTTTTTCAAAAGTAATTTGTAATTTTAATGAATAATGCTTCTTGTTGATGCATTGAGAGCACAGGAATGACCAAATTCCACAAGATAATTGCAAGAAAACTAATGTGCTGACTTTAGCAGGAGCTATTGCTGGTTCTTCAGGAAACAGGGCGAGAAAAGAGGCTTTTCACTGTTCATAAATCCCTTTTGATGTTTTGTTAGGATCTCAGATTTTCAGACTCTTTGTTAGCATACTCAGTTTTGTTTATTCTGGACATTTTTTCCTGGTGATAGAGACGTCAAAATTCCTTTGAAAAACTGTAGTAAACATTTTGTGATAGATCTATCATCCCCCAGAAAAGCTGAACTGAAATGTGGAGAGTCTTGTTTGAAGCCTTGTTCAAGGCTTACATATAGATATAAAAATTTATATATATTTATATGGAAGGAGAATACTTGGGCAGTAAAGATAAAAACACCTAAACTCTTTGTTTAGGTGTTGAACTATGTCCTTTTTTTGTGTGCTGTTTAATTCTTCATTGCTTCCAAACTGCTTTTTTTCTTATTGTTCTGTTTATTTTTTTTTGTGTCCATGGCAACCATGAGTCTTTATCAAGGAGCCATCCCTGTCTGTCTCCTTTTGAGAGGCTAAAATCCTAAACACCATGCTATTTCTACCTGAATGTTTCTTATATTGAACATGTCTTAATTTGTAAGTGTTTTTAAGTTATGAGGAAGTATTTTTGCTTTTTAAATTACTAATGTTTAAAAAAAACAACAGAGGAATTTGGTTACAGAGAGATATAGGATTTTTTTTGTGAATTGAATGCTTCTGGAAATCCCATCAAGAGCTCAGCAGTTCATATTGGTTATTTATGTTAGGGTTATTTAAATAACCCTAATGGATGAAAAATCTGCATTATTTCAGATACACTAATATATTTTTCCCTTTCTAATATTCACACCACAGTTTTGGGCTGGCAGCTGAGAAAAAACCCCATCGGGGATAACCAAACAACCTCACAGAGCTGCTTTTTCCTACAGCTTTAAAACAGGTGTCAATCTAGACATCCCCTAAGACAATGTCCATGCTATAGAGGGCAAAACTCCCTTCAGTGGACAAAAAATTAACAGAGTTATTTTATTTTGATTTCATTTCTACCTTTGTGAACTTTCCTGGATTTTAGTAAGCAAAAGCAGTTTATACAAATATGCCTATCTGCCATTCAAATCTTTGTGATTCTACAAACTGCATTAAGAGGAAGGTAGAAACACTGGTAGGAAGGTCTTGTCTCTTTTGACCTCATCCCCACAGCAACGCTGTCTGAGTTCTGCATGGTATGACATTGTGCTGTAGGACACTCTTAACAGCCCTTTAAACAGCCACAGACCTTTCTTGCAAGTCATAATACATAAGGAGCAGGTTGCACTTCTTTTTTACCTGGCCCACTTTCACAGGAATCTTTGATAAGTGGCTTCTTGAGATTTTGAACTAAGGACAACTTCCCATACAAATTGGAAACAACGAGCCAACATCTTAGCATTACATCCCAATTCATCGGCCTTTCTTCTGCCCTATTTCATTAGATATTGTCTTTCCTGTACTCAGATGGCTCTCAAAATGCTGTTAACTTAGAAAAAACTTTCTAGTATCATTGCAGAAGACAGTTATTTTCTACATTTATAATCTATAATTCTATACTTATAATAAATCTATCTTAATTAATATTATTTCTATATCTAGAAATAATCTATATTTCTTTATTTATAATCTATATTAAAAAATTTTAATCTTAAAATTGACCCGCAAAATGTTGTTTACTTGTAGAATTTCTAGGGGACCATAAGTGTACTTATTAAATACTATGTGACATGGGATACATTTCCTTCATAAATACACCATGAAAGAACTTCTTGCTTTGGACAGCAAATTGCCCAGGTGAATTAATGTCTAACACTCACATTAGATTGTCGGTTCAACATTTGGAAGTATCAGGACATTAAGCTGCAATATGCCCTGCAAATTCAGCACAGAATATTTCCTGCCTGCTGTGAGGTGTACGTATAAAGGAAGGTTTTTAGCAGGTCCCGTTGTAACTGATGGGCATTAGGTGTTTGTTGGGATGTGATGTAAGATATCTTCCATTCTGTGAGAAGTCAAGGACTGTGGGAGCAGGACTTGTGGCGGTACTTTCAGAAGGTCTAGAGGGCAAGGAGAAGGTAGGATCGTGCAGCTAGCTCACAGCTGTTTAAGACATCAGGTGGTCTCAACAGAGTTTCCTGCTGCTCAGCATGCCCAGAGAGCAGAGATGGAGCCTGGTGAGTGGCTGTGCTCTGGGGTGCCTGCTTTTGCCTGCAGTCTCAAGAAGTCTTAACTGGGATATTGCGCCCTGGAAGGAGTCAAGGTGTCTTGCCCTCCAGATCTGAAGCCCAAATGACAATTCTTGGCTATTTTTCACAGAATCACGGAGCCACAGAGCTGAGTTGGAAGGAACTCACAGGGATCAGCAGGTCCAACTCTTAACCTTCCTATACAGGACATCCCCAAGAATCACATCATGTGCCCAAGAATGTTGTCCAAATGCTTCTTGAACTTGGTCAGGTTTGGTGCTGTGACCAGTTCCCTCAGGAGTCTGTTCCAGCACTCAACCATCCTCTGGGTAAAGAAATTTTTCCTAATATCCAACCTAAGGACATAGCAGTTTCTTTCAGCTCTACTGTGATCCTTGGAGTACAAGTATTGTTGTTTTGATTGCAGTGCACTCCCTCTGAGTTAATTGCAGGAGGAAACAATCACTGCCAAGTATTTTAATGTTGCCTCATGCTCATGTGCGGAGGGATCCAGTTAAGCAGAGGGCTTCTGTTCTGCTTTTGGAGAACTGTGATGGAGATAGAAAACATCCTGCAGCCAACTGGGGAGCACCTCTGTCATGTTGGAAAGGAACTGATATGGATCTACACTGAAGGACTTCATAGAATGTTTTCCCAGGAGGAGTAGGACTGGACCATGTTTTTCTGATCTGCTCTGAAATAACCACAATTTGCCCTGGCCAGGTACCTGAGCTGCTGAAGGGTAGGAGTTGAAAGAGAAAGGGCCTCTCTGTGTTCATGCTTTGAATCCTATTCCTTGTTGATATCCATTAATTACTTCTGTAGGATACAAGGTTTACCTGAGTGTATCAGTGGACCAAATACAGATTTTTCTCTCTGCAGATGAAGAGATCTGAGGGTGCTCAACCAGGCACAGTTCAGAGAAAACTGCCAGCTCTCCTGGTGAGCAGGTCCCCAAACCATCTGTGCTGCAGCAGGGAGAACACTGTGTTTAGATGCCTCCAGATAATCCACTGTGACAGAGGTGTGAGTGTCTTTGGCCACACCACCATTTAACGGTTCACTTTGGAAGAAGAAAGGCTTGTGAAGTTCATTCAAATTCAATTTTTATGTACCTTTTACTCCTAGGCATGCTCCCTCTATTGTCAGTGATAGTTTTGGGAGGAATTGGCTACCACTGAATGTTTAAAACTTAAATGGGAATTTCAAAAGCCTAGTGTTGGTGACCAAAGAGTCACAGTGCATTTCAATACTTCCCCCGGAGATGCTGACTTCTTATGTTTTATCTGCTGTCTACTCTCTTCTTGAAAGTTCAGCTTTGAAAGCCAGTCTGGGAGCAGAACTTCCTAAAAAATTACGCTTCCCACACTTCTCTAATTTGTGGTGATAAGTGCCTTGGCTTTAAATATTACAGTCATAAAGATTTTACTGACTTCTATTTCATGCTTAATGTGCACCCATTACTAGCTAATGACAAAATAAAGAGTGCCTCATGTAGTGGAATTTCTGCTTGGAGGTGAAGTTTAAAGATGCCTTTTGAATTAATAGTCTAATGATTCTGTTTTTGTGTGAATGCAACCAACTTCAGCACATCTGGTTTGCTCATCCCAGCAGACTGAAAATGTGGCAGGAGCAAGTATAAACAAATTACTTTGCCTAAGGTGCAAGGAAAACCCAGCAAGAAATTAAAGCAATGAAGCTGTGATGAAGATGTTGTCATACCCAGGCTTCTTCCTTGTTACCTCTGTAAGCAGTGTCTGGGTTACAGAGCTCAGGAGTGAGTGGCAGGTAATGTGTGTACCCTCGTCTCTCTTTGGAACTAGTTTTCAATCAAAACAGTGTGCTTTACCATCTACTCCCACCACATCTGTATTGACTGGGGTTTTTTGGGTTTGTTTGTTGGGTTTTTTTCCTTTTGTTTGTTCATTTGTTTTTGTGAGAGGGAGATACAAAGGTTATAATAATTTGGTCTCTACTGCTGAAACACAGTGACTACTGGTAACACCTGACTTCTCTGAATCTCATTTTCTCTTCCTTTGGCAATGCCTGCAATGCCTGCAGCTCCTCTCCCTCTCTGTCTGCCTGCCCCTCAGCTCTCCTCTCCTTCAGACTGTGATGAATTCATTCCCTGAATGAATTACAGGGAGATTCTGAGGTGATGTGTGATTTCCACACATCACCTCAGAATCTCCCTGTAATTCATTCATGTTTTCTCTTTATTGAGATATGAGGCTGAAAAAGGAGCTAAAGAGAAGTGGAGAACACCATAGGGCAGATGCTAGACTTAAAATTATTTGTTGGTCTCTTCAAAATAACAAACAGGTCAATTTCTGAATATTTTTTGACATAAGTGAAGATATTATTTTTCCATCCCAGCATTTTGGTGTTCAGGCTTAAGAGTTCTGAATTTCTTTGCTAGTGTTGCTGTAATTTCACAATTTTAAATTCACAATTTAAGTGCACTGTAATCACAATTGTAAATGTGCAGTTATGGTGTCCAGTTCTGCCGTAAGTGTTTCTGGAGAGGCATCTCCTGAAGTATTTCTTTGCTTACAGTATTTTTGTTGCATCTTTTGGCACATCTAAAACAATGATGGATGCGTTGATAATGGTGAGTAGTAATGAGAGTATTGACGGCAGCCAACTCTAATCTGTTAATATATGATACATGTTTTTTTCATGTGCAGGTACTGGCTGAAGGAAGCTCCTAAGGGTTGTGAGAAGGGCAGTATTGATAGTAATTTTCTTGTCTTGCTGTCTTGTGATGGACTTCAGAAACTGTTGTGTAAACAGTGCTGTTCTGATACACCTGTGATACGTTTCAGTCATTTCTTTTCAGTCAAACATGCCTGTAACATACAAGGGAAATTCTTGCCCTTTTATGAGCACC
Organism: Pyrgilauda ruficollis; assembly: GCF_017590135.1. Classification (NCBI taxonomy): domain Eukaryota; kingdom Metazoa; phylum Chordata; class Aves; order Passeriformes; family Passeridae; genus Pyrgilauda; species Pyrgilauda ruficollis. Next base: position 410,923 of record NW_024508766.1, on the reverse strand, counting down.
CACAGTCACTTGGGATTTGCAATGTCTAGAGAGGCATCATGTTTACCAAAATACATAGCAAAAATCTTTCCTTAATTTATACTACTGCATAATACCCTCTTCTTGCCTTCTAGTACCATGAATTTTATATTCCTTGTCATTATGTTTAATGCTCTGTCCTTTGGCACTGGCTCTGGCTGGTCTAGAAATCTAGATTTCAAACTTTTTATGAAACTTCTCTAAGTGTGAGCTCTTCCATTTTCTCTTCCTCTGTTGTAGGCAGGCACCCTTTGTTACATTGTATGGTCTTGATAGTTTCCTGGATTCTCACTCACTCAATGCTTGTTTCAAGATACTTATGAATTCTCTCTGAAAAATATTTTCTTTCCATGCTAATATTTATGTGAGGAAAGAAGATGGTTAATTCAACCTGCCTGTATCTGTTTTCTCCTTGTTTCTGTGAAATCTCAGTTGAGGTCTATGGGGATTCATTGGCTTTTCCTGTGCAAATATGTACTAGAAAACAACCAGAACCTGGTATGTTACTTTCCTCAGGCTCTGCCAAGCTTGATTCCTGAGTTTTCTACAGTATCTCTGATTTTGCACTCCTAAAGGAAGGTAATTTTCGTGGCAATCTTTATTTTGTCTGTTGAAGACCTAGTGTAACTGCAAACCAATGCTACAACCAGCACCACGTCAGAGAAACAAGACACAGTATATTTTAGTGACTTTCAGTGAGATGTGCAGATCCAACCATACATGGCTCAGGTTTTTAGAGTATGCAAGACCAGAGTTAGAAAATTCCAGAACTATGAAAATCTAACATACATGTATTATGCAAGCAGCAGAAAGCAGTTTAAATTTTTGACTTTGTATTTTTTTTTACTTTTCGTCTGTGACATTTTTTTCAAATTTATTATGGTCACTATAATTCCCAGTGCAGCAATAAGCCTTTTGAGAGTAAAAGCTTCCATGGTAAGCAACTTTCTCCTAAAAATATTATAAAAATAAATCTGCTAATTATGGTTTTGGTTTTTTTTTTTTCAAAACACCCTAAAGGCTCTCATATTCACAATAAGCTACATAAAGCAATACTTTGTTTTTTTCACAAAGCAAAATCCAAGTGGCTTGTTTGTATGCTAAAGAAAGTTTCTAGAGAACAAAGCAATAATGAATGAAATGAGAGTATGAGCTCATCACCACCAAACTTACTACGGTGGTTGCATGAAACATTTTCAGAACAATGGGGTGCTCCTCTCATGGCACAGACACTTACAGAGGGTAACATACTCATGCACCACCTCCTGTTTTGCCAGGTTTTAAATGCACACTGCAAAACTAGGGCTGCTCTAGTGTCTAGTTAAGATTCAGGACTAAGCTAAAGGCATCACCTTAGTGACGGGTAATTGTGAAATCAGGTGTCCACCTTATGCCCAGTAGAAATCTTACAGACTGTGTTAAAGGCAATGGTTTTATTCTTGGCACATAATCAGCATGCAAAGAAGATATCGGTTGCTACAGAAGCTTGTGAGCCAAACAGATGTTACTAAGCATAGGGTGGAAAATGTGGAAGAAGAGTATAGAGTACTTATCAGCATGGTAAGAAAATCTTCTGGAAGGATCCTTCCATGACCATGCTTAGGAGACTATTGAGCCTTAAGGAGTTAGTGTTCCATGGTACAGCTAACCTGAGCATCCAGGGGTCACTCAATGCTGCACAGCCATGGGGTTCTCACCATCTCAAGTGACATAAGATTTACTTGCTATCTATATTTCTCCCTTATTTCTGTCTTACTAAAGCAGCTCTTTTATTAAGCCATTTTTGTCAGACATTTCTTTTTAAGACCAGAAAAAAACCTGCACCATCTCACTCTCTTTCACCTCACCTCTTTTCAGCTTATCTTCACACTCTTACTCATGCAGAACAGACCAAATCATAGGCTACAGCAGAAAAAGTTCCCTCATTTTGGCTCACTGTGCCTAAATAATTAGGTGGATTTGAAAGTGTAATAGAGATTTGTCTCTTGATAGGGGTGGTAGGAATGGAAAAAGGAGAACCTATCAGGTGAGGGAGCTCTGAGAACATGGAGCAGGAGGCCATGCAAAGGCACATGGAAGAGCCATTGCAGAAAAACAGCTTTGCAAAAGTTGTATTATGTAGGCTGGGGATGTGGGTGTTACTGAGACAACGTTAGATGTGGAGCTCAGATGTCAGCCCAGTCTGTTCTGTACTATTCTTTTTGCCAGCCTTCGTCAGAGGGACTAGGGAGGACATCCTGGAAGTAAATCTTTTAACATTTTTTCAAAGACAGAAAAATAAATAAAGCAAGACAAAATGTTTGCAGTGTGGCTTTCCTTCAACATTATTCTTTGCTCCATTCTTTTTATTATGGAATGCCATTTCTGGCAATCCTATGAATGCCATTTCTGACAATCCTATGAAGAGTATTAAAGAGAGAGGGTGGAAGGGAAGAAAAAGATGATTGTTTAGTTGTCTAGAGGTGCTACTGTCAGTGATCATCTGTGATCTTTCAGAAATACATACAAAATTGTAGAAAGACAGCAAAAGTAACTGGGGCTTTGCCTGTGGTGATGACTTTATTTTGCAGCCTCACTGCTGTAGGTGCCTTGTGACCAGCCACTGTGCAAAGCAACACATCACACTGAATTGCCATCTGAAACATTTCTCTTGACTTGCCTTCAAATCACATCCTTAAAGCAGGGATGGGAAAGGTAACACCACCATGGCTTAATGGTAATGAAATTGTGAAACAGAGACAAAAGGATGTGCCATAAACAGTGTTACAGCAGTGGAAATCCAAGGACCCCTCATATTACCATAATGGAAAACATGAGACATCATCTTCTTCTTTCTGATGGCCTTCAGGTGAAGAGAAGATATGTGTGGGAAGGAAGGAATGGAAGCAGGGACAAGCTCCTTGCAGAACTGTTTCCCATTCATACACAAGCAGATTATGTTTCATCAGATGACTTTGCAAATATGTGTAAGACCACAGACTCAGTTTTCTCTCTCTGTCTGCAGAGTCCTCTCAGCACGGGTGGGCTGGAGCTAGAACTTGGAAGTGTCTTACTAGATTCTGTACTCTCAAAGAGCAGAGGGAAGCTCTTTCACATCCCCTTTTAGGCTGTCTGCTTCCCTCAGAGGACTAAGTGACCCCTGCGTGAACAGTATTCAGGTGGCCCAGTGGCCTTTTCATGCACTTACCAGCCCAAAACTGATTATGACTTTGCATTAGCTTCTCCTCTCTGCTGTTCTTCTCAGTTATCATTCCAATTCATGCCTTTACAGCAGCATCCATAAGAATGCTTTTAGTGCATTAAACCTAAGCAGCTCTAGTTTTGGCCCAGGCATCCTGCCTCTAGCTTTTGTTGATCCTCATAAAGAACTGTATGGAGCAGACTGCACAGAACTTCTGTTGCTATGGAAAATGTAAAAGGCATGTCTTTGCACAGTAGGGACCAAATAGAGCTTTTGAGAGCAAAGTAAATTTCTTTACCAATCTTCTTGGCAATCCTTAACATTATTTGCTTCGTAAAGGAGGTAAGAGTGGGGTTTTTTCCTATGAGTTACGAAGGAAATTAAGTGTGCATATGAATATGCAGCAGCCTTTATAACAGTGGTCTATACAATAGATTGTAGATGGAAAATGCTTGGTTGAAAAATAAGGTTAAAATAATGAAAAATATGGTTCCTATGTGCAACCTTATTGACTGCATTTGAATTCAAGTTATGTTCATTGGTTGCAAATGAGAAACAAATGCATCTCTCACTCTCTTAGATGTTGCCAGCCTGCGTAGCACAGGGTCATTATGGCAGAGGAAAGGAGCTGCCATATCTGGGGTTCTAGAAGTGACCACAGAGAGGTTTGGTCTCTGGTGGTTCCAGGGAGGTGGCCTAGGCCAATAAAAGTCAGAGTGCTGTACAGCATGTTCAAGAATACAAGGCCTTTAAGAAAAAAAATTCTTCTGCAAGTGGGTATGCCCATAAACAAGATTTCTCCATGACTTTCCTAGGAGTCAAACAACTCAAAACTGCATTCTCCACGGCATGAAAAAAATGCTGGAAAAAATTATTTTCGTAGTCAGACAATAGTCTGACTACAGCAATAGTCATATAGGAGGTGTTTCTCACCCTGCTACTCATTTCAGTCAAGTCACTTCATTTCACAGGGCCCCTGTTTCTTGCTCTATAAACTGAATAAGCACTCAGGTTCCTCTGAGAGGTACTTTCAGCTTTACCTGTATATAGTTTATAAAATAGCCATGCCTAATTGTTCTTCCTTAAGGAATGGATTAGTAGGTTGTCATTCATGTCAGTTTTGTTATTAAGGCAAAGGATTTATTTATTAGAGGTAATCACAGGATGTCTGTTGAGAGAGAGCCTCAGGAGAACCAGGAAGAGCTCTAGGACCACTGATTTAGTCTCAAAAAGCTGCTTTTATTCTTCTTAGCCTATGAGAGGGGAGACTCTCTATTCCCTCTTTCCATTTTCATTTTCCTCAGGAGAGGGTTTTGTTAGATCTCTGTCTAGATGCTGGATACGTCTTTCAAAACTTGTAGACTTAAAATTATTCTCAGATTGAAACATGTTTTAAATGTGGTGGGATTTTTAACAGCACTTGCCTTTTTTTTTCACTTAAGCATACAGTTCTACATTTTATTTTTATTATCAAACTTGAGTATATTTTTAGCTGTCTATATATGCATGCAGGATCACGAATATCTTAAATGTCACATATAAATGGAGGAGTCATTTTTCTCATCATACTGATAGCACAGCTGGTGGCAATCATTCCAACTTCAAGCTAACTAAGGTCTACCAAGGATGAGTTTAATAAAGAAAGACTCATGACAACAGCCAAAGCTTTGAGAGACTACAGATCATTGGACCTCCTGTGATTTATTTTTCTTTATTGGGATGGAGTCTTCCTGTCTATTAATTCTGATTTTTATACCAATTTCCTGTCTATGATATTTTCTCATAGCCTATTCCCAAATTTTTCAATAATCCTAATGATTCTTTGCAAAGATATCTTGCTAACTCCACTAAATTAAAGTCAAATAATCTGTGACAGACAAGAGGAACATAGTTAGAAGAAGTTTAATAACAGTATTCAATATTCACATTCATATGTGGGGGTTTTTTCCTGGTTTCATCTCTCCTGGTGAAATTCAATTTTTAATATCTCCTGAGGTGTTCTTCAGCATGATATGGCACAATATAATAGGACTTACTAGATATAATTAAAATCTCACCATTCTGAACTCTTGCAGGAAGATTGCCTCCCATTTCTAGAGACTTATTAAACGTCCACAACAGCAAGCAGTCTGTTGGCTACTACAAATTGTGGTGAGAGAGCTATAATCCTTAGCCTGCTACTGCCTCAGACCAGTGCTCATTAGCCTGTCAGCAACTTAGCTGGCTTTCCAACATGAGACTCTCCCAGTTTGCACATATACACACATTTGTGTGACCACATCATGGTCTCTGTGCCTACCCAGCATCCCTTCCCCATTCCTGCCCTTGGTTCCGTGACTCACTGCTGGTCCAGCTTGGTGCTCACTGCAGACACACGTCATTCACACATTCATCCCACAGCACCCCACACTCACATGTCCCCCAAATCGCAGCAGGGACTGTCCACTCACCTGATAGCCCAGCTGGGAGCTGAGTCTCCCCTGCTCTCACACACACACACACACACACAGACAGACAGACACACACACACACACAGACACACACTCTCTCTCACTCTCACACACTCTCTCTCTCTCTCTCTCCCTCTCTCTCTCTCTCTCTCTCTGTCCATGCACAGCCGGTTTTGGGGCAAACACTCACCAGCCCTTCCAGCAGCTGGCACCTGTGTGTGAGCTGTGCTCCACCTCCAGCTGACAGTGCTGAGACCTGCACTGGCACTGGCCACCCCACAAGTCGGTTTTCAGGGTACAAGAGCTCCTGCCCCGGTGGCCGGGGGTTAAAGACCCCCCTGGCTGCAGCTGCCGGCACTGAGGCCCCCCTCACTCGCTGAAGCCAACGCCCCGGCCAGAGGCAGCCACAGCCCCGCTCTGACCCCGGCAGCCGCCCCCGCTCCTCACACGCTGCTCCCCCAGCAGCCGGCACTGAGTCCTTGCGGCCTCCCCTGCCTGGCACGGGGATCGGGTGCCTGAGGAGAGGAGGATGAGAGCAGGCAGGGCACACCGCGGTGATCAGGGCAGGGCTCTCCCGGACAAGCCGCGGAGCAGCCGCAGCTCACAGGCAGCAGGCCCCTTCTGTACCCTTGTCTGCCCATCCCAGCTCTTTGCTCCTCCCTGCTCCCTCTTCCCTGCGCGTCTCCTCCGTGGCTGGCATAGTCTCACTGACCCACTGCAACATCCTGGAGCCTCAACCTTACATCCTTATCCTTTGCAGATTTCCAGGTTTGCCTACAGATTCTTATAGCTCATTAGCTGGTGTCACTGACCAGGTTTGTTTCTGGTATTGTTTTCAGCAAAGGTAATTGCCCAGATTTGAGTCTGATTGTTTCTCTTCCTTCATTTATTGCCACAGCTGAGAAAATAAAGATTCTCACACTCCACATATCCATACAAAAACATCTAACTTATAAGCTTTTCTGTCTACCCTTGTATTCTGCTCTTTTCCCCTGCATGTTACTTACATCTCTCTACTACTCTATTGATACCCTCACTTTCCTCAGCTGGTTGTCTAATAACAGCTTGGGTTGGAAGGGACTGTAAAGATCAGTCAGCTCTTAGCACTTTGCTGTCACAAGGACACTTTCCACTACAGCAAGCTGCTCAAAGTTCCATCCAACTTGATCTTGGACAATTCCAGGAATGAGGCATTCTCTAGGCAACCTGCTTCAGTGCCTTAACATCCTTACAGTGCTTTTCTGCTATAAAATTCTCCGCTCCACTTCTTTCCTTACCAATTAGTGCAACTGAGCAGGCTTTTTTTGGGCCATTGTCTTTATTCACAGTAGTTGATCAGGACTTTGTCCTGTGAGACAACCACTTCCTATCATCCCAGTTTTGCAAAGGCCCTTGTTGGAAAATCTTCAAGGAATAAAGATTCTCACACTTCAGTCTTGTGTAACAGTTGTCTTCAACAGACTTGTCAAACAAATGGAAAAATTCAGGAGTAGGTATTCCAGTTATTCATCTGGTCTGCCAGGTCAGGCCATCAGGCAGATTAGTTTGTTACTTAGTTTGTGCAGCTCCCGGATTTCCAGTCTTCCCAACGATCTGACAACTATCTGGGCTTTTTTCCACAAATTAAACTATTAAACCAATCCAATCCCACTGCAAATATTGCTTATAAGTGTTTTCATTCCAGTTATGGATAGAATAAATTGATATCTGAAAACTTGGAGCTTTTTCCAGAGAATTGAAAAGTAATTTTTCTAGCCTACTTGATCTCCTTTGCAGAAACTTGGTAAAGTGCTAACTGCAGAATACATAGTCACATACTGAGGAATTAATCACATTTTATTGCATGCATTTTTATCACAGACAAAATCTCTCAACTCTCAGAAATCTCTAGAGTTTTCTGGGTAATCTCACTGAAAATATGCAAGTGAAAAATATTCAGGAAAATATCAGTTAAGGAGAGGAAACTAGCTGGGTATTGTTACAACTGGCAGATTGATGGCTGAGGGAAGAATTAGGATTCTAGCTAAGCATCTTAATGAACTGAGCTGAATTAGATGAAAAATACTTAATTGTTAGGCATCATGACATTTCTAATGCAGGGAAATATTAAACACAGGAAAATAACTATCCATTCTGTATCCTTTAGTACCTGTCAGGGTAATGATCTGAAATTCATTGTGAGTAGCGGGAATGGTCTTCTTAGCAGAAGAAATTGCCAGGGGCCTTCTAGTATGCATAGTAATATTTCTCTTCACAAAAACCTCTGTATGAATTCAGCATACTAATAATAATACCATAGCAGATCTGGGGCAAAGACCACTTCTTTTTGGTGGGTGCTCCATAACTTGCATAGAACTTGGTTAATTAATGGCCACTCAATGCATAATTTTCCTTTCTTCAGCCTCAGCATCCTTCTCTTAACATGTAACTGCAATATTTATACAGTTGTTACAGGGGGAGCCTCACTGGACACTTCAGTCAGTAACAGCATTTCTTGTGTGTGTATGGTTGGTCAAAGGAACTCTGATGAGCTCAAAGGGCACCACTTGCCTTGACTACCAGATTCTGTGAAACTAGACTGACAGGGATACCCAGGTGAAACTAAGATTTGAAGATTGCATCTGACTCCCTACACATCATTTCTTTATGGTGTCTTGGGACAATATTTAGAGGGCCTCATGTTACCCCTCTGCCAATCCCATTTCTATATACAGAGATGCAAGTAGAGGACCTGGCTTCTCCTTTGAGCAAAGATGAAGATGTAGTTGTTCATTCAGCACAGTTGCCATGTGAACCCAGAGCCTATAATGTGGACTCAAATGACAGGGCTTTGGTTTGGGAAATTGCAAGAGCTCTGTATCCAAACACTTTGAATCAACAAAAACCTTAGGGCAGAAGCAGCTTCCAGACATTCAGACATTCAGAGTCAAATTGCGTCTTCCTAACTCTTAAAACTCAGTAAATATTTTGTGGAAAATAAAGATTTTTGAAATGAATGTCAGCAGAGCCCTTTCTTCAGTACAAGACATTTGTATTTTGAAAGACCCTTTTATCTTGTTTTGTCTTCTTTAAGCATAACTACAATGTTCAGTGTAATAAAAATGTTGTCTTTTGATCTCTGCTTTCTCATTTGTCACTCTCTGTTTAACCCACTGCAGATCTTCAGAGTGGATCTGGACAGCTTTTTGCCATTGAAATAATGGCTTATCTCTTTCCAAAATATTTTTTTTTCCTCAGCCCTTCCTTCCTTCCTTCCTTCCTTCCTTCCTTCCTTCCTTCCTTCCTTCCTTCCTTCCTTCCGCCACTTCCTTCCGCCACTTCCTTCTGCCACTTCCTTCTGCCACTTCCTCTCTTCCTTTCTCTCTTTCTCTCTCTTTCTTTCCCTCTTTCACTCTTTCTTTCCCTTTCTCTCTTTTTTCCCCTTTCTTTCTCTTTCTTTCCCTTTCTTTTTCTTTCTCCTCACAGCAGTACAAGATGAAAACTGTATAAAACAGCAGCAAAATTCCTGAAAAATAAAAATGCCACTGCTTTTCAAAATTCCAAATCAAAATCTTATTTAAATGTCTGAAGGGTTTCACTGAAAAAAAATGGTTTAAATTTTTCATTGGGCTTTCAGTCCAGGAGCACTGAAAGATAGATGGGGATCTTTATATGGAACACCATGTACCTGATCTTCTGCATGTCTGACACACTTCAGGTGATCCCCATTCTTGTTCTTTCTCTGTCCCTCCCACTTACATGCAGCATTGTCACTATTTCTGTGGGATTTTTTGTCCAAACCAAGTTTTGGACATTCCAAATCCATCATTTTTGTGCCTCCAGTCACTGACCTGCAGAGTGCTATCTCTGTGTATGTATCCTGGGACATCACTATGATTTCCAGTAGTTTACAGGCACTAGGCCAATTCAGTCAGCTTTACAACTGATTTTTTTAAATGCATGGATACAGAGATGTCTATTTAGATTCCCCAGTCATGCCTACTTGAAGCCATGTGTGGTATCTCTCTGGTTCTGGTGTTTCCAGAACAGATTCTGTCCGTTTATCCAGAACATACTTTCATGTTATATTTCTGCCTTTTTGATAACGCTTAGATTTCTTTTATACAGCTAATTCATTTTCTAGGCATTGCAGTTGTTCTGCCTTACATTTTAATGGATTAATGAAAATAACAGGACCCAGTATCATTGTGCCCTCTACTTGTGAGCATTTCAAGTGTCCTTAGGGTTTCCTTTATGCAAATGACAATCTTTTTTCATTTGGCTTTTATTGCTCAATTTCTCCCTAATGAGATGAAACTTTTGTATACTGCTTTGGGATACTTTTTAGCGTTTTTGTCTCAAAGGTTATGATTCTGTGGCTGATTCAATTAAATGGAAGAAAAATCCAGAGAGCCTAACAGAGTGAGTGTTTTATCTCCTAAATGGGAACACAGATCCTTGTAACTTCAGCTGGTCTTGTACAGATTTCTGATGTTTCATAAGAGTTTGAATTATGTAAGCCTTTCTGTAAAGCATTATTTCTCCTATTAATTGACGATAGGTAAAAAGCACGACGTTAAAAAAGTAATGTATTTTACTTGCACAAAAAATAGTAAAACATTTTTATTGACTGAAAACAATGGTTAGCTTCGAAAACATAATGGTGATCCTGCCCTTATGCTGACCTTAGTGAGGCACATCTGGAGAGCTGTGTCCATATCTGGGCTCCTCATTACAAGAGAGACATGGAGCTCCTGGAATGAGTCCAGAAGAGGGCTATGAAGATGTTTGAGGGATAGGAGCATCTCTTATTACAAAGAAAGGCTGAGGGATCTTGGCCTGTCAGCTGAAGAGACAACTTAGAGGGGATCCCATCAGTGTTTATCAGTATCTGAAGGGAGGGTGTCAGAGGAGGGAGCCAGACGAGGGAGCCAGGCTCCTGTCAGAGATGCTGAGCAAGAGGCCATGGGCAGAAACTGACGAATCAGATGTTCCACTTGAACATGAGGAAAAGTTTCTTTACTATGCAGGTGACCATGCACTAGAACAAGTTGCTCAGAGAGGTTGTGGTGTCTCCCTCAATGGAGATATTCAAGAAATATCTGGATGAAATCCTGCACAATGTGCTCTAGGATGACCCTTCTTAAAACTTGAGCAGGAAGGTTGGATCAGATTGCCCACTGTGATCTTGTCCAATCTTACCCATTCTGTGAGCCTGTGATACATTTATATAAAAACTTGTTTTGACAAAAGTATTTGTTGAAATTACTTGCTTTTTGTCCTTTAAATCTAAACACATTCTCTGTTCTTTCATTATGCTTTACCAAGTTCTAGTTACATTCTCTCCTCTATATACTGTGGCATCATTCTGCTGACAGATGCAGATTCCCAAAATATTAATTACTTATATGAAGGTGCACATCCAATGTCTACCCAATGCAGTATGCTTTCCCCCTCAGTTTTTCATACATTTGCAGTAGCCAGGAGTGAGAGAGCCATTCTTGGGCCGTTGATGGAGAGTGCCGAGTGTTTCCCTTCCTACATGTAGTAAGGTAGCTCTCCAGCCAGATTTGGAGTTCTCTACAGAGAGTGGAAAGAGTCAAATGAGGGTCAAATGAAACGGGTAGTGCACAAGCCTCCCAAGGCCTGAAAGAAGGAGTAAAGCTGCTGGGGATACTCCAGTCAGGGACCACTTCTTAAGGGAGAATACAAAACCCCCAACATGATGAAAACAACATGACACAGGATCTTCAGATCCATCTCTGAGATGTATTTGATTTACTCCAGACAAATAAGATGGGAATAACCTGTGGTCCCAAGCTCTTTGAAAGGTTTTCCCAAGCTGTTTTCAAATTATCTTCAGAAGGAGCAAATATTTTCTGAAGATTGTTCAGAGTTGTGAAAGATTATTAAGAAAGACGTACTAGGATGTATCACAATTCCATGTCAGCTGGGAACAGAAATCAATTAAAAGAACTTGGGAACATTATTCCAATACACATGTGTTTGAAATGGTGATTGTTGTGAATGAGACACTAAAGATCATTGACTGAAATGATTACCTCAGGTTGGACCTCACCTGTTCTGGGAGTTGAGAGGCATATTTATCTTTCATGTTGATAGGTATGAATGAGGCATTTGTCACCCTTCTTGTGGTGGCATTACTCCCCTATACAAAATTACCCCAAAGAAGTTGGAGAAGGAATCAACAGGCACAATTTGTTCAGTGCAGCACCATGGACCAGGTTAAGTTTCATACTAAGTACTCATGTCAGTACCATTTTTCTCCAAGGATGGGTGAGTGATAAACCTTCTTGCAGAAGAGGTGATATTATGGATGACAAGTACTGAAACTCTTGAAGTTTGGAGTAGGTAAAATTTGCAACTGTGCTATTTTTTCTTTTTGTGCAAGAAAGCATTTTATTTTAATATCTTTAACCAAATCTATATTTCTGTTTGAGCTGTGTCTCTATGCAAGATGCTGCAATACCAATGCCTATACTGTGACTTCATGCAGCATATGTTGCACAAGAACCAAACTAAGCCAAACATGCAAAGTGTTTACTATAAGTCTTATGAAGGCTCAGCTAGAAATCATGGTAGCAAGAAATTATAATACACATGCATCTGAATTCCAGACATTCTTGGAGTTTTCACCAAGTTATCGAGAATCAAGCAGAATGTATGGTCATGAATAAATGGGACAAACTTTGTTTCAGACAGAAAAAAGTTCCACAGAACTGAAGTATTCTGTGTTAAATGAAGAGAAGGATGTAAGGGATGTGAAAATTTACAGACTTACTGTCAGAAACCAGGACATCCCTCTGGATGCCTGGATGGCTCAAGATCCTGGCAGGGGCTCGGAGACCCTGGCAGGAAGCCAAAGACACTTGGGAATTCAATCTTAAACCATGGAGCAAATTACCAACTTTATATGAAGAATTACCTGTCACAAAAGTTCAAGTAACATAACAGTAGTTGTCACAGGGTGAAAGGTGGAGTTTTGAAAAATTTTACTATGGGGGCCTGGAAGGATTTGGATGTTGTCCTGTTCTTCTCCCTTCCTCTTCCTAGCCTCCATCTTCTTGGTGATGGTGGCATTTTGGGATTGGTTTAGAATAGAAAGTCACTGTCTAACATAGGTGATAGGTACTGGAACATAACTGTAAATATCGAATACGTAGTTTGTAGTATAAAAGACAACACCAGCCCGTGAGTGGGGAGTGTGCCTCGGACTGACCTGCAGAACAGACCTCAGCAGGCCAGACAGAAACTGTTTTAGATAAAAAATAATAAACAACCTTGAGAATGACAGCCAAAGACTCCTGATCTATTCTTCAACAGCTGGATTGGGGAAAAGAAACTTTTCTAACACACTTCAGGATCATCTCAACAAGAGGGAACTGCGAGAGCTTACTCTAATAACTTCTGCGTGGGAAGGTGCCGCATTATCAGCAATTCCCACACTTTTGAAAAACCGAACTAAGATTCACCTGCTGGGAGTAATTTCCAATACTTGCTCACAGCATCAGAAAATCTGGCACTTCAGAGTGTCTCTAGCATTCACTGAAGCTGCATATATTCTGCGTGATGTTGTTGATTAATTAGATTTCTTATAATAAAGGAGAGTAGAAAACAGATTAACAAATACTGGACTCTATATGAAGGGCAACTTGTCTTGGTACAAAAGTCCTCTTTTTTGCTCTGGCAAAGCCTTCAGAGTTGTTCAAAATCCTTGCAGTTGGTGATGGAAATAGAAGGATTTTTGGCTTTCATGACTGGTGATAGGCTGGGAAAAGAAATTACAAAACAAAAAATAAAACAAACCCCCTCAAAATCCCAAACAAACAAAAACTTAACAGCCAAAAAACAGAGACCATCTGAGTATCCAGCTCTTCTTCCAGGGGAAACTTTTTCTGTGATCATGCTCAGCTCCAGGAAAATAACAAAAAAACCAAAATTGTGATGTGTTATTAAAAGGAAAACAAATCCCAGAAAGATTAATTGTCTAATGAGAATAAAAGAAGATAGTGTCCCAGACCAACAGGTTGAGTGGCTTTGAAGTGCCATTGAAGTTCTTGCTTCTACAAAAACCACAATCCTCTGTTGGAGGTGAAATGAATGTGAAGCAGTAGAATTGTTTGCAAAAAAAGAAGAAGTCATGAAAAGTACATGTGGAAGGAAGAAGGGCTAAGCTGCTTGAACTTATTTGAAGTGTACTTGTGTTAGGCAGACACAAAATGCATATTGCTGAGCATGTGGCAAGGAAAGAGTAGTGTTTTGTAGACTTCTTTATAGGACAAGACAAGACTTAGAGGAAGGGAGAGAGGGACGGGTGCAGAATGCAGAGGACTTCCAGAAACATATTGTGTTTATTGAAGCTTGGAACTTAAAGACATCCCTATGCCAGCTGCAAGACTAAAATGATCAATTATTTTAAAAACATGTCCAAAGACGTACAATCTAGGGAAGCAGAAATACTGCATTTTGCCAAGTCTTATACCTGTGGATTGATATATGACTTCAGCTGGAGGCCAAGTGGGGACTGCCATGTCTTCTAATATTTCTTAAAGTCACATTTACAGACAAGAACTAATCCAGACATTTTTCTCAAAATATAGTGGTCCATTCTGGACACAGTACTGCAGATGAAATATTTTCCCCTCCCCTAGAGTGTGGATTCAGTATTCCTATTAACACATCCCAAAAGAGGTGCAGCAGAATCTTGCTGTTCTTTGTGAGATAGTTTCACCCTCAAATCCCTAACATTATGCTAGACACCTGGTTGCCTTTCTCATATGTGACATTTGGTTTTTTCCCCTCAAAATATATCACTTGTCTCTGTGGCATTTCATCTTGTTGACCCCAGGTCACCAGTCCAATTTGTAGAGATCATTTTGAATTCTGTTCCAGTCTTCCTGTGTGCACCTTTCAGTTTGGGTCATCTGCAAATACTGTAAATGCACTTGCTCTTCATTTTCCTAGTCATTAATGAAACAATTGAATAACACAAGGCTCACACAGACCCCATTCCCATGGGAACAAATCTGCATCGCTTCCCAAAAATAACTGTAAATCTTAAATAATTATTCTGCATGTCTTCTAAGAAACACATAGACCACCACCCAGCTGGGTCTCAGCTCCTTAGATAGCTCTCTAAAACCATAGGTTCATTGTGTGCTAATAAGGAATTGATGTGTTGGTTTACTGAAACTGTTATGTATTACACCCACTGAGTGTACCCTTACAAGTGAGGCCAGCTACTCCATCCTTGACAAATGCCTTCTTCCTGTCTTTTGTCTTCTTTTCCTCTACGGTGAGGGCTATTTAGTCCCAAATTCTGTGGTTTCTGTGGGTGAAGTTAGAGTGATTACCCCAGAGATCTCAAAGGATCAGATTTTCCTTTTCCAAAAGTGGGCATATGTTTGCCCTGCACTTTCACAGGGCTTCACATTCCCTCTACTACTTCTCAAAACTAGTAATCCTTATTATTACTTTGCCTGTTTCCTTCACATTTCTCCAAACTTGGCCAGGCTTCATGGTATTTTTATGCTGTTCTTTTCCTTACTGTAGCCAGTGGTTTTTGAGTTATAATGTTGTCTGATTACAGTTTAGTGAAGATTAGTGAGAAAGAAAAAGAAGTGCAATATTTGTTCGTATCACCCGCTGTTTGCTCTTTTTTCTCATGTAGCAACAGATGTAGTCTTTGTTTTCAAATATTCTGTGGTTCTAAAGAAGAGCTTTTCATTGCTTTCTCACATGTCTCATACATATTACTCCGTGTTTATATCATGGTACTGTAGCTTTTGAGCCTCTAGGGCAACATTTGTAGTAACAGCTGTGAAGACTTCCATCAGCGGAAAGGAAATTCTCCTGAAGATGAGATTACCAAAAAAAAAAAAAAATGCAGATGTGTTGCTTTAAAAATGCAAAATGTGAGGACCTGATGGGGCAAACACTAAGTGTGGTTTGTAAGGTCATAACAGACTAGTAAGAGGTAAGACTGAGAGGTAAGACAAGAATATAGCCTCACAATTTTGCATTCCCTTTGTTTTGCTTTATTACCTACTTTCGTCTTGTTGGGATGTGGACTGATATGATCAAGAAATAGATGGGCAAATAAGAGAACCTGGAGAACTGGACAGTACACTTATTTTTTGCTCTTTTGGTATCATGTTTCTAGGCCACAGACTCAGCTCTAGTCAGTTCACTAGGAATAATCACATGTAGTTGCTCTCTAAAGACAGCTGAATATCTTAATAGCTTGGTGGAATAACCATTTTATATATCTCTCTCTCAATGTGATGTTTCAGGCTAATGCATATTGCAGCCTGTGGAACTTCCAAGTATAAATTGTTAATCAGAGTAACTGGAAGCAGTTTAGGACTATGACATTGATGGAGAAGTAATATTTGCAGTTTTTCAGATTAATGTAAGAAAATTAAAGATCAATCTTGTTGTTGGCCCAATCTTAAAAAGTAAACGCCCACAAAGTGACAGCACAGATGGCTTGCAAATCTTGTATGAGAGAATTGGCATTAATTGCAAGGCTGAGCTGGAGAACAGTTTCAGATTCCTACTGTTGATTAGGGGTTTCTTATTGCAAGACTAGTCATTACATATCAAACTGGCTATGAAATTAATTTCCACTGGCTTGGTACCTAATGGATAGAGGTATGAGTGACAGTATTTGCTCATTCCCTCGGTGCCATCATGTCTGCAGACACTACAGGTTGATGAAACACCAGAAAACTATCTTTTTCTTAGTGAAGATGACTGTCACAGCTTCTTGTGCTATGTGCTTCCCTATTTAGGAATTCTGACCTAATGGCTCTGATCAGCATATACCACAGTGATGACCAGGAATGACTGCATGTGAGAAGACTTCTTCTATCAGAAGGTCTTCTTCTATTAAAAGGTCAGCTTACCAGCTCTTTAGACAAGCAGATGTGACCCTGCTGAGTGTGACCACATTGTCTCTGTATTCTTATTCATATGAGCAGAAGCTGACCTTTTAATTTCTTGGGAATAAATACGGGGATTCATCCAGATGGCCTCCTTGAGGATTTTTATTAAGATGCTCGTCATGAGACACGTGTGTTGAGTAGGCAATAGGCAGCAGATACATGTATGTGCTTAGGTGACTGATATTGTGTGGCCTATTTGGTTTAAACAAGTTTGGAGATATTATGTGTTTTTACTTCAGAAGCTACTTCTCTGTAGAATTAATTTTTTTTCTAGACAAGACAAGAAACAAGCCATAACTGACATTCAAGAAATGTTTACATGTAAGTGTAACAGATCTAAATTATGACAGGGGTCATTCTCCTACAATATTACTTCCAGTAAAGCAATATTATGTATAGGATGTCTTTTGCTGCCATGGAAAATTGTTAATCATATACAGCATGCCTTCTTGGAAAAAATACTCTGAAGTCTCAATTAGAAGAGCCTGTCCCCATTTGCAAGTATTGCATTGTATATGAAACTAATTGGTACTTGTTTAATGGGATCTGGATAGTGCACACAGGAAGTTAGAGACAAGATGCAAAGTGTTTGATGCTGTCCTACACAACATCCTTGTCTCCAAATAGAAGAGATATAGATTTGAAGGATGGAGCACTTGGTGAATAAAGAACTGGCTGGATGGCTGCACACGAAGGGTTGTGGTCAACAGCTCATTTTCTATGTGAATACCAGTGGTCATTGGTGTTCCTCAGGGGTCAGTGCTGGGGCTGACACTGTTCAAAATCTTGCCAGTGACATGTACATTGTGCCCTCAGCAAGTTTGGCACCAACACCAAACTCCGCTGAACACTCAACACACTGGCAAGCAGCAATGCCATCCAGAGGGGCCTGGACAGGCTGGAAGGGTGGGGATGTGCAAATCCCACAAAGGTCAACAAGGCCAAGTGCAAGGTCCTGTACCTGGATCAGAGCAACTCCAGACACAGCTGCAGGAGGGAGGGGATTCTGCCCCTCAGCTTGGCTCTCATGAGACCCCACCCTAAACACTGTAACCAGCTCTGGTGCCCTCAGCATAAGAAGGATATGGAACAGTTGGAGCAAGTCCAGAGCAGGGCCATGAATCTGCTAAGAGGGCTGGAACACCTTGCCTATAAAGACAGACTGAGAAAGTTGGGTCTGTTCATCCTGGAGAAGAGAAAGTTGTGTGGAGACCTCCTAGCAACCTTGCAGTATCTGAGGGTCCTACAGGGATGCCAGAGAGGGACTGTGCATCAGGAACTGTAGTACAATGTCAAGGAGTACTGGGTACAAACTGCAAGAGGGGAAATTTAGGTTACATATTGGGAAGAAATTCTTTACTCTGAGGAAGGTGAGACACTGGTTGCCCAGGGAGGTTGTGGACGTCCCAAGCCCATCAGTGTTGAACACCATGTTAGACAGGGATTGGAGCAACCTGATAGAGTGGGAGAAGTCCTTGCGCAAGGCAGCAGAAGTTGGAACTGGATGATCTTTAAGGTCCCTTCCAACTCTTAATTTGTGAGTCTATGAATCTAACCTATTCAGCTTTGCCTCAGTTTTCTGTACAAAGCTTCACATCCCTTCAACTAGAATTTCTCTCCATTGGAATAGGCAGTCTGCCATCCTGGAGCTTCTCTTTATTTCCTTCAGCTCATCTCACCACTCATCACTGTTGCTTCTGCTTTCATCAAGTCCCAGATTATTTGGTTTTAGTCTGGAGAGTACAATGAAAAGTTACAACCTGCAAATTCTGGCTCTTCCTGCTCAACCAGTAGGCACTTCCTTTCCTCTCTTCTGGCAGAAAAAGACCAAAAGACATTTGAGTTTCTGGTCCTGACTTTGTCTTTAGGAAATCTTAATTTTTCTGCAGTTTTGCAGGGTGAGACCAAGGAGATGTGAAGCAAAACTAAGGAAAACTTTTTTTCATGCTTGCTGCTTATAGGACTATCCTCTTCCTCCAGTCTAGAGCCCTGAAAGCTTTTGGTTTCCCCCTTTCTTCTTTTTATTCCAATTCTCCTAATTTTCTTCCATCAAGCCCTTGGTTATTGCCAAGAGTTTATGTATTCAGTCCTATCCACTCCAAAGCAACTGGATGGGAATGTGTCAAGAAGGAAAAACAGTTCTTGATTACAATATCATAATAGAAGAAAAAGAGGTTATTCTGTAAATATTCCCCTTTATCATATTTCTTCATAACATCTGTGGAGACAAGCTTCATTCCAGGTTCCCTGAGGACAGATTTACCAAGTATGCTTCAAAAGGAAGGGAGGAAATTGAGAAGTAAATTTTGGAGTTACGGAGACTCCTGCCTTGCAGATTGGATCCATGAGGGACTGTCAGACTATCTTTAGCATAAAACTGGATGTGAGTTGTTCTGTTTATTACTGGTGAACAAAAAGTCTTACTGTAAGGAAGGAATTTACAAAACAAACATTGTAAGAAAAGTGCAGTTTCCAAGGAATAAAAACCTCTTCACGCTTAATTGACAAATATCATTGTTTAGAAATGAAAAAAAAGTCAAGGGAAAGGGTACATATGAGAACTGAAACATTATTTTTAAGCTATGAGGTTTCTTTGAAGTTTGACTTTAATATCAAAAGATTGCACAATCAAAGATAGTATTAAAGTCATTTATTTGTTTGTCAGAATCAACACATCAAAAACCCAGACACCTTTGGTCATAAAAGGTAGAAGAATTAAGGGGGAGAAAAACAGTCCTGCAGTTCCACACTGCTTCTGCAACTGAACGTGGACCCAGTGTTCATGTATAAAGGGAGGCTGGCACTTCTGTGGCTGAGAGCATTATACCAATATATGCAGATATCCAGCACTCCCAGGTTGTGTATGACCTTTCACAACAAACAGGTTTACACAGTTTGGGACAGAGCGCAGATTATACCGAGCTATTTATGATTAGCACTGGGAAGGCACATCAGAGCACTTGTGTGGTAGGCAGTGCTAACAATGAACAGTAAGTAGAGGAGACAATGCTGCAGTTTTCTAAGAAAGAAGGCACAGCAGCAGAATCCTAGGCACAGCTTTGGACAGAGATGAAGGAATACACAGGGATAAAGAGCTGAGGAATATCTTGAAATATGAAGTTCTGAAGAATGTGGGGTAGAAGAATCAGTATTTGCTACAGAATGTGTTGACCTGGTCACGAAAACTTCATTAATTTTACAGCAGTTCATTTTTTAGCAGCAATGGAATGCATTCATAAATATATAAAGTTAAAAGAAAGTTTTGGGATATCCTTAGGAAGATATGAACAAGAAGGTAATCAAACGATCTCTAGCTCAATGCTGTACTTTGACTAACATGTAGAAAAAAGTAGCATCACAGCTTTGCAATGGAATGGGATGAAGCATAAACATTTTTGAGATGGAAGAATTTGAAAACTTCAAACATTTTAGGAATTCAGTTATGCATCAGAAGAGGTGATATTTCCAAGTGCAAATTGCTTCTGAATGAAAAGCAGGTTTCTATTTGTGGAAAATATTTTCTGTGAACAACTTCAGAAAAATTTGTATGCCTTTGCTAGGGGAAGAAACATGCAATCAAAAAATTCCTGACCAGGAGTAGCTAAAAAATAGTGAGATTTATTTCTTCTTCTCTTCCATACTATTAAACCAAAATGCTATCCCATGTAACTGTGTCTTTTGAACACTGTGCTTCTGCTAACAGCATAAATCACCAGGATTTCCATGTATTTTGAAGGTACAGCACAGTGAAAATGAGAGGTCAACCAGACATTGTGTTAAGTATAATCACATCAAGATGTAGAAAATAAGACTGCTTTCCTGCCAAAAAGAATTGGTTCAAGACAGAAGAGTTCACATGCCTTTTATCCAGGAACAATGTGCAGTACAACTTATATAAAGAGATTGGGATATATTGACTGTGCAGTTGCTATCTGATTCTGATAAAGATTGCCAATTAGACAGCCATAAATCACCCATTTGAGACTAGGTGTTGGTGGAAGCAGCAGGAAATAACTGATCATGTCTGTGCAAGCACTACCTTATTTCCTAGAAGCGGGTGAATGAAAATGGGCATGGAGGAGGCTAGTCAAGTGTGTCTGTCAGGTGTGCTGTGGAACACTGTACCAGATGTTGTATTGTGTACTGAAACAGATCTCCGGAAAAACTACATTTTCCTTTGTCTCATTTCTCTACTTCTCTCAAAGGGGAGAAGGCAGGTCCTGGCCTCTATACAATTAGCAGATGTTCTGAGAATCATTTCTGTTTTGGTTTTGGTGTTTGTTCTTAGCTTCTTCCCCTGTTAATGGGACTGCCTTAATGGAAGAAAAAAGACTATTTTCTTCTCAACAGTAAAGAATTAAGTATTAGTTTGTTTAGGTTTTTTTGTATAATGTCTTGATAAAATTAGCATTTTCTTTCACTGTCAATTTCCAGAGGGGAATTTAACTTTGCTTGAATTTATGGGAAAAAAAAACTTTTGACTGGCAAGTTTCCTCACTAAAGAGGACACAGTAAACCCTCAAACGGCATGAAATATTTACCAAAATAAATCTGAAATATTTAGCAATAGAACAAGAACACTTTTGATGCTGCTGCTGAAAATCTGCAACAAGCACATTCCCTTTTCATGTTCTTTCATCTTGTCCAAAAGCTCAGAAGAGAATAAGAAGTATTGTGGAAGAATTCTCACTGCCTCTGATAAGATTCTTTCGACTTAGTCTAAAATTCAGAAGATTCTTTCATACTAAAGAGAATGTTTTTAACAAGCTCAGACCATTCCAAAGACGTTGATGTCTCTGGGATAAATCTACCAAAGTGAGAGGACCTTCCCTGGGGTTTACTTTATAGAGCTAATCAAACTACCTATGGTGCTAAACAGTCTTTCACCTGGATTTTTGGAAGAGTATATGCCCAGTTTATTTCAGCAGAATGAATTCTGCTGAAAAAATGCCACAGGAGAGTTCAGAAAATAATCTCTGATAATAATCCTCTAGTTAATTCTTTGACTTTCTCCATCTTCATAGACACCAGAAGGTGTCTGAAAGGGGATCTGAAAGGTACCTGAAAGGTACTCAGATCAGTATGCCTTTGCTAAAAGGTGAATTTTCTTATACCCATGTTCAAGCTTCACTTAGGAGAGCATTCTACCATGCTTCATGTCTTGAGAGAAACCTCCAGCTCCTTCTTTCTTGTGCTCAGAATTGGACACAGTACATGCCCTTTTACTGGAATCTGGGAGGTAGCCTATGCAGATGCCTTTGATGTTTCAAGTTTTTAAGGTCCAATGTTATCCCATGCAGGAATCAGTGGATAATTGCTCACTGCTTCTTCTTGCATGCATGAAAATGAGGGCCTAAAGTAATGTTACTCAACATGGGCTCACCAAGACCATCTTCTTTCACTATGGAACTGGAAAATAAAAACAGTCTACCCAGGAATTAAGGGTTTCTTTTTTTCCCCAAACCACCTCTCCTTGCCCGCAGATCTGCTTTAAGCACAACCTACTGTTGGCATTAAGCATGAACTGAAGCAATGGGAGATGTATCATAACCTTGTATTGGGGAGCAGATGTCCCTCTTGGGCTGCGATGGCCCTGTTGAGCATAGCAGCATCCCTAAGATAATTTATTATCCAGCACAACTGGGATTTACAAGCATAAATATCTGATGAAGTCTTTTAGTGTGAGCTAATGTGATTAATTCATTTGGTTCCCTATACAGCTTGGCACAGGCACTCTGAGACCAACATCTTTGAGAACTCCTTCCTGTGAAATTCTGTGACGGTAAGTCTTCAGGGAACCTAGCAGGAACAGGCGGCACCAGCAGATTCTTCAGCTATGCTCCCAAAATGTTAGTTTGTGTTAAATATTACTTTGATGTAGCAGTTTGGGGTTTTTTTATATATTAATTTTAAGAAATATATGGATCCTGATGAGTAGTCTGAAAAGTCTACCTGAGTTGTTCCAGTTCAGGAGTTGAAACTGAAGAAAGTACTTGGACTTAAAGACCAAAAAACCCTTTATTTCATTATCACAACCTTAGTGGGTGGTGACAGACTGGCATGTACAAATGCTTGGAAACAACAGTATTGCAAACAAAAAAGGGTCAGATTTTCCCAACTGACATGAAAATTATTAAGGCCCTAAAGCCTGTTAAAGCTTAGTTTATCAGGGACTCCACTTAAGCTTTCCAGGGACCAAAGCAATTAGTATTTGCTCAAGGAAGGGATCAGCCTTCTGCTGCAGCTGTGCTTCTCTGTACTGAAAGATCAGAGCAAACCACAATGATATTAATGTCAGCAAATGACCTCACTACTTAGTATAGACTTACACTTCACTGCCTCTCCATGTAATGCTGTAAGGTTCAAAGAATTAGCTGTGTTCTGTACAAGATGAACCAAGCAATCAATTTTCCAGGAGTGCTTTTTAAGTACCAATTTTTATAAAAGCTGGTATCTTAAAATAATTTTTTGCAATTTTATCTCTTATGTAGTGATGAATCTGCCTGCTCTGTACCGCTATTAAAACCATGTACAAAAACATTAACTCTTGCATCAGGTTTTTGTTATGATGGTATTCATCTTTGTTAGTCAAAATGATACCAAATTAATGAATGGGAATAAAGAATGGCAACAGAAGGACCAGGAAGTAACTTTGTCTGCATGAAGATGCAGGCCTAGTTAGTAGCCTGTGCTAAACTAAGGCTAAGGACTTTTCCACAGCTGCCAGGTAGGAGGGTCTGTGCTCTGTAATCCAGTTCACAGCATTATTCTGTGTGGCCTGAATACAAGATAATCCTTGGTAGGCAGCTCCACTATAAGAACACATACTTTGAAAATGTTGCCAGAAGGAACTGGGCAAAGCTCATAGAAATCACAAGAAATACACTGATTTTCAGGACACATCGCAAGAACACTCCTCTTTGTCTAGATCTGCATCACATAACCACAAGAGTTTTTATTTTACCATCCACATAGATAATATTATTCCTAGAGCACCGGCCTAGGGCTGAGTGTGTGTGGCTACCTTTTTTTTTCTCTAGTCTCTGGGGCTGCTATGAGAAGAAACCTAAGAAGGGAGTTTACCTTCAGCTGCTGTGCAATACAGCCAGCTTTTGGCCACAACCTTCTCACAGCCTGCCTGTTTGTAGTTTTACTTCTTAAGATGCTGAGGGGTCAAAAACATCTGTCTCTCCTAAGAAACTACCAATCTTACAGGAATACAAGCATCCACATTAGCAGGAAGAGAAGCAATTCACAGACAACATAGAAATGCACTGTGGTCATCATGATGGCCATCACAAAAGGAACTATTGAAAAGGACTCAAAAAGAGAAAGAATCAAGGAATTCTACAACTGAGGCTCTAATTCAGCAGAACAACAAAAGGCTCAAAGCTGAATTTTCTTCTCTCCTCACTGGTCCCTTGAATACTTCCTGTCTTCAATGAAAATGCATTCATGTTGATGGAAACATATTATTCATTGTTTCATTTTTCAAAAGCCACAGACAAATGCAAATTATAAAGAAAGCACTAATGTGAAATGGCAACTTCATGTTACCATCTATAAAAAATACCTGGAGGCACTAAAGCCCATTCTGAATAGCATTTCAAGGCTGTAATTTTCAAAGCTATCTAAGAAATTATTAATTTTTTTCTTGATTACCTTGTCTGAAAAATCTGTTAAGCTTTCATTTAAAATCTCAGTGCTACCATTCATAAAAAAGTGTGAAACAAGGCAGAAATTAAGCTAAATACTACTGTGAAATGGTGGATTTTCACTCTTTCTCCACATCTGTAAGCAAGAAGTAAGGTGTCAGTGAAAGTGTGAGAAAACAAATACTGATTTCTTCTCATTAAGGGAAAAAAGCAGAACAAGGAAATCCAAGGTAAAAAAATCTTTTTCTCAAAGGGATATCTGGACAAGTTTTTGTACATGAACACCATGGAAAACAAGTTAACAGAAAAACAGTATGCACTGGTCTCCAATTTCCACAAGAAAAGTGACTAATGACAGGGAACAGTTTTGCAGAGTTGTTGGACAATCCACTCAGTATTGACTGCTGAACTACTTAAAAAACCCATACATGATTATTTTTCACATTTTGGATGAAAGATCTAGAAAGCAAAGAATTACATAAGTTTTTTTAAAAACCCTTTATCAGAAAATGAAAATATCGTTCCCTTTGATGGTCTTAAGGCATTTTAAGTTACTTTTCAGCTTTAACTTTTGCCCTACTATAGCTGAGTCAGGGGATTAACACAGTGCATATTTCACAAAACTATATATATTCTCTTCTGGGAGAACACTGTCCCTAATGTGCCTTCCATAGCCTGCCTTCTCCTGGCAGGCCCATTCAGAAGATTGATTGAAAATGAGTCATTCTAAAAATACATTGTTTTTTAAATCTTCTTGCAAATTCAAGAAGATTTAATAGTGCAAATATATCACTGTGACAAATTTAATTAAGAAAGAAAAAAAGGCAGATTAAACCAATGTCTTTCCTAAACGATATGAAGTAACTTTCATCCAATTAAATGATGTCAGCTTCTGCTAACCATTTTCTTGAGAAGTACAATTATGAAAAAGTCTCCTCCAAAGATAGCTGAGAACCTGCAAAAAATGTTCTCATCTGTGCTGAAACAACACCTTTTAAACTCCAATTTAAACTGTTGTTCTTAGACTACCTGCATCTTTGCTGGACTGACATTGCTGAAACCCATTAATTCTAGAAAATAATTGCTTAGCTGGAATTACTTTTCACGTGCTAGGAGTGTAGTGATTCATTGTATTATCAGAAAGTTGTCTCAGATTAGTGAGATTAGCTTGGGAATGATGCTGATCTGAATTTGACAGCAGGCCATCCTAGTTTGCTTTACAAGGACCTCCTCTTCCTCCTTCTGTTGTGGGATGAGAACTGAGCACAGGTCCTGTTTGAGACAGAATTGGCTTTATTCGCCACTACTCAGCCTAGCATTAACACAAAGCAATGCTTAAATCCCCTGCAAACCAGGACGGAGGAGGGAGAGAACAGAAAATTCTTAGTAAGTCATCAGGCTTTATCCATGAGGAAGAAGAACTGGAAAGGGATTCAGAAAGAGCACATAACAGACCTGAAGACAGCAGCTGCTGAGGCAGGAGTTCAGAGTTGTGCAGACAAGGTAAGGCATGTAAGACAGTATCAATTCTCCACCAATTTTGTTCTGCAGAGAGGCAGCTCTGAAAAGCAATGAACAATTAATTGGTTAGTAGATTAGAGCAACCACTTAGCAGCAACGGGGATTAATAGTATTCTTAAGCCCTGTAAACTTGTTCACTTATTAAATTCAGTTAATGCCCAAAAACATGGAAAACTATTCTTCTACTAAACTCTTCCATGGAATCTGTCAGCATCATAAGCCACACTTAGAAAAGCTGTAGAACAAAATTTATCTAAGATTTACAATGTTTGGAGATTATTTCAGTTTTATGTCATTTACCTTACTATGATATGCATAAATTTATAAATTATATCACCCCCCAAAAAATAATATTTGACACATAAATTAAATACAAATTGATTAGTAAGAGGAAAATTTTGAGTAAGTTACTGTCTCTCTGCATCATTAGAAATGCAAGTGGTTTTCTATTTCCATTTTGTCACCCTATATTCTTTAGCTCGTTAGCTAAAGATCCTCTCATTGCTCTGCTGCAGTTAAGCTGCGTGACTCTATTCTGGTCGTCTCATCACTTTAAAATAGCACGGTAATTTCTTAACCTGCAGCACAATGAAATGCACAATAAACATGTGGTTAAAATCCAGTATTGCCCAAGTTTTGTAAGAAATTTTTTTTATTCCCTGTGGATCTCTCTTTTTCTAAAAAGTCTTGATGGTTATTGATTATAGATCTAAATTTTATGCTTATTCTTTTGTACAAGTCCCATCTTCCAGCATGCAACATAAACATGAGAGAACATTTTTCTATATGTGGAAGCATCCCCTTGAGCTTTTTTATAGCTTTAAAAATTTGATACCCTTATACATTTTGCATTTATAATTAATGCAGATTTCAGTCTGAAACAGCCTCTTTCTGGAAGTTTCTGCAGAAGGAAATCTCTTTGGAGTCTCAGAAAGGTTTTTTTTTTTCCTTGCAAGAGGAATCTAATAATTAATCCATACCAGAGGATATAAACACCCAGTTTCTATGGATTTCAATTTGTCTTATTTTGAAAGCAGGTTCAGCTCTGTCTTGGTAGTTTTCTTCTTCAATGTAAATAAATATCTCTATCATTATTTATATTCTAGGTGAGTCTCATAGTCCCAGACCTGAAGCCACACTGGCACACAGGACACACACATCAATGAAAAAAACATCAATGCAAAATTTCTAGATTCAAGGTGAAAGTAAACAAAAAGAAAAGGCAGAGAAACGCCACACAAGCCTGGTCTGGTGACCTAGCTCCTAGTCCAACTTTTTTCTCCACACTAGTGACTTTCTCCACACTCCAGCATTCTTCCTCTGGGATGCAATTCACCATCACTGGAACAAGCCAGATTTTCCCCAGGGCATGAAGAAGAGAGCATTGTTCCTCTGTCACCCTGTACTCATTCAATTTGGTTTTGTCTCAGCCACAGAGTATCCTAAGAGCAGGATGAGACGCCAAATACTGAATCTTCATCTTATTTTAGTGATGCCTTTTGCTAGTTGGGTCCCAAAACCAAGAAAAAGGTTCAAGGGAAAATAAGCATTCATGTCACGTTTGTCAATGAGAAAGGACAATTTTGCTAGCAAGAGCTCAGTGTTTGTGACATAACTTTAGCAGGTTTTCTAGTGGGCTATGGTATTTTGTCTGGCATATGTGTATATCTGAGTGTGTTTGACCGATTGCATGTTCTATAGCAGCCTTTTCTCCCATGAACTTCACATGGCTTGTGGACTTTCTGGATAATTTCAGTAGGTGAGACTCACTCATAACCAGCTCTGATAAGTGCTTTCATCTGCAGCTTCCTATTAGCTCCACAGTGTTTATTCACTTCTTGTCCTTATTTTCAAGGCTGTGTTTATTGCTGTGGGATTAGTTCCTCCACTTCTCCATCAGTTGTAATTGTTATTTTCAAGCAATTCCTTGACAGTGACAAATCTACACTTGCCTCCAGGTTTTCATCCTCAAAACTGTGACAGCAGTGAAATCCATACCTCATTTGTTGGTCTGTCCTGCCATTTTTTCCCCTTTTGTTTTGAAGAGTTTAACTTTTGTCTAGCCACAAAAGTAATCAGGATTCTTTCAAACTACTGGTAAGCTGTAATGTTAAAATTCAAAGTAATGCCTAGCTTGAATGTTGTGTCACCACTGGATTCTTTTCTGTAGTGATTGCTACTAAAATACCAGTGCTTGATAGTGACTGCTGCATTAGAAGTTATTTTCATGCAGAGTGGACATGGTTTGGTTATTGTGTTTTACCCAGCAATCTCACTGTGAATATGCACTCCTTTTATGGCATGTTTTGTATGTGGAAGAGGTCTAAGGCAGAGGGTAAAAAGAAAAATCTATTAATTTAATTTTAACATTTTACCTGCAATGTTATAAAAAATCATCCTATGCTTTATATCTGATCTTGAATTTAAGACAAAATTGGTGAGTAATTGCCAAGTAAATTGATTGATGTGGTTTTGTGGAAATGACAGGGGGAAACATTGCTAACTGGGGTTTCAATTTGTCACTCTTAGCTTTAGAGCAAGAGCTCAGAGTAGATGTGCAGGACTCCAAGGAAGGTGTAACCTTGTTATTGTGAATTTCCTTGTCCTGTGCTCCATCCCATCTCATATTCTTTTGGAAGACATCTGCTACTTCACATAAGGACATTTGGTTGCTCTGTTTTCTCAATGTCTTCTTGAAAAAGAAGAGCCAAGCTGTATCTGGTGACTCACAGAGATATAATAGTGTATTATCTTCTTAAAAAGACATTTCCACAGCACACCTGACCAGAAGGGGAGATTAGAAGAAGGGAGTATGGAGGGAACCCCTACTCTGTGGAGTCAAGTCTTGGTGGTGTATCATAGCCATGCATCTTCTGCCTTAACTTTTCACAAGAGTTCATGACACAGTTGAAATATGTTCACTAGCAACATGTCCCTGGAACGCAATTTGTCTTTAGCAGTTAGACTGCAAAAGCTGGTAGTTTCCCAGCGCTGTCTGGTTCTCCCTTCCATTAATCTCAATGTTATTTGTACCACATTCTGCTCACACTGCTGCCTTGCAGTAGTGGCCAAAACATTACAGTTTCTGTTTAGCATAAATAGGGTATTCCACAGTCACATGGCACCCATGGTCCAGCAGGAATGTGTTTCTCTATAAAGTCTCATCGCAGAGGGTGAGAGAGTGACATAGTCATGTTGAGATGATGCCTGCTCACGTGACCTCAGTGCCACTCAGAATTGCTTTGAACTAAAGACCTGGCTTTGGATGCACCACATTTTTTGTTAAGACAATTCAAAGTTTTAGGTATTGAAGGGTTTTGTCAGATAAGTATCTCAGATCCCATTGGGAAATGGCAGGAATGTGCATTGTTTGATGAATCAATTAAAACTAATTTCCCCACAGCCAAGCCATGTTTAGGCTTATTAATATGGGTAAATTTCTTATTAATCTGTCATTTTTCATCACATTAATACCATCCCAAGAGCATGGGAAACTTAGTATAGTTAATCTTGTTGAAGATAAGAATTGTTGCTTTTTTTCACTCCCTATAACAGGAAGGTCTTCCTTGGAGAAGCATAAGTAGAGTTTTTTCACTGTCAACTGACAAAGTCTGTTGGCAATAGCAAGGCACTCTGTGAAAGATGTAAGCTTAAGTCTCCACAAATTAATGAACCAGAGCACTGTTAAATGCCAGCAGAGACCTAGGGTGGACCAGAGCCAGACATTCTCTGCCAAACAGCAACACACCAGGGAAAAGTGGATGTGTATTACCTCCAAATACGAGTTTACAGATGTGGCTGTTCTTCTTCTTATTTAAACATTCTGGGGTTACTGCACTTAAAAATGTTGCAAAAACGTGTGTGAAGCTCTCACTCTTAGGAAAGAAATGAAGCAAGCCTGGCAGAGAAATATCTTTCTTAAGCCTACCGCTCGCAATAAACAAATCCTAGGCTCCTAGTCAAAAGGAATGTCCTGGCATTTTTACCCCAAAAGCAAGGAAGCTTAGTGAGAACACAGGTGTCCTATTTGAGGGAAAGGATCTGTTTCAAATTTCCCTTTTTGGCCCACTAATGCCCAGAATTCTGAGAAGGCTCAAGGTTCTCCATAAACATATTGATAACCAAATAATCAGGATGCCACTAGGCAGAAGGAAAGAAGTATGGAAGCAGAAATCAAAGTATGAAGATACTGTGTGTTGTCGCTTACCTTTTGTGTTCCAGTGACAGCTGCAGTTTCTGGAGTCTCCCAGGACAAATGTGGACATCAGTTTGCCAAGCTGCCTTAAAGGCCAGGCTGTATAGCCTGCTCCACTGCCTGAAAATTATTTCTTACCAGCTTCTTTTATGCCTGGGAAAAGCTTCTAGCATGCCTGACATGGCTGGCATAACTGACAAGGGAACAAAGAAGCTACTAATCTTGTGAATCGGTGGTAGTGAGGGCAGAGGTCCCAGCTCCATGTCAACAGACAGACACAGAAGGAATGAATCCTGCAAATCTGGCAATGGAGATATGCGTCATTTAATGCCAGGGTGGAGCTGGCCAAAAATGTTTTCACCTGGAAATGTCTCATCCTTTCTCTTTCCCGGTAAAAAAGAGAGAGGTTTGGAAAGACAATTATGTGATGTGTAGGTCTAGGATTTGGAGTAGGCCTTGTGCTTCTCTGTAATCCTGAGGCAGAGCAGGAAACAGCTTTCTTTGCTAGGCAAGGAAGGCAAATGTGTCTTCTGGCACAGATTAGTTTACATGAGAGAGCAGCAGACAATGCATCAGCTTTATGAAGCTCTTCCAATATTTCCATAGCCAAGCCCTGAGCTTATCAGGTTTATGAAACCTTTCCCCTAGAAACTGCAAGTCCTTCACTGTCAGCAAGCAGGAGTACTGCCAAGAGTAACTGTGCAGAGACAAACTGCAGAAAGGAGAGGTATGTACCCTAGTCTTGTCTATCCAGAACATTTCAAGGAGATGTTGAAATGTTCAACATTTCAGCCTTGCTCAGCAACCTTTCCTTGTTCCATAACATGCCACATCACTATTAGTATGTGTTTGTGCCTTCCTCACACCTTTTGGTTTTATTTAGTCATAAAATCTGTGCATCCTGGAAAGAAGCAAACCAGGAATTTACAAGCTAGGGCAGTCGGGGCTTAAGAGGTCTTTCAGTGGAGAAACGTGATGTGTACTTTGCACAGTAAGCCACTTTCCCAATGCACTGCTCTCTCACACACACACATTTCTGCTCTCTTGACCAGATAATCATGCTCTGGCCCAGGAGATCTGCTGGGCAGTGGGCTCCTGATAGAGGCCTGTGCCTCTATCCCAACTACAGCTGGTACCTGATATCTGAATCCTTGGATACTGCCCAGCCTGCTTCCATGGGGAGCTGTTCTACCCTGGAGACCTCCTGTCACCTGTCTGACAGTGACCATGACCAGTCACGGGATTGTGGAACATCACTCACAATGAACTTGGCTTTTGTTCTGTACTAAGCATTGCTTTCCATGACGACTACAGCCTCTCTTGGACCCTCACTCAGAGCTACTAAAGGGAAAGAGGCAGGAAGGGGTATTGCAAAAGTTTTGCTCTCTGTTATCTCTTACATTATTTACTAATATGTAAAGCCTTTTGAGTTTTATTCTTTATCTGTTTTGACTAAAAATATTTTTTTAAAAAGCCAAGAATTTTTTCTTCTTGCTCTTCCTGGAAGATCCTTAGCCCTGACTTGGAAGAAGAACTCATGTAGAGGTACTTGACATTCTACTTTTGCCGAGACTTACTTTAACAACCATTTAACAACCAACAGCATCTGCTGAATTCCTTGAGTGATGCAGGACGTCTTCTCTCAACACTCAAAAGTGGAAATGAGAACTTAAAGAAAATTATTGAGTGGAAAACACTTTTAGCCCCTGAGAAATAAAAAACTTCTAAGTGAAAGATGGTCATTCTCTGGTCACCTTTAAAGAGGTTTAGATCAGCTCATGCAGAGGGGAAAAAAGTCACCAACAGGTAAGATTTACCATCAACGAACATTTAATTGTATTGAACTATGTCTCCCTTGTTTGCTAAGCTTCTCTAAGGGAGCACTCCATGTGTTCCACTACTTAAGTATGGAGTAGAGTTTAAAGCGGGTAAATAAATTTCCATCTAAAAATATATGTATTTAAATATCTGACTGTCAGCTAGGTTGCTCTAATTAATATTCTCAGGGTTATAACCTGCAGCGACATTTTATAAGTGATATCTTTTTAATCTGTTTCATCTCTTTGTTCCCAGGAGTCTCTCTGACATAGATTCCTTCGATGTTGTTGACATCTGTTTCAAGAGTCCTCAGAGAAGTCTGCTTATGTAAAGGACAATGTGTCTTGCTGGAACAGCTCAAAGATGTTTCAGTATCATTACTCTCACTTTACCAGTGGGTTAAAATTATTAGCTCTGTTATTCTAGCTTCCCCTACTCAGGCAAGTGAACTGACAATGGGCAGAGTTCTCTCTTTTACTTTGCAGGAGGGTGGATCTCCACAACCTGCTTTTGTGCATGACTTTAGTGTTCATGCTGAGCTACCTTTCATAACCACAGTAAATAAGCAAACTTGTATAATCTGCCTAGGAAATTTCCATTAAAATATTGTACTCTCATTTTGCTCCTCCAAATGTAGTGCAGAGCTCTGTTGAGTTAAACCAAAAAAAAAAAAAAAAAACCAAAAAAAAAAAAACCCAAAAAAACCCCAAAAAAAAAAAAAAAAAAAAAAAAAAAAAAAAAACAAAAACAAAAACAAAAAACAAAAAAGAAAAAAACAAAAAACAACCCCAAACTCATGAGCAATTACTATCTGCTTGCCCATTATTTTATATGTATTGTGGGCATTTTTTTTCCCTCTTGTTGTCATAGCCTATTCAGCTAGTCTGGCTCATGTCCACACTAAAAAAAGCTGCAATACGACAAGGAAAAGAATTATTTTATTTTTTAGGTGAAAGTACAAGGTCATTAGGAGCTTCCTAACACTATACTATAACAAAATGCGAAAAATTTCCAAATGCCTTGCATCTCATTTCCATTTAGCACTGTGAAACCAAATTCTTTTTTAAATCATCTAAATAAGAAAGGCTTTCAGTCTGTAACTTGATTGTCAGTTGGCAATACATGTGTTGGAATTTCTTCAAATATTACTTTGAAAGAGATAATAATAGGTTTTGTCCCCAAGTGTCCCAGATGAATTTCAGTAGCAAGATATTTTTTCAGAGAATCAATCTCTATTAATCTCTTTATTTCTTGATGCATTCACTTTAAAATGTTCAGATTTAGTCTGAGATTCCCACAGCAGTCTCCTGGTGAAGTAGTGTTTCCATGGTGCACTGTTTGCTTGGTAAAAAAACTGTCAGGATGGCCAGGCCCAGAGAGTGGTGGTGAATGGAGTTACATCCAGCTGCGGACCACTCGCAAGTGGGGTTCCTCAGGGTTCAGTTTTGGGGCTGGTCCTCTTCACTGATACCTGCATGAGCATGTCCAGAGATGGGCAGTGGAGCTGGTGAAGGATCAGGAGCACAAGTCCTGTGAGGAGCGGCTGAGGGAGCTGGGATTAAGCCTGGAGAAAAGGAGACTCAGGGGAGACCTTATGACCCTCTACAGCTGCCTGAGAGGAGGGTGTACCCAGGTAGGGATGGGTCTCTTCCCCAGGTAGCAAGAGACAGGGTGAGTGGAAATAGTCTCTAGTTGCCCCAGGTAAGGTCTAGACTAGATATTAGGATATTATTTTCATTCCTCTTCCCCCCCACCTACCCCCCCCACCCCGGAAGAACATTGAAACAGACTGGAACAGGGAAGTAGTGGGTGGAGTCACCATTCTTGGAAGCATTCTAAAAACATTTGAATATGGCCCTCGAGGGCATGATTTAATGGTAAGCATAGTGGTGGAGCTACATCGATGGCTGGGCTTGATGATCTTAAAAGTCTTTTCCTTCCATGATTCTATGATTTGCCATGCTCAGTCTTCACAAAAAGGGGTTTTTTTGTGGCTGAGGGCTGAATGTCTGATGAGCGTCTGCTCAGGTCTTGATAAGATATGGAAGCCTGAAAATGTGTCTCAATTTCAATAATTTAAAAGCAAGCTGCTAGATATTGGGTTTTTATATGCAGAAAATTCACAGCTTATCCAGCTATGAAACTGATAGTCCCATATCAGCCATACACCAGCTTCAGGTTGATGACACACATAAACAAATTAGAAATGATCGTACACATACTTTGGCTATTTTCAGCAAAAGTAAAGTGAAAATTGACACAGAATATGAAGTATGAATATCTTAATTACATTTCAGTACACATTCTCCCATTTTGTGCAGACTGGCCTTTCTTGGGTTTGACTTTTTTGACCAGCAGGTGACAAATTGGGAAGATACATTCTATTATCTGTAAATTTAAAGATTTTTTTAAATTAAAAAGTTAATAGACATGAACTATACTTTCAGTCAGACAGTTGTTGTTTGTGATGGTCTAAACCTCTCATAGCCCAGCTTAAATGTTCACCACACAGGTTTTAAATAAGTCCTTTTCTAATTCAAAGTATGCTCAGCTGCTGAAGCTAGAGATTCCCAAATACAATGTTATATCTGACCCTCTCATACAAAAATAGATTTTCAGAGAAAAACAAATCTCAAATAAAAGAATTGTTTCCATCTCACAGCACTAGCAGAATTTAGCTTCTCAATACCAAGGGCTCAGGAAAGCATGGGTGTTTGACATCACATATTCCAGCCATTTGTCTTTTTCAGATATACTTTCACCACCTATCTCAAACTGTCTGTGAAATCATAGGAGACAGGCTGTAGCAGAGTTATCTTCAACAAGGAACACCCCAATGCAATTACATTCTTGATGTGGGGGTTTTGGTGGTTTTTTTGGTGATGGTTTTTTTGGTTTGTTTTTTTTTTTTTTTTTACTGAAAAGGGGAGGGTCAGTTACAGAAGAAATAAAAATCTCAGCTGGGATTTTTAACTGGGCATGTTTATGGTTGCCACAAACTGCCTGTGATCCCAATATACAGAACAGCATTGTACCAGGATTGTTCTGTAGCTTTCAATTAAATCACGTTTTCAGAGAGAGCTTTATGGACCCTAGATCATCTGTGGCACTTCAGGAAGAAAATGAAATTAACACATCAAAAAAGGGACTTAATCAGGACCATGATGAGAATCTTTCCACCCAGACTTTCATTTGGAAGTTAAATATTTGCCCCAAGTATGTAGTCCATGCCACCACTGCTGTCAGTGAAGAGTAGAAGCTTGCAGTAGGGCTAATAATTTCATCTCAGGATCAGTGTCTGAGAAATAAATCACTAATGCATCTTCTTAACTAGAGTAATTTTTAACTCCAGAGGCCCTCATGATGTGCCTGCTGATTTCTTTTTTCTCTGGAGAGGATTTTACCTGACAAAATGTACTTTTAAAATGGGAAAAGGTAGATTGCACCAGCCTAACCACTGGAATTTATCCTTCCTTTTGTTTTTTGTTTTTTTTTTTTTTTTTTTTTTTTTTTTTTTTTTGTTTTTTTTTTTTCTTTTTTTTTTCTGTTTTTTTTTTCTTTTTTAATAAGAAAGCAGAAGCTGTTTAAAAATGGTCATTTACCTCCATTGCAAAATGAAGCCTTTCAAAATCACCTGCTTTCATTCTTCAGTATCTGGATCTTGTCCCCTGCACTTCTGATATGATAGTTCTGGTTCCCTTAAGCTGTCTGTTTCTTGGGGAAACCAGTGAACAATATTTTCTTGCCCTGTTATCTTCCTCAAACACAGACTTTGCCTGGAACCTGAAGTACATGGAGAGCCTGCCCTTGAACTCATAGGCTGCAGCAGCATTAGCATGTGTTAGTTTTAGCAGTGCTGGGCTCAAATTCTGAGTAGGTGTTCTGGCACATAAATAATATGGTCTGATTCTCTGTGACACTCCTGTGGCTGCTTCTGTTAGTAAAAAACTAAATGATCAAAGAATGGTCCTAAGGAAGGGTAGGTAAAAGGGTATTGGGTTTTCCTATGAGATGTATGGTAATATCTTTTTCTAACGTGATGCAACACTCATGCTGAATACAACAGCTAATGATTTGTGTCTAAGCAAGTAAAATGAGGCTTAGCTGTGTGGAACTTACCATTCAAAGAGTTTTGTACATATCATGAATTCTGGATCCTGAGATACATTTCATGTCATTGCAAATCAGTGTTTTACATTTTTTGTCTTAAGATCCAAACATTTTCTCACTACACATAGCTAAATGTCTATGTTTCTTTCAAAGGAGTGTTGTTCTGCTCTTCTTAAGGAAAACTAATTCCTAGTAGCAAAACTTATTTAAAATTTGATAATCACCTGTACACATCAAACATCATCAGTGTTTCTGACAAATGAAAAAAAGAGCATGTTTATTCAAATAATGTCCATGTTGCTGCTCAATTCTGTTATCACTCTATTTGTATATGAGCAACCATGCTTTGATTTCCAAATGTAGCCTGATAGAAATGTCAGAGGAAAGCATTGCAAACAATTTATGAAATCACTGGGGTTTTTTATTGGCTGTGATTCCATTTTAAAAGAACATCATACCATTTACCCACATCATGCAGGAAAAAATACCAGTAAAATAACAAATTAAAATCACATTCACAATGTCTCTACTTTAAATCATCTTCAAGTACTGCATGCATCCGAAAGAAAGCTGGGGAGCATTTCTACTAGAAAATGCATGACTAAGTTAAATTTTGCTCTGTGTGTATGAAAGAGAGAAACAAGCAATTTTTTTAATGACAGTACTGAAACATTTTACTAACTCAGTGCATGAAGAAACAGTTATCTTGATAACATATATTCAGAACAAATACAGACAACTTTCAGATACAGAAGACATTACATTTAGATCACAACAGCTAACTTCTAACAATGCTTGCTCTAGCACACAAAGCTTGGCAAAAAGATGTATTCAGCAGCACTGATATGGTTTTCTTGATGAAGGAGAGAGGTTGGGAGGGATCTAAGCCAATGTATGATACTAGAAACATAGACAGAGGAACTCCAAAGTGATTAAGCACATGTTCTTATATTTTGTTTTATTCATTTTAAACACAAGAGTAGCATTGATAATTCATATTGCAGTCTGATTTCATATGGCTTTCTCTACATATAAATGTGAGTTCTCAAGGTCAATGGCAAACTAAATCATTTACCCTCCAAATGAGAAGGCCCTTTGACTATTTTTTACTAACCTGTAAGGTCTTGGAGTTGTGAGGGAAAATGACTGCAGTGTCTAGCCAACAACCTTTCTGTGTAAATAAAAACTAGTTATAAAACTAAAATACCTCATTTACCTGAGATTGAACAGACCAGTGATGCAAACAAAACAATGTCATGAAAGACAAAAAGATATTCAGAATCCAAACAATGAACCATACTTCTCTTTGGTCTCTTGTTTAAGTGCTTCATCACCTGCTTAAGTGCCAAGGGGAAAAGTGTGTGAGACAATGCTTCCGACTTCCACACGTGAGTCAAAGGTGTCTGTGTCCCTTGTTACCAGTTCTGAGTGGAAAGGGAAATAGATGGGCAGAAGAGAAAGGAGAGTGCCTTGCTCTCGAGTCTGTTCAGCATGGCTTAGGCACTTCAGGACCATGGAATGACTTGAGGAGAGGGCCACTCTCATGCAACATGCCAAAGTTATGTGAGGCAAAACCAAGCAAAACCTATCCAGTACCTGTGGTAGATCTTCTGTCTTGTTTCTTATGGCAAGAAAAGAAAAATGGGAACTAGCAGCTCACACCTGGATGAACTCTCTCCTGTCAGCGGAGGAAGGGCTGGTGCAGGTGTGGCTAGTTGAGATACAGAAGTGATGAAATGGTTGAGCTGGGAAGCCTCCACAATGAAAAAGACTCAGTAAACTATTTAATAAACCACCTTCCCTTTCCCTCCTGCTTTGTGAGCCTGGAATGAGGCCTATATGACTCGGTATAGTGATTCTATGGCCCTCTTCAGGGGTCCAATCCAGATGTTCACATAACTCAGGAGGTCAGCTCACAAGGGCAGTATTTTTAGTGTTCTGAGCCCAGGGATAGCACTACCTGCTTTAGAAATTTTACTACAGTCTACACAAGATCCTGACTTAGACCAGTCATTCAATGCCACAGCTGCTGAGGCACAATTATCTAAAATGGTACCAAACAGGTTTCCTTTCTCTCTCTCTTCTCCCCATCTTCTCCAATTTCCCCATCTTCCACAGATGTGTGCACAAACACGCACACCAAGCTGCTAGAGAGACTGTGAAAACAATCAGCACTAACATTCTGCAAGGAGAATGCTAAGCAGAAAATTCTGATCTTACATCAGGAACACTATTTGGTTGGATGAGGAAGGGAATCAGTAATGGGAGCTAGGGAAAGGTCAGCAAGCAAGTGGTAGAGAAAAGCCAAAGTAAAGTGGAATAAGCTTATCTTCTCATTTGTTTGTTGGCAGAATTCTCCAGCACGAGGCCAGGGGAATATATGAATGGATGTGTTCATTTTAGCACAGGCACATTTCTGCTGGTTTTACTTATGTATTAGAGGATGTGTGCCAAGGAGATTAATCAAGGCATTTCAATAGTATTCATGTTTGTATGTCAGTGATCTAGGTTAGGTGATCTAGGGACCAGAGAGTGGCTGAAAGGAAGAGCCAGGCTCTGCCTTTTAGCTTTCGGGGATGTTGGATACTCTGTAGCAGAGCATCAAAATGAGCTGCTGACTGTGACAGAAAGAGAGTTTCCAATTTTGTGAGATTTACTTAAACAGCCTCAAATTACTAGTTGCAAAATTTGCATGGGGTGAGTAGGACACTCTTCCTAGGAAACAGTAAATTGTTCAACACTACCATGCTGTACCCAAGCACAGATTCATACAGTGTTCTGGGTTTATTGAAAGTCTCAGGAGAGAAGCAGTCATCTTGCTTTAAATGAAAATTAGGCGGACAAAAGTCTCACTGACATTATCCAAATGAGTAAAACCTGCCTTCTAGATAGCCCTTGGCAGCTTGCACTTGAACAAACAAGTCTTTTTCATAGATACACAGCCTGAAACAAGTTGCATCTTTATCAACTTGTTCTGACTTGCATATCAGTCAAACCTCTTCAGCCTCTGCCTTGGATTCAGTAGAAAGTTATGTTTGAAATTATTTGAGAAGAAGTGAGGACTATAACACCTGAATAAAAATTGTGTGAGGAGGGCACACTATGTTTATTCTCTTTCAAAATACTCTTTTCCTATTGTAACAGGTGCTACTGGAAGGTACAGAGCTCTCTTGCTCAATTCCTTAACCATGGTACAGATTTCTTCTGCTTACCTGGAAAGGTAATACATGTCTTCTAAAATATCTTATTCAGGATAATATTGAGATGTTTGCCTAAACTAAGTGCACTGAATGAATGAAAAGAAAATCCATTGAAGTAAAATGCTTAATTTAGGTACATAATGTAGTGTCTGATATTATCCTCCTTTTTGTTGCCAGAGAAAGAGTGTATTTGCTTTCAAATCTCATCCTTGTACTTAGGAAATTTTTGTTGTTCCCAGGACAGGGACAAGCAATGCTAGTTCTGCCAGCCAAACCCTGATTCTACTGACAAGATTGTGAGACTGAGATGGTATGTCTACAGCATCGACTACAGTGACCTAGCCAGATGCAAAATTTCAGGATTAGCTCTTCAGATGACAAGCCAGATACCTGACCATGAGGACCTGTGTTCAAAATAGGTCTATCTATGTATTGAATCTATGTAGGTATTACCAAGTCAACATCTCCCATAGAATTTGGATTTTCTTATGCAATTATGTGATATCTACAGTGTTTCATTGAGGAGACCTCTGTACCTGTGTCTGCAAAAGGCCACAAAGATAATGGTGAGAAAAAAATCTTCTCCCACCCTGCTAGCATCAAGGGATATCACACATTTCTGTAATATTAATTAGCTCCTGCACAGCACTAAGAAGCATCCTCACTTTATGCTTTTACAGTAGGGAGAGACTGAAACCTATATTTTACAGGTGCAGAATTTCAGTGGGGCAGAAAATAAGTGACCTCCTCAAGGCAATGCAGTAATTTAGCACAATAAACAAAATGGATATTTATGGATCTGCCATGACTGACATTCAGACCACCACACACTCCCACACACTGCAGGAAAGGGTGGGCAGGACACAGCCACGACAATGTGCTGGAACCCAAATGTCCAACCTGCAAGCACTGCTGGAAACGGGATGGTTGAATATGGCAGAAAGAGGAAGATTGGTTAAACAGAGCAGCAAATACACTTGTCATTGGCTTCAGAGGGGTTGGGGAGGTCCTCTACCAGTGCACTGTGCCCTCTTCTATGGTTTCAGCTCTCTGTACGGCAAGTGCCTGACCAATTTGCTCATTCAAGGTAAATGTATGGCTAATTCCCAAAGTAACATGACTCTTGCTTAGATTCTGAGGCATTTAACTTCTACAGCATCTGAGGGCAGATGACTCACTTCTTCCACAATTCTGAGTGATGTCAGCTGTGTAAGTCATGCATGATTTACTTTCCAAATGATCTTTTATTTATGTCACAGATGGAATTAAAACAGAAAAGCTCTGCTTCCATGGGAGAACTGAGATATCCCTTCCGAGAGCAGATGTGCTAAACAAAAAATGGCTACTGTGACCCAATCAATAGGAACATTATAATAATAACTAATTATTATCAATAATAAAAATAATATAATTTTAAAAAATTAAAGAGGCCACTGTTCATACTTAGTGAACACTCCTTCTTGCATTGGATGGAAATGAGATTGTTCCTTTTCTATGCTTGATGTGCAGTGCCGTATTTAACATACATAGTACTATGGCTTATAATAAAAGTTGTGTAGTCTGCAGCTTTTTAATCTTTACATCCATTCAGAGGCATCTACTGGATGTGACTATGTACAAAATTAAGGAAAGGATGAGTCTTGGGGCAGAGGAAAGGGAAAGAGGCAGTTGGAAGGGAATGGGAAGCGAAGGGACTCCTAGTGAGCAGTAGAGGGCAGAGGTGGGGAGGACTGCGGGATGAATGGCAAGATTGTAAATCCCCATTGGGCAAAAGAGAAATCCTTTGCAGTACTGTTTATGCCCATCTAACAGTCTGCAGCTATTACTTCTTGAACATGTCCTGCAGGGGCCCTGGTAAGTATTTGATGACTGTGTCTAGGATGCTCTCTTCTTCTTCTTCCTCCTCATCCCCACAGCCAGGAGGGATCGCCTTCTTTGGGCGTGTCAGACTCCCTTCAGCATTAGCTTCCAGTGCAGCCTGGGCCTCTGCTTCCTTTTCTTCCTTCTTCTTTATCCCATACTGCAGGGGAAAGATAACACATTGAATCACAATATGAAAAATAACATATCTGCTGAACAGGATGGCTGATGAAACCAGCCATTGCATGTGGTGCCTCATATTCTGCAGTAAGAACGTAACATATTCTCATTTTGCTCTTTTACACAGACACTAAAAATATCCATACTAACACCCCTCCACTAAGTATAGCCCAGTGGACGGATAGTCTTCACAAGACAAGATGCTGAGATCCCTCAGAAGCAAGCACAGGGGAGAAACTGGGACTATGCAGCCATGGGTCACCAGTAAAGAGATTATAAACTCTGAGTTAATGAAGTGTTAGGGTGGCATTCTACTGATGTTGATCTTCCTCTTTTCTGTTAACAAGTCTGATGCTTAGGTCCATCATCTGCAATGCTTTCGAAAGTCCATCAGCAGCATTTTATAGCTTATAGATGTGGCAAAACTTCAGGGAAAAATTAGTTACCAACAAAAGAAAGCAAACAGGTCAGGATGGACAGGATGGCAGTGAAGACAACAGTTTTAGATATTCTCATGTGGGACATATCCTGTAACATTCATTCATGTTCTCTTTGTATAAGTGGGACAGAAAGACCTCTGTGAAAATGAACCATCATGAGAAAATCAGCTGACTCATACTATTTGAAGATAAACACTCTGAACCCTGTGAGTAGAATGGGTACTTGAAATTTGCTACTTCCACGAAGAATTAGCAGCGTGCCACTAAGACATTACATGAGTAACCAGAATCTTATTTTATGATATTACATTCAAGAGGCTAGATTTAATACAGGACTAAACATATGTATATGCTGCTGTTTCCATAAGTCTTTGCACTGCTTCAGAGATTAAGGTGATATGTAAGGAAAAAAAAAAAATCAACTCAAACTGACACATGCAAATCTGGAGCAAAAAGTCTACCTGCAAGCTATCCTCTGTATTATCAAATCATGGAATGGGTTGGGCTGAGAGGTGAATTTCAAGGCCACCCAGTCCAAGCAGTGAGTAGGAACATTTTCAGCTAGGTCAGGTTGTTCAGAGATCTGCTCTGTTTATTCAGATCAATTCAAATTTCCCAGACTGCTTCCACTTTTTGTGATGATAAATGGAGGTTAAACTTTCTTGGTACCGTGATCATGATGCAAACGCAGGAAGTGTCCCATTTCTTAGTGCCCAGCTGGGCTTCAAAGAGGCCAGCTGTACATTTCAAGGATGCTTGCAGTCCCCAAGCTCACAGCTCCCTGTCTGGAAGCAGTATTCTTCTGCTTATTCTTTTTACCTTTGAAAAGCTACCTTAATGGTTGCTCACTATCAGCTCCTCAGCCACCAGTTACCTCACACACACCTGCTCAATTGCTTACAATCCTTGTTGCATGAATACGCTTGAAAACAACATTGAAAAGAAAATTATATATGATTGCAAAAACATCAAAGAATTAAGTTGGTACCATGCACTCAGTATTTTCAAGTACCAATAAAACCTTACTGCTGAAAAGACATGAATTAGAGCTATTTTCATTATTTTTTCTTTTCATTTTTTCTACTTCTAAAATTAGTGCAAATTGTTAACCAGTAAAACTGAAAGTGCACTGCTGCTTTCATAACTTTCTGATTTCAGAGGGCTGTTGGGTGTGACTTTTCCTCCTAAATATTTCTGAGCAAATATTTTTGATTCCTTTCTCCATCGTCACTTATATTTAAGATGACAGCCTGCAAAGTTGAAAGCAGTGGCTTCAAAACACTCTAGCTCT
This sequence comes from Pyrgilauda ruficollis, assembly GCF_017590135.1. Classification (NCBI taxonomy): domain Eukaryota; kingdom Metazoa; phylum Chordata; class Aves; order Passeriformes; family Passeridae; genus Pyrgilauda; species Pyrgilauda ruficollis. The sequence goes on along the minus strand of NW_024508766.1, from coordinate 368,058 downwards.
CTAAATCTATTCTCTCATGCCCAAATGTTCATTAAGGACATTTGTCTTACAATTTTTATACCTACTGGGTGCTGGTCACACCTGATTTCATGGGAAAGATATTAAATGATATCTCCATTCACATGTGAGACAAAGAAAGAATTTGACCAACTTTTAGTTACAGGGCTGTACACCACAAAGGAGATTCAACAACCAGCTATCAGACAGATGGAATGACATGCAGTGCTGGCTTGTAGTCTGCCCCATTCTCCCTCTCAGGCCACAGGCAGATGTTTCTAAGTGATTCCCAGTGTAATTGGGATTGTGCCTTCCTTCAACTTCCTTCTACCTTCCAGCTAGAGGGGAACAGTAGTGGAGACACCATAAATCATAGTAACACACAGCTACTCTGCATGCTTTCAAATGCTCCATCTCAAAACAAGTATCAGCTCAAGATGTGTTGATCCTCTAGCTCAGGAACTTTCTGCTCACGAGAAGAAGTGAGTGGAACAAAACCAACCAGTTATGTGAATCCAGTATTATCATTTAAATTTGGTAGCATTTTGTAATGCTTTGCATTAACAAAAATGAAAGCTGTGAAAATTCATAGGTGATTAAAATGACATACTTTAGGTTAGAAATTGTTTCAGAGGAAATAAAATTATAGAAATGGAAGTCTTAATACATGAAAAATTTTAAAGAAGTGTCTTCACATGAAATCATTTGTGAAGTAAACAAATTATTTTTAAAAATATGACTAAAAATATTCTTCCTTGTGCTCTGGTTTTCCTGAGGATAGGAAATATTTCATTACTTCCAAAAATTTTGAGGGATGAGAATAGTTTCATTTTTATTCAGGGTTCAACCCCACAAAATTTAATGTCAAAAGTAGTATCATTACCAGCTTGGCCTTCAGTCACATATTCATATCTTCTGCTATAAGCAGAATTATGGACCTAAGCCAGGGAGATACTGAAACATTTTTAGTAAGTGTACCCTCTTGCCACTCCTAAAGTTATTACTCTGTGGCCTCATGGGGATTGTTGTCACAGGGTCATGTTAGAGAAATATTGTCAGCCTGGAGTCCTCAGTCATCAGCTGGGCAGAGTAGGGAAAAAATACCCAGGCCCTTGGCTTAACCTACACTCACTGACTGCATGTCAGAAAAAGACCAGACTAACATACTAACGTACAACATCAACCTCCTCCTATCTCTTTTCTTTCTTATTCCTCCAGTTTTTCACATGAACTGGAAACATTCTGGAAATTTGCTCTAATGACAGTAAGATTGTCAGGGGGTAGAGAGCTGTTGAGCCAGCGAGATCTGCAGCCCAAAATGTGAAGCTATCATAAATATAGTTACAATTTCTTAAGACAAGCCAACCATTTCTACTAAAAATGAACATGTTTATCTAGCAAATATCTAGGCCATGGAATGAATAGACAGCAATATTCTAGTTAAGAGACTTGCAGAAGTAATGGCATGTCTTTGGGTCAGGAGTGGAACTGACTCTGCAGGAAGACAGCAGCAATAAATGTGCAAGGGAGTGGTTTTCCTTGGATGAGATTTGGAACTGCCTACTTAGAAACAAGTAATTTATCTGAAAAAGCTAAAGGATTAAAAGAGGAGATTTATGGGGGATACAAAGACTACTTGAAGACTACATGGTGGGACAAGAGAAGTCAGGAAACAACTCTTCCCTCCAAGTGTTGAGAGCTTGAAAATGGACCTCGGTCCAACTATTACTGCATATGAAATAATACTGTGTGAAATAATATTGTGTATCACATAACACTGACCTTCGTCTTCTGAGAAAAGGTTGGCATGTGAATTGTAGCGGTTTAATCTCTCTTCAGGGAATTGAACTTTGCAGTGGTTTTGCACAGCTGCAGTCACAGCACTGCTGAAACTGCATAAACAGCTGTGGCAGATACAGCCATCTTTGGAATTACTCTTTTATTTACTAGCAAAGGTTTGAAAAGCTATTGAGATTTAAATGCTTATTCCTTATCTTACTTTCAATAAATGTTATGGGATATAAAAGTTAGTCTATACTAACAGCTCTGTCTGTAAAGTTTCATTCATATTCTGAACCTCCATACAAAAAAGAAAAAAAAAGAAATTAGCTAGACTTCAAAGCATAGGGTTAGAAAAAACACTGGAAGGGCGACATGCATACCATTTTATCTCGAGAATTAACTTGACCTGAATAAGTGTTTTTCTTGGACTCCAACTACTGAAAACCTCTCACCTGTTCTGGAACTTAACTACCTTTGCAATTAAAATATTTCTCCTCATGTCTAATGTGATTTGTCATGAAATGCCTTTTAAAAATCTGGAAAATATGCAGCTACTGCAAAAAGATTTATCTTTCACCTGTCCTTTTGGACATTATTTATCACTTCTGCAAAGTTCTTATTTTTCTCTTTCTTCACCAAAGAGAACATCAGCCCAATTTAGAACATCATTAATGCATGGAATTTTCCACTAGGAATATATGATATATGTAGGACTGAAACAAATTAAGAGCAATAGGTAGAGTTCAGCACTGACCTTTAGTTCCACAACTGTGAGAGTCTAGGGTACAGAAAAAGACTCCCCTTTTATTTGATTTGTACAAACTTGGAAGTCTTTCTACATTATTTCTTTGGTCTCTCTGTGAGTGAACAGGCTGTCAAATACAGGAGGTGAGGATGCTGAAACCCAGAGCCCCATGTATACTGTTCTCACCACTGTTTAAAGCATAGAGCCCACTTTAATGTAGATCTGCCCAAAAATGTGCCCTGGCTTTTCTTCACCTCAAATCTGCTGATATCATTTTGTGCTCTTTTTGCTTGTTTGTTTTTGTTGCTCTACTTGTCTTTCTAATCAGTTAATTCATCCTGAACTTGATAGTGAGGATTAGTCCCCAGAAAACTTGTGGGGGAGCCTTTTAACACATATGAAAGGAGGACACTCTCTTTGTCTCTCAAGTAACCCATTTAAGTGCAAGCTCTGCCATGCAGTGTTAGAATTACACAGACCATTTCAGGCAACTCAGACATGCTGACCCTAGATAATCTCTTTGCTTTCTGAGGAGTAATGAAGAAAGAACCACAACCTGCCACATGGGCAATCATGCCACTTTCAAGCTGTGGCAAGGAATGAAAGGCATGAGAGAGAACGCAGGGTGTCTCAGTCCATGACACACCAGCAGGGTGTGTGGGGGTGTGCGTGGGGGCTCAGTGTGGAGTGAGTGTATGTGTGGGTGTTTTCTTGTCTCTACATGCTGCTGCACAGCTCTGCTGACCCTGTCAATGTGTTAGAAGAAGACAGCTGATTAATAATGGAAAAGAACAAGGCAAAGTCTGGCAGCTGCAGTCCTAAACTACATTGTTCAATTGTGTGTGAGCCAAACAGGAGCACAGCTCAGGAGAGAGATGGCAGAGAGAAAGAAAGGAGGACAATTAAACTTCAGGTAGGGGACACTTGAGATACAAAGCCAGGTCCTCATCTCTCCTGGAAAAGATGTTCCGAAACCATCTCCCTGGGGGCTGTCAGAGTTTTCCAGGCAGTTTTCCAGCAGTGATTATTTGTAAACCTCACTCATGTCCTTGGAATCTTTTATCTCATCCAAGGTTCCACTTCCCCATAAGTTCCCTGTGGCTACACATCTTGCTATTCTGTGCTAGCTCAGGCTTTCAGCTCTGTCAGAATCACAGCAATACTTCTTGCATGACCTGTCTTGTTTCAGGTCTTCCAGTATGTTTTCCAGTCTTATCACCCTGTTTCTCTCAGGGGGCTCTCACAGCAAACTCAGAGGCCTGCAGGTTTTCTCTCGCACCACAAACACAAATCAGATGTTGATGCAGATTTCAAAGGGCTCATCTGATCTTCATCAGCCTTCCATCAGCATCTTCTTCTGGTGACATTGGGTGAATCTAGCTATCCCCCCTTCCCCTCCATGGCAATATTGCTGCCTGAGAACCACATCCCTGGTTTCTGTTCCAATTAGCTGTGGAACTGCAGAACAATCCTATGGGAATACCCAGTGCCCCAAGCATCCAAGAGCAGTGCTACCCTAAACAATAGATATGAAATTTGCTTTTCTGCTGCTCTACAACAGATGGAGTGCAAGATAAAGCACTGCTCTCTGGAGGAGATCAGATCTGTACTCAACAAGCCTTGTTTGTTTACTTTGATTGAAAACAACATCATATCTGTCCACTGTTGCTGTTTAAGTGAAAACCAGGACAGCACAAGTTCCTTATTGCAGAAGGATTCAGAAATCTCTGAATTTTCTGCAAACTCAGATCAAGGGGAATTTTTTCATTGGTTTCCATGGAAACCAGCCCAGACAAACCCAGTTAAAAGAAAGGGATCATAGGATTATAGAATGGCTTGGGCTGGAAAAGACCTTACAAATATCTCCAAATCATCCCAAACCCCCGACAGGCAGGGACACCTTCCACTAGACTAGTTTGCTTAGAGTCCCATCCAGCCATGGGAGAGAGGAGAGGTGCACCAGCCCTCTAATCACCTTTGTGACCGTCCTCTGGACTTGCTCCAACAGGTCCATATCCTTCTTATGCTGAGGATCCCAGAGCTGGACACAGAGCTCCAGATAGGTCTCAGGAAAGCACAACAGAAAGATAGAACCACTTCACTAGATCTGCTGGCCAAGATGCTTTTAATGCAGCCCAGGGTAGGGTAATTTTCTTGACTGCAAGTGCACACTGCCAAACCATGTCAAAGTTCTCATCCACCCTCAAGTCCTTCTCCTAAGGGTTGCTCTAAATCCATCCGCTGCCCAGTCTGCACTTGGGATTGCCCTGCCTCAGGTACAGGACCTTGCACTTGGCCTTTTTGACCTTCATGGGGTGTGCACATCCCCACCTGTCCAGCCTGTCCAGGCCCCTCTGGATGGCATCCCTTCTCTGCAGCACGCTGGCTGCCCCACACAGCATGGTGTCTGTGGCAAACTTGCTGAGGGCGCCCTCGATCCCACTGTCCTTGTCTGTGACAAAGATGCTAAACAGTGCCAGTTCAACACTGAACCCTGAGGACACCACTCATCTCTGCTGTCCACTTGGACATTAAACCATTAACCACATGTAGAATTCTAGAAGACAAGGACGCTAAATGTATGTGCCTCAAACACTGATAGACCAATAGCTGTGGAGCCAACCATGCTGGTAATAACAGCCAAGAATTGTTGGTAGTAACATGCCATGGGAAAGAACATGACATGGCTGGAGATGGGGGCCATGTAGAGGTAAGTGCAGAACTTTTCCAGGACAAAAATCCTTGTTCTGGCTCCTGTAGATAAGCCCGAAACAGCACAACACAACCATACGAATGAGGTAAAGAAGTGGGCATGGACTGCAAGGCGGAAACAAGAACACCCACGACACCTGACAATGGAACTTGTCCCTGGTTACTCCTTCCTTCCTTCCTTCCTTCCTTCCTTCCTTCCTTCCTTCCTTCCTTCCTTCCTTCCTTCCTTCCTTCCTTCCTTCCTTCCTATCCATCCATCCATCCATGTCTTACTTTCTCTCTAATTCATCTCTTTCCTTCTCTCTTCCTTTTCATCTTACCTAAAATCGACTGGCATGTGCTTATATGGCAGGTCAGGGATTAGATAACACCAATTTCCAATCCAAGTGTGAAATTTACTAATAAAATATTGTGAGTTTTTGTGGACTCTCTGACTTCTGTTGCTACTTTTGACCACAAGGATTTTTGAATTTCACATGCTCTCTCTCCCATAAGGCTGGGATGTTACACCACAGCTCTTTAAGTCCATCCAACCAATTCCTTAACCACCAAGTGGTCCAGCCACCAAATCTGTGTCTCTCCAGCATAGAGGATCTGCTCCACGATCTTGCTGGGCATTTTTGTTTGGATTCATTGCTCCTGATTTTGGAAGTGGAGACCCGTGTATATTGAACAGCTTTTTTGGACTCCAATTAACTTCAAACTTTATCCCATGGTATTCTGCCAAGCAGATGTCTGAAGAGCCTAAGGTCTGCTCTCCTGGTACTCAGTTACAGGAGCCATCCACCACACCTCTGGGGTGCCAATAAGATCCTGGCCCTGCAGGCATACGTGCATCTCTAACTCCTCTTGTTTTGCCCCCATGCTGGGTGTGTTTGCATAGAGGCAGATGGGAAACACATTTTGGCTTAATCTACTATGGGTGCTGACTCTGCCAAAGCAAACTGGCCATTCTGCTCACTGCTCAAGTCGCAGGACTGTGCTAAGTTTTCCCAGTCAAATGCCTTTTTTTCCATTACTACACACAGGCAGTGTGAACTACCATGTGTGAACAAATTTTGTACTCTTTGGAAACCAAGAGTCTGAGAAACAACAGACATAGGTATCATATACCATGAATTTTTCTGAATACTCAGCAGAAAGCATGTTCTCCTTTTCTCTGTGTTTGCAAATATGTTTATTTTGTTCCTTTCGTGTGTGCAGCATCCATATTAAAACAATGCCTTTCTGCAATATGGTCAGCCTCAGTGAAGGGGAATGAGGTCTTGAAAGCTTCAGGAATTGAGATAATTAAATTACTGATGACTAGCAAAGTTCTTCCATTTTGTAATCAGAGAAGAAATCTCCAGAGTAAGCAAAGAATATCTGACTCATGAAGAAGAGCATAGGATCAGAGGCTCCAAAATACTGATTTTAGGTACCTGGAGGGTGGACTGAAATCAGTGCACTGACTCATGACCACAGGGCCCAAGATACAGTATATATTGAAATCTTAAACCTGTTGGATCCAGTGGAAAAATTTCTCCCCCAGAATCCAACTTGCAGCTTCAGTTAAGAAAATCTGGGTCAATTTTATTCTTCAAAGCAGTTAAGCAGGATAAGAAGAAAGAAAATTTACATATTCCACAGTAACGACTGCAGTTTAATTGCTCATAGGTTACAGTGAAAGTTTAGATTTGCTCCATGATCACCAAGATGGCATCAAGCTGCAGAAGGTTCCCATGAGAACAGAGGCATTTTCCAGTGATGCAGAGCAGGTGTGCTCCTAGCCAAAGCAGGCTATATTTTCTTGTGTTTCCAAAGTCTACATTTAGTTTTCCACAAGAAAATTATTCCCAGAAGCCATTGGCAGGATCCTGGAAATGGATAAATGCAGTTGCTTGTATGAGTTTAGAAGAATTTATGTTATAGCTACGTATCTGATAGCATAAATAAATCCATAGGATATATCTTTCTTTATGTGTGTGCTATGTAAGATCAGAACATGGAATATAAGCTGCTCATTGTTCTTCCTGCCTCCTGCATTTATTTCCTTTGCCAAATGAAAGTGTTTCTTTTAGTACAAGGCTGGTATAATTATTTCCCCAGGATACTGAAGCAATTTAGATTAGACACAACTATTTCTTTTTGATAGCCTGTGTTTACCATGTGTGACAGCTTTTTTTGTTTTGTTTCTTGTTTGGTTTAGGTTTTCTGGGTTTGTTTTTATTTTTGCATTATTAAATCTTATTTTGAAAGCTCTAGTCCAGTCAGTATGTTTTTAAAAGAACCTAATAAAAGTGCTCCAGAGGATAAGGAGTGGTTCACCACAGGATGAAGAGTAAAATTTTTTCTTGGAGTGCAAAGCATGATGAAGATCCAGATAATTGCCAAAAGAAATATAGTTTGTACTCTCCCAGGCAATAGGGAATTCATTGTTAGCTCATGAGGCTTAAAAATTAATTATTATCCTGCCTTGCTAGTTTTGTTCTTGGTGGGGTTCAGTATTTCATTGCCTTATTGATCACAAGCACTTTCACAGATTGGAGCTTGAAGCCAGCTGAAAATTCAGATGTTGAGCCCTAAGTGGCTGATTCATTTTAAGTTCAGCTTTCAATAGGTAAACTGTGCGAGCCCTCTGTGTCTCGTGTCTGCAAATCCTTGGGAAGCCATGAAAGGAAGATTTTTGTAGAAAACAGTTTCTTACTATCAGTTTTGTTCTAGCATATTGCTAGAACATTTCTCTGTGCACACATCAGCTGTAGATATTTTGATATTTTAGGTAATCCTTGGTGTTTTGTAGTATACTAAAAAGAGCTCATGAACATGTAGAATGGTGGTATCAGCAAAGTAATAGGTTAACAGAGCTCATCACAGCAGAGCAAGAAGGAACTTAGAAAGGATTCTGGAAGTGGTACCTTCGTACATGACTGAAAGTATGCTCCAGGTAAATTTGTGTTCACTAGTGTAGTTCAGCACTATAGTGAGGGACAGTTGCATTTAATTGTAGTCTTCTATTAGACAGTAGTTTTGAGGGAAATTAAAAGGATAATTTTCTATCTAAAAATATTCAACAGATCATAAATATAGATTATTACACCAAAAAAACCAAAATTAGAATAGAGCCAACTAACAGGCCCAGTTATAAAAGGAGCACTCATATCAGTACTACTAAGTATTCCAGGAATTAACCTGGGAGGAAAAGAGGCCCTTAGACCAACATTTAGGTATGCATATGCAATTTTTCTCTGCTTTCTGTGTGACCATATGAGAGACAATTAATTTCTTCTTGGTGAACACAGAATTTAAGTAAGATTTACCTGTCTAAAGGGGCTACACAGAGTCTGCTCTGAAACGCATTCATTGCTTACAATGATGCCACACTGAAATATAAGAAGTTGTCTCTGTGCTATTTTCATATGTTATACTGTTCTCAGGAACTTCCCTGGGTTGATAGGATGAATTTGACAGGACAATAAAGTGCCTCAAACTTTTCAGGAAGAATTTTTTTTTAAGTAACCTACACCAAAGTTGTAAATGCTTACTTTGTTGACAGCACAAGGTAATGTAATTCAGCAATAGTAAGAGATCAGGAAATATAAGTTAGGTGATTATCTTTAGTCCTTGCTTTGAGACTTTTTAATTGTTGTCATCAATTCCTTGGAGATCCTTCTGTGTGGAATAAATCTTGCCATTGAAGCTAGGATCTAATTAGCACAGCCACCCTGCCAGTAACTTTGTGGAGACCAAGGCATTGTCACAAACTCTGAGCCAAGACTCGGTAAAATCAAAGGTAGTTAATCAATTAGTTTCAAACCTTTGACATACTCTTGCCTCTGAAGTACAAAGACTATTTCTCAATCCCATTAACTGGCAACAGAAGTGAGAACTCTGACATCAAAATGCTTTAAAAATAGGAAGAAAACTTTTGACATCCAAAAGAGCAAGTAGGAAATTATGAGTGTTAATTCATATGCTGCAGCTTTTCAGAAAGACATGAAAAAATGAAGGGCAAGTCACTTCTTTTTCTCTAGCCCTTTTTGAACTGGCCCACCAGCCTCCTCACATAATTCGAGGTAGTTTTCTTGCTTCCCAAGAGACTAGAGAAGACATGTTTGTATTGAAAGCTGGTAAGGGAAAATATCTGGTTTATCTTAACAATCCAACCAAACAGCAATAATGGTGTTGAAGTGGGAGACCCACTCAGTCTGTATAGTGCTGCTACGCTTGGGTTGCTATGACAAACCTGAAGAACTATTTTCAACTGTAAACAGCCATGACATAAAAAAATCTCAGGCCATTGCAACAGCAAGCAACTAGCTTGGGCTGATAAATCAAAACTCATTCTAGAGAAGAGGTGCATATTTCTTTTTTCCTCTATGTGGAATCAGCTGTTGAGCTTTGCTCATCCTTTCTCTTGGCTAGCCATGGTCAGAGAACAAATGTTTTGTATTGTCAGGGATTTGTGAGCAGGGCAGAGCCCACAGAGCTCACAGCCCACATCAAGCTGAGAGCTGTACAGCAGAAGGGGGAGACAAACCTTATGCAGAGGAGCTTGCTGTCTCCACTGTATATTTCTCCTAGGCATGCCTTTGACCTATAGCAACAAGACAAAGGCATTTCCTCTCCTACTGGCATCCATCCACTAAAGTACCAAAAAGAGCCTTTTCAACAGCTCTTTAATAATTTAAATAAATTTCAAAATTTCTCGAGGTCTTGGTTGGGGTCTCCAGTTTTTTTTTTGCCCTCTCCATATATGCAGGACCCCATAGCAATTCAGACAGAAGGGTATGCAACAGCTGAAGTGTTCACCTCTCAATGCATGGAAGCATTCATCTTCTAGACAGTGAGTCAAGAAAGAGTAAGAAGCCCATTTTCTTTCTTTTTCTTGATCTAATTGGCTGGGGATTTTCTGCCACAGTAGTGGATGAAATGCACGCAGCATGTTGGATTTTTGTTGTGCCCATGTCAAAAAGCAGCAGTTCAAAGAACTTACTTATAGGGTAACTGATACTCAGCCATGCTTATCTTATCTTCCACAAGCTAAGCAAAGGGAAGCTGGCTGTCTATTTTATTTTCATATTGTCTGAGAAATCTGATGTCATTAATGAAACTTCCAGTAGCTGGGTGTGGGGTGTGGGAAGCAGAGCAAGAGGGCAGAGAGACCTTAAATCACACCTTGGATGACCTCAAGGGGCAAGGAGTGTTGGAAGAAAACACATCAATAACTGAGCCTGAACATAAATGTGACCATGCACATCATCAACATGCTCAGCTGATTATGTTGCTCTGTATCCCAACAATTTATCACATTCCCATCATAAAATATCTGTACATGCCTAGCAGCATCATGAGCCGCTAGGAATTCTATTACTTAAGAAAATTATATTGCTTCAGGCCATTAACGAACAATTATTCTTCAAATGCAAAAAAGAAGTAATTAAAAAGGTCAAGTAAGAATACACTTGACTAGCTTTTTTGGGATCACATGAGCTTTTTTGCATCAGCTGCTTGGGGTTTTTGGCCAAAGCCTCAGCCTTTTTGGTAATGGCTCTAGTTATCCAAATCGCTGGAATCTTTTTTGATGTAACAGTTATTGCCAAGAAACTGGAGAAAAGCCCTTTCAAATTTCAGTCTTTGCTGACACAAGAGAAGTCCTGTGTTAGTGGAAGCATGCCTTTTACTAACAGTAGAATTCTTTAAAAATTACCACCATGTAAGTACATGCAGAAGTTAGCACAAACTCAGTGACAAACCTAGGAACTCTGATACTGACAGAAGGAACACTGTGGCCTTTGAGATGCACCTGAAAGAAAGGCCTCTACGTATGCAGAAGATTGAAGCCATCAATAAGCTCAGCCCACACTAGAGTCTGGGCAGAACAAATAGAAAAAGTAGAAATACTTCCCTATGTCTGAACTGTCTGGGCTGCAGGAGTGAAAAAGGTGTTGTTTCATGCCCACTGATGGACAGGTCCTGGCACCATGACAACAGGTCAAGCAAGTATATACCTTGCAATTACCTTTCAGATCTTGCTTAGCAGATGCTGATGTGTCTGAGTTCAGGTACTTATTGTTCTTGACTTCATGTGCTTCATGGGTGGAAATCTACAGGATTTTTGTCAGAGTAGAGTGTGGGAGGGTAGGAAGTTTGCACACTGGCAAAAAAACTAATGTGCAGATTTTTAAGTTGGGCACAAGCTTCTAATTCTGGAGTACTTTCAAGAAGAGTGGGAAATGGTGTGCGTCTCTTTGTGATAGAAAATCTCCCTTTTATTTATATATTCATGCATTCTCGGCATCCTTACTGGTAACAGCTTGCCTGTCACTTTCTCAATGTGGCAGGTTCCTCAGCTCCAGTTCCTGCTCTTGTTTGACTTCCTTCTCACCACAGAAAGAAACTAGCCCCTCCCACTTATGTGTCAGGAGGAAAAAAGTGTAAGTCTTAGAGAGACACAGACCATGATTGTCTGAAAACAAGCACAACTCAATGACATGCCATGATCATAGCTGAATCTAAAATCACCTGCTTGCTCTCTAGACTGCTCATCAATATTCCATCTCTCACCCGCTTCCCAGTGCAGCCACTGCAAGCCTGAGGACTCTGTGTTATTATTCAGTAATGCTGTGTGAAAATATTCTCTTTTTTTTGGTTATTCAGCCTTGTGTTTGGAAAATAACTTTTCTAACTTCATCAGCCTTTATCAAAGCAAGTATGTGCTCTGATAAAGCAGATACAGGAGAAGAAGGTGCCAGCTCATGCTGGAAGAGAGACAGAAACACTGCAGACAATGGAGAAGGTAGGAAGCAAAAAGATTATTTGCTTCAATGAATTTAATTAGGAGAAATTAACAATATTTTTCCACTTTGCCCTGTGGTTCTTCCTGCTTTGATATCATCTGAAAAGTATATTTAAAACAAAAAGCAAAACTCCAGACACTAGAACAATTACCCTCTGACCCTTACGTTAGAAATGCAGGCCATTTCTACAGCAGAAGAGACAAAGTCTGGGAAGCTACACAGCACTGGGTTCATATGCCCAGGTGCTGACAGCAGGGGTCCTACAGGGGCGGCCTCTGTGACAAGAATTCAGGGGCTGCCCTTTGCCAGACACAGCCATCTCCAGCTCCAGAGAGAGAAAAACAGACTGCAAACTGCTTAAAGCCATGACTAAGATTGACTAAGTTTCCTATTTAGCATGATGTTCTCCCATTTTGGGCACAAGAGCTTTGCAATGAACCTGGCAGTAGAAGACGAGGAGTGAGCACTTGCTCAATAGTTTGACAGCTACAAGTTAAGCATCTGTTCAAAGCCCTTCCAGTCAGTGAGGAGAGGCATACACTGTGGGCAGCAGTACATTCCATTCCGAGGTGTGCATCTGGGGCATCATGCTCTGAGGTATGCACTTCTCCCTACTGAGTACCAAGGAAGAAATGACTACCAGCTCAGGTGGAGACAGTGAACAGTTTGATTGCTAAAGGCTGGTAAGGCAAATCATTGGTGAACCTGGTTATCCCTATAATGATTCCAAATATTCCCAAACCTTTCTTCTCATATGAATTCATCTCTCACTCTGATCTCTGCAGGTTCCCATTGTGAAGTCCTTCAATTTCTTTAAAAACAGATGCTTAATTACCCATTCTTATTCTGACTGATTCACTAAAACTAGAAAGAATTGAGATTCTTCTATTTTCTCCTTCCCTCTTTCTCTCTCTCTCCCCCCACCCCATCTCCTCTTAGACATAATCCATTTCTTTGACAGAAATGGAAACAACCATAAATTTGGGTTCAGCTAATGGTAATGGCAGTGAGATAGACTTCCTACAATTCTCATTTCCCTACAAGACCTTTTTGTTGCATACCAGACACTTTTTAGATGTGGTGCCTATCATTTTGAGCAGACCAAAGATAAGTGTCACTACCTCTGATGACTAATATGAAAGACCTTCCACAGAGTTAATGGGTTTCCAGTCAGGATGATAATATTCACTACCTGCCCACAATTATAATTTTAGCAGGGGAATGTACAGTAGGAATAGATGAGCTCTATGTCAATGCTTGTCAATGTCAAATTGACAATGCTTAGCAATGTCAAAACTTGATGTCCTGCCCCACTAACCTCCTGTTTCCCCCTGTAATCTGTGGACCTTTTTCAGTAATGTGGCTAAGCTGGATAATTCCTTCCAGGAAAAGGTCTAGGAATGAGCCTGGAATGTTTTTCTCTACACATCCTTAGCCACAGTAAGAGCCATCTTCCAGCAGCTCTTCTCTTTGGGTTCTGGCCTGCCACCACTGCTCCCCAACAATCTGAGGCCCTTGCAGACTGTCTCCTTCAAAGGAGCTAGTGGATCTTAAGCTTTGCATGGCTGCAGGGTATTTAAATCTCATTGGCTAGTCAGACTTTTGGAGAAAACTTTCTGTTTCTGGTGAGAATTAAGATATTTTTCCAAGAATGAGGTTTCATCAGATGCCCCTTTATGGAAATCTGAAGAAATTACGCCAGTAGGTCTGTGTTGGGACAATCTGTGAAATTGCATATCATGTGTTTCTTGCAGCAGAGGGGGAATAAGACTGAAAGAGAAAGGAATCTTGGGCAGAGTACGTGAAGGTCCATAGTTGTCAGAGTCAAGTGCAGAAAGATAGATCATAATGCTGTGTAAAAATATTATTCACTTAGTATTTTTCTGGTATGTACTATCTAGAAGACTACATTGACTTTGTCTTCCAGCCATTACATTAAAATTTTATAGCCCTGTCTCAGCATCCCAAGTTCTTTCCAGTCCTGACAGTCCCCTAGCAACTGTTTCCTTTACTGCAGAAGATTAAAATCATAGCAAGGTCTTCTGCTGGGTTCAGGCAGAGTGATTGTGCTGTGGTTTTAACAATGGACCCCATTCAGGTTCCTTCCTTTCTACCTTACAGTACTCAGATATGCTGCTTAGGTTAGGATGAATAAGGAGGAAATTTGAAGTAGAAAATATGGATTTGTGATAGAGTGATTTCTGTGCCCACCCAAAGGGGAGGGGAGATACAGTCACCAGTGTTAACAGCCCAGACTTACTTGCTTCTTTATATGCAGTAGGGATAAAACTCTGTCTGGACATAGAAAGAAAAGAGAGGAGAAAAAAACCCACCACATCTGAAAATGTGTAGCATGAATACAGCGGCACAGGAAAATTGTAAATACTATGCTACAAAAAGAAGCTGCTGCTCTGAGGAGGATTGCAAGAATTCAGGTAATATTAAATGATTCTGCTCTGGTAGGAACTACTTTCAACCATCACAGTTTAGGGTCATCATGAAACCAAGCTTGCATTTGGGTTGTCATATTTATCTCTTCTCCATGAATGGATGTAATTTTTTTTTTTAAATCTTGTTATATTTCTCATTTTCAATTCTATTTAAAGACTCCAGAAATGATGCTTGAAAACAGATGCAACCTGCACACAGTACCACTGCAACACCCTTGAAACTGTGACAACGATTTCATAAGATCTGCAAAGCCTTACATCCCTCCTCCTATGATGAGCTTCTAGGGTGACTTGCCAAATCCCACTCTTACTGGGCATCTCTGAGAATTGGCTGAGATGGGTGCAATTGTCATACATTCATCTGAGCTTTCATTTTGCAGCATCATCCCTCAGATGCTCTTTGAACAACAGCTAGAGACTGAACTACTGCATTAAGATTAAATTTCAGAGAGCAGGAAAGGGAGCGAGTGTTGTGGGTGGATATGAGCACTCTTTAATCTGAAGGAGTACTTGTTCACTAAAAAGGTTATTATTCAACCAAATGTAGCAGTTAGATAGCCTGCTAATAGTTAATTATATTTATTCAAAGATATATGCATAGGGCTAAGTCTACAGCCGCATGGAAATCTGAGTTCTAGCAAAGACTGAGTCCTGGAGAACATGTCTTCTAACTGGTTTCTCTCACTCAAAGCTTCACTGCAGAGTTGGGACATATGCTATTCTGTGTATTTTAATTTTTTAAAGCTTTTTAAAAAAACAAGTGCAACTTGAATGTTTAGTGAAATCAGTTCTTTCCAATTCCTCATTTGTCTTCTCTGCCTCTTTTCTAGGCAAAACTGAAATAGTTTTCCAGTGTGTGCATGTCACAAATACTGGTAATTTACAATTGGTGAAAAAAAGCTCAGAAACATAACAGCTCTTTTCTATGTTTTGGAAGTGTATAATTAGAAAGAAAAAGAAGAACCAAAAAAAAACAAACCTTTTGACATTTCATGAAATACATATCAAATAATCATAAAATCTATTCTATAGATTTACCATGCTGTTCTTTATAATTGTTATGGTAAGACTTTATTGAACTTAAAACTGGTCTGAAAACACAGACACAGGTCAAAAATTGCTTTCTAATTTTCCAGATGTACTGATTTCTAATTGCTATGCTTACTCTTTTCTGAGGTAACCCCATCCATATCCTTTACCAATTTACATTTTATAAATATTAAAGACACTGGGGCCATATTTTATTTATTACTTTGTGTCCTCTGATCTTCATACAAACTTTCATTACTTAATATATTTCTTAATATGACTGCATTTTCAACTGTGGTTTCAAGCTAACTTAATGTTCAAAAAAGATCAATTAATTCCAATTAACATTAATTAAAGTCTCTCAGTGATTTCTCCAAGCACGGATCAGTCTTGGGACTCTCCTATTTCTTCTTCTCATCTCTGCTCAGTTGAATAGTTTTCACAAATATTACTCTGCTAATTTCTTCAGAGCACTTGCACAAGGCATTCTGTTTAGCCTAGTCTGCCAAGATCTAATGTACATGAGTGCTTTGCCTTTCTCCACACTGCATGAATGGTGTCTCAATCAGACTCCTTCTCTACTTACAGTATTGGAAATCAGTGGGATTACTGACTCATGCTGTGAAGCCATACAGTTAAGCAGGCATAGGTGTTCAAGGAACATGGAGTTTTTCCAGTTTTGCCACTAAATTGCTGTGTTATCCTGATGATATCACTTAACTCATTTTGCCTCCACATTTTTGTCTTTTCTCAGCTATCCTGAGCTCCTTATGACCAATTTTTTTTTACATTCCCTAACACCACAGAAGTCAATGGTACTTTTGCTTTACCTTTGGCTTTAAAAAAATCCTCCAACTTTTGCAGTTTTGAAAAATAACTTTCCATGTTTGATTTTTTTTTTCTTCCTCGGAGCCTGAATTGATCTGTTTTAATAAAATCAAGACATTCCACTTACACTGATCTTTTTACTTGTTGTCAACAAGTTCTTTTTTGAAGAGCTACTTCAGTGTTACATAAAACAAGCGTTTCCTGAGACGGGATGCATCATCAGGCCACAAGCTTTTGGTTCTTCTGCTAGATCAAATCTCTTTCAAACTGATGTATTTTCTTCAAGGGTCTTCAACATCAGTGCTTTCAGCAACATTTTCTGCTCTGGCAAGGGGTTGATGGAACTTTCAGAGCTACCCACTTCATACATTCTTTTTGCTGAACAGTGATTTTGCTTTAGGTCTCTAATGCTCCTTTGACCAGAGTGGCGATATGCTTTTGGTAGTCAGCTCAAACATGCCTAAAATTCATCCTGCACTTCTCTGTTCCTCTGGGACAGGCAAAGAATTTGAGCCAATGAACCTGCAAGTACTCCTACCAGGACAGGGAAAAAGCAACCTGAAATCCGTTCATATTTCAGAAAGGTGATTCAATTCTGGTTGAAAGCATCAACGGTTTAGGGGTAGCTAAGTGAAGAGAAGTCATCAGTAAGCAGAGCTTACTATCCTATCCCTAGGTCTCCTATCCTATCATCCAAAACATAATTAAGTGTTTCATTCTTTCCTTTATTTTTCTGAGAGAATGCAAAGCATTTTCAACTGTAGGAAACAGTTTTATCATTCAATGCCTTTTCCCCCTTTTTCTTTCTTTTAAAAATAACACATAATTTTAATGAGATTCAATAATGGTTCTCAGTAAAGCTGCAACTTTTGAAATAATTGGATCTGCCTTTATTTCCACCACTGAACAACAGGCTTGATTGCTGAAATGAAATCCACAGCCATTGTTATGTCACACGATGATTCAGATGAATTTTTCATGGGACATAACAGCTCTTAATCTGTCCTGCACTTAATCTGTCCTGCAGAAGAGAAAACAGATTTTCTCTTCTTTCTATACACAACTGTCTCCTTAATAAAAACATTCATTAGGTCTAGGGCCAAGGACTAATCATCCATAAGACTTAAAAGCTACCTATTTGACAAGGATTCTGTTGGCAAAATCTTTGTTTCTTTAGTAAGTATTTCAGGCTAACAATTTGGAAGAGATAATACACCAAGTCTAAGAACGTCCTATTATAGTGCGAACCAAACTTCTAACCTCACGCAAGAATCAATTCTTCCAACCTCATATCATCAAATGCAGTCTTACTGGCTCTATGTATTTTTATTTCTGTTCCTGAAGTACCCTACCTGCCAGACTGATATCTAGTACCTACAGTCTTAGTTGTCCAAGTTTCCTCTTTTCACTTCAGTGCTGTTAGCTTGCATCACCTTTGGCTGTGAATGACTTTTAAAAATTTTTGTCTCACACATATTCTTTGTGTTTTCTGTACCTGGAAAAAAACTTCCAGTATTATTAACAGTTGTGAAAAATTTAATAGTCAATTAATATTATTGGAACTATTCTTTTTGGGGACTGGATTTTTTTTAAAATAAATATTTATTGTCTTTAATTCTGCCTGTTCTAGAGTTCTGCTTCTGCTCTTATTCTTCCAGATTCTGGTACATTTTAGTAATAATCTTGATGGTACTATCCTTTCACATTTTCTTCATTCCAGTGTATTTTCTATTTTTAATATTGATTTTTTCCCCTCCAATACTGCCAGGATTTTTTGTATAATGTGGGCATGCACATGAAAACATTTCTTCAACAGTTTCAAATTATTAATTATGTTCTTCTAGTTAAATATGATGTTCTAGCTCACTTAGCCCATTATTGTTTTGAACTTTCTAAAGCCACCCACCAGAATATTTAAAGTTATTCTTGCAAATATGTTCAGGCCATAATCACTTGAATCTGAGACTAATCCACCCTCAAGTATTGAGATGGATTCCTACTTTCTGTCAAGATGAGGCCTTAAGATAGAATTGCCCTGGGACTGTCCAATTGGGTTCTGGAACAAGTGGCAGAAATCTACCACCATTTCCACACACATTGAAGTTTCTTGCCTGAGTTATTGACACAAGTAAGGCAAAATTCATCAGGACTTAAAGAGTTGAAGGACAGAGAAAATATTGGCAAGTCTTCTTAATACATGGAGAACATATCCAATCATGTAAGAAGATATTACATATAATATCAGGTTATGACATTTTATTATCAGTTGAGATTTATAATTTCAGAAAAGTGAAATCACCTACAGACTGTGTGAAAAACAATCACGGAGCAGAAAGACAGGTACCTTGTGTCAGATAAACC
The DNA here is from genome assembly GCF_017590135.1 of Pyrgilauda ruficollis. Lineage (NCBI taxonomy): Eukaryota > Metazoa > Chordata > Aves > Passeriformes > Passeridae > Pyrgilauda > Pyrgilauda ruficollis. The sequence goes on along the minus strand of NW_024508766.1, from coordinate 349,375 downwards.
ATAAAAAGCCATCTCTTGAACACCTACACCTACAAAACATGTTCAACTATCCACACAGAGAGCATTGCAAAGCTTCCTCCTTTGCAGAGCGTGCAATGTACATGGCAAAACAATCCTGCACTTTTTCCCAAAGAATATGCTGGTTCAGAACAAAGGATGAGAACACAGGCAGTTCTTATTCAACACACAGGAAAAAACAACCTTCAAGTTGAAAAGACAGAAAAATATTGGGATTAGCATAACAATGAAAAAAATTCATGTATTGATCTATAAATTTGGCATTAAACAAATTAAATACTGTAGGACATTTCACTGCAGTTTCTAAATAAGATTATAAATATAGTTGTCAGTTACTTTGAATTGTAGATAACATTTTGGGCCGGTTTTTCTAAGCGGAAAAATATCCATGCATTTATTATCCTGTTTAAGCTTATAATCAGCAACCTACTGTGACTCTGAATTAATTGGCATTCTTTATTTTTTTTCCTGCTCTGGGGGTGGTGTGGAATCCAAATGTGATAAGAGTCATAGACTCAAAAGAAGCCTGTACCTGTTCTTGCTATGCTCTGTGATGGTCTCCACAGTGGGATGTCTTCCTAAATGAATGGTGTAGCACAAGGGATAGGAAGCATGAGAGATTTAAGTTCTGCTGTCATTATTAGGATAACACTCTATAGTAGAATGATTAATAACACTTCTCTATCATGGTATTATTCTCTTAGCTGCGGTATCATCTTTCTAAAATGTTCTGCCTCCCAGCTCAAGGCAGCCAGCCGAATAAAGGAGCCAGAGAAGGACCTGCAGCACCATAAACCAGTGGCTCAAGCAGGATGGAAGAAGTCACTGATCTCTAGCAAAAGCCTTGTCATGTAGCTAGACCACACCACACCCTGTCTCTGCATTCTTTTCCTGTCACTTTTCCCAGCTCTCTAGGAATGCCCACAAGACAGTGGGAACCTTGTGGCCATACACAAAGCATATGCTGCCCTTCCCCTGAAGGCCTGGGGAGACCACATCAACCATCTTATAGCCTTATCTCAGACAAGAGATGGAAACAGAAGCTAGTCTGAGATGACAGAATCATGGAGTCATTAAGAAAAGACCTTCCAGATCAAAAGTCCAACCATTTACCTAGCACCACTGTGCTCACTTCTAAACCACATGCCCAGCTGCCACATCCACACATTTGTTTAACACTTCCAGGGATCCTCTTCCCCAGGCTATGCAGGAGGGGAATGTGACATAAATGTTATTTCAACTTTCACCCTGCCGCAGTCACCGTAACTTCTATTTTGGAAAGCCTGAGGCTGCTTACTGGGGTAGAATTTACTGCAATTCCCAGATTATAAAGCTGCTGCAATTCCTGAATTTTCACAAGCATTACCCATAATGCTAAATTACCCATAATTTGTAGTTACCAATGAGGTTCTTTCCTTTAAATTTCTACTTTTCTAAACCAGAAACCATCAGAAGTTTTAGCCACTGTGACTAGGATCATATTGCATGCAAGACCGGAGGTTTTTAAATGAGCTGAGCTGCATTAAAAAGCATAATTGCGAGAAAGTGCATAGATTACCCTTTTAATTAGACCTGTGATAACAGTTTTGTGTTCTGTTATCAAAGCCATGATAAGACAGTCCAACACAGCATTTTGTTAGTTCTGCACCAACTTATAAATTAGTCTGTTTCACAGGCAACATGTTGTGCAGCTTCCAGTTTGATTTTTCATTCATATTGTGATGTTGTTCACTGTGTCCTTGAGAACAGTAAAGCTAGGGAGACCTGGCATCTCCTAGTGAGACCCAGGTGCTTTAATAACTTTTATTCCACTTAGCCAACACTTCAGAGCTTTCAGGTTTGATTTTAATTAGAGGAGCTGTGACATTTTTAGTATCTTTTAAGCAACTTCTTTACTGCACAATCATGATGCTCTGATTACAGAACAGCAACGGCAAACAGGCACTGTGCAATGCTGTTGTAAGATAACTGTACTAGAAAGAGCCATAGTTTTGTCCTATGGGGCATTTACCAAACTCCTCCAAAGCTGTAGTTACCTAGAGTTAAGCTTTGAATTTATTATTTTGGATTTCTTTGTCAGAAATGTGTACTAAGTTATATGTGCACAGCAGTGCAGAGCTTACCACTTTCTTCTGAGTCATCACTGAACAAATGTCAAGAAATTCTTCTAAAAACAGCAGAGTTACATTTGTTGCTAAAACTTGCAGGGTTTACAGGTGGGGTAACAGAATGGATTTCCTGCTGTTTGGTGCTATCAGGATGGACAAAAGCACCTGCAGTGTTTTTTCTGCATCTCGACTGCCTCCATCCTCTGTAAATCAATAGCTGATTCCTGAACTCCATATCACATCAGATTTGGGTGGAATTAAAGAATTTTTACATTTAGATTTTGAACCAAAAATTTAAATTTATTTCTGAACTACTTTCCATGACTAAAGGTAAACAGTCCATGTCAGCCAAATAGATAACTTCACTGAACTCGAGGTATACTCTTTTCTTTTCTGGCATCCTTACTAAAAGCAGATGACAACTCAAAGACAGTCTTTCATATAACCATTGTGGTTAGGGCAGTGCTCTTATTTACAGTGCTCTGTGGTTAACACATTTGCCAAGATACACGTTGTAGAATTAGACAAGGAGGAGCTTCACACTATCACCTCCTACCAGGACTTCAAATATTGGTTTTGTCTGCCTCAGTAATATAGTAAAAAAACACAAGGGGTGCCCAAAGCACCAGGACTGGAAAACAAATTGTCTCAAAACTGCCCAAGAGGTGAGACTTCTTAAAAAACATATTGTCACTGAGCTTAAAACCTTTTACTGAAGAAGTTTGATCAAAGGTATGGTTTCATAATTGTCTTAAGCAGATTTAATCTATTTTAGTGAGTATTTTCTCTTGTTACCTGTTATGTGGCACCTCTAACATACATGCATTCATGTGTGGATCATTAAACTGAACAAAAGAGACATAGAGTTTAGACAGGTCAGTTCCCAGTTACACAGTGTGGGAGTGCAGAATCTGAGGCCTGCCTTCTGTCCATTTCCTGGTGCCCCTGTAAGTGCTCTCAGTATTCCAAAGTCCCAGGATTGCCCTTGAGAAATAGCTGTATTTTGCAGAGAGAAGCTGCCTGTTGGAAACCCAGAACCAGCCAGGAGAAGGAAAGGAACACATCTTGTTTGTTTTAAAATCTGATTTTGCATTAGTGAGCCAGGAAGAGATCAGAGGCAGAGCTGGAAACATGAACTGACCGTTTTATTTGAACCACACAAGTGAATGGCCAGAAGGCAGAAGAGAAAAATCAATACAAATGTTGGTCTCTTGAGTTCTCTCATAATCTGTGATTTCTTTTGCCCTATCACTGTGATGGCTTCTGCCAACCAAATTTGCTCACAGATTCTTGTAAAAAATATTGCTGATCAGACCTGTGACTCCAGTTTCTGGAAGGGCCCAGGGGATACAAAACGCCTTTTACACAGGCTCCAGTGTGACATGTCAGAATGAGAGGCAAGTTTTGAGTAGTGTGACAGGCCTTTCTCCTTGACACTCACTGAGCCTGTCAAACAAGGTCGAGTGCTACATCTCTGAGAAAATTGAAGCTGAAACAAGGGACTGCACTCACCCATCATGGGAAAGAGCCTTCAGAGGAGTCCTGAACCAGTTAGATTCCTGTTCCTTCCCTCACAGTGTCAGATGCCTGCAGGAACAGGCATAGCTTGCCAGCTTCTTATTTGACATTCTCACACTAGCTTCAAAGGGCAGACCTGAAGCACCCCCCACCTCTCTCACCTCCAAATCTATGCCTAAAGCGTATGACACCACAAAGCTGCCTTAAACCACTTGCCTGACACTCAGCCTGAATGACAAAGAGTGGACATTCATCCAAAAGTGGATCAGTGCTTTTCCATTTGTTTCTGTTTGCAGATCACCCTTCCCTAGCAAGTATCTTGGAAGTGGAAAGAATACTTTCACTGTGCACTGACATTTGACAACAGCACATTGCTTTCCTTTGGTTTGATTTTAATTAGAGGAGTTTGTAAAAACCTGTAAAAAACATAACATATATTCTTACACTAACCCTGTATTTAAAACCATTGTTTTGGGATGGTATTATCACTTTTGAAACATCTGTAGAGAGATGTACAGCATTCCCACTGTCCAAATCACACTCCTCTAGCAAGATCTTAACAAAATGCCCCTTTGCAGCTCTCAGATCAATCAGTGGTCCTCAATTCCTCCTTTGGAATCCATCTTCTTTCTTAAGGCAAGGGAGAAAGACAAATGAAGAGCAAAAGCACACATCAAGACTGAGAGACTCTTTCAGAACCACATACAGCTTATTGTCTCTTTTTTTTTTTTTTTTTTTTTTTTAAGTTAGGATGAAAAACAACTCTCTGTAATAGGAAGGACATATTTGAAAAGACTGGAAGAGAGATTGCAGAGGAGGAAGAGGTGATGTGCCTCCTAATTTACAAAGCACCATCAAACTTTCAGGAGTTAACTAAAATGCTTTTGTTATACAGGATCAGACTGACAGGGTCCTGTGAGAATTCAGGGAACTAACTGATCATTCATATTCCCAGAAGGCTCTGTGTCATGTCCAAGGCTTTGTTGAGATGCAAGCATGCCTCAAAAATATCTTTCTCTGCTTGCTCTTTATAACTTTCCATTCATCTCTCATATCGGAGCTGATCAGAAGAACAAGCGCTGCAGAGAAGAGTTGTAGTATTAGCAATGAGATATGGATAGAGACTGTCTTGGAAGATCTAGTCTTCTAAAACTTGCAGCCTTGCTTCTGGACTAAAAATCAGCTAAATTTGAGCCACAAATTTGAATTCTCAACTTGAGCTAAACCCCCATGTTATTGGAAAATAACTCAGAATGGACAGGGACAGAAATGTCTTCCTTGTCATTCAGTGATTGTCTGCAGAAATTGGTGGTGCTGCCCTTACTTCATTGAAGGCAGCTTACTAGATCCTTCCCTTCTAAATAAACCTAATCATCCCTGCAAATCACAGTGTATGGAAAACTGATTACAATACCAGAAGGTAGGAAGTGAGAATTTTCTAGCCAGGTATGCAGCTGTATCGAGCACACAGACATGTAGAAGCTGATTCTCTGCTTCTCTGCAACACTGTTTTTCCACTGCCACCTTTGCAGACCAGGTTTATAGTTTAAATTGCTAGGTTCTGCCTAAAACATCTTAGTCACTCATTAAATAAAGAAATGCTTTCAGCACCATCCACTAGTCAACATCCAGGGATTCATCAGAAACCTTCAAATATGAGAGAACAGTTGAGGGATTTTCAAGAAAGGTACATTGGGATGCCTCTATCCCCAAAACAACTTAGCAGCAGCTGGAATAAACTTTCAATCAGGCATGCAAGTCCTGATTAAAAAGCACCTAGAAACCCCACTGTGCTTTCTGCATTATTCAAGGGGCAATTTATCAGCTGCTTTTCTTACATCAGGCCTCGGACTATTTCTGTCTCTGGTTGAAGAATCCTTGTTCTAAATTACAGTCAGCCTGTTAAGACAGAATTTACATCCCTGTAACTGAGCATGACAGAAATAATCCAGCAACTGTAAAATTAATAGTGAAATCCTACAAAATTATATGGTGTCAGTTTCAAAAGTAAGCTGTTATGACCCTAAATTCCTAAGGGGCTGCTGGGAGGTCTGGCTTGGGACCCACAGCATAAAAGCAGTGTACAGACTCCACAGTACTTGGTTTAGGCTGGTACTCTTGTGAAGACCATGTCAACAGTTTCAGGAAATGATGGGAAAATTGAATGTGGTGGCCTGGAGTTGAAAGGCTGCATTCTTCCTCCCTCCATCCTAACCAAGGAAAAGAAATTCCTCCATGAAGCCTTCAAATGAATAACCTGAGTCTGTGCTTCCCAACAGGAGCAAACATAGTGAGAAGATTCAAGACTGTACTGAAAAGGAAAGGAGAGAAACCTAGAAAACCATAGACAACAGAAATTATGAAAAAGCAAATGTTTCCCAAAAAATTTCCTACTACCCTCCCAGAAGCAGCCAGTCTGTCTTCTCCAAACTCTCAGGCAGTCAGAGGAAGGTGACAGCCTTCCTTCTGTATCAGGAAGAGGATTATTCTCTCCTGGGGCCCCAGAGAGGGCACTTTGCACTGGAGTCTGGCACGATTAAGTTGGCCCTCTTCATGACTGCCTCTAAACTGGCCAGTGAGGGAGAGAACTCTTGAGACCCTCAGGAAGGCCATATGAATTTCTAGTCACTATGAACAGGGCATGCAAACTGTCCTTTTCTTTCCCAGCTTAACCACAAGCAATAAGAGCCTACGGGGCATGAAGACACAGAGCAGGCAAGGCTACACAGCTATGACAAGGAAAGAACAGTTAAAACTTTATCACCTGTCCCATGCATGAACTCAGACCGTGCCTTGGATTAGCCCTTCTTCTTTCAGGCATGGGCTGACTAATCCCCTCTGACAGTCTTAAACCCCAAACTGATGTAACTGAGAGCACTGCCAGAACAGATGCAGAACTTCATGCTGATGCCAGGACAAAGTCAACTTGTGCTCTAAGGAAGCACCAGCATTTCAAAAGCTCAGCCTGGCTCTTTCATCAGAAAAGAATGATGCATCCATTTGCTGAGCCATGAAGGTGCCAGGCTGCATTCTCAAGCAGACATAACTCCACTGGTCTCATTAATTCCTGGTGAGTTATCTGATCATTCAGGACTCAGATAACAAACTGCCAAAAGAAGAGACATAATGTGGCTATTGCTTGATTTGAAGCACTAATGGGAGCTCTTTGGCTGCAGCAAAAATGGAACAGACCTTTTAATCTTGTTTGGTGACCTTCACAGTCCTTGAATTAGCTTGTCATAAAAGAGAATCAACAAATTCACAAGCCCTTCCCCTTGCATCTGATTTGTAAGCTAGGAAAAGAAAGGTTACATGAAAAAAAAATGGTGCGGCTGCACTTAATAGAGGCAATGGTACTGATCAAATTACTCTCTTGTAATTGTATGCATTTTGAAGCTGACACAGGTAGTATGAACCAGAAGGATCCAAAGGACAGAGCTGTCTACTTTTAAAGTTAAGATGAATGAAAGATTTAAAGTGGCTGTGTTTGAAAAAACTCAGAGCTCCTCCAGCCACTTAGTCAAATTTTATACCATCCTGACTGAGGTTTTTTTTCCATCAAGGAAACAGTATTTTATTCCCCAAAGCAGCAGAGCAGCAAATAATCTCCTCTGCTTTTTGATGGTTTCCCTTGTTGGGTTTTAACCGAGAACAGATTCCATGTAGTCTTAGCTCTACTGGCTAAAGGAATTCCAAGTGGACAGGAGTGGGCATGGCAAACAATTCTAGAGACCAGTAGCAATGGGAACATGTGTCACACAGACTCTGGGATGGTTTTCATTTTTAAGTTCTCCTGCTCCCTATGGAGGTGTTCATGTTTTCAGGAGGAGAAGAAACCCTATTTACACATGGGTTAGACTATATACCTAGTCCTTCAACACAGAAATGTGATTTCCCACTCAACCACTGCATGATTTTGGGCAGACTGCCCAATTTCTCCATCTGTAAATCACACACAAAAATTTTAATATTAATCACATTAATTAAATTAATAAATACTATTTAATACAGTCTGTATTATATTATACATTATATAATCTATATAATTTATATATCTATATAGAGAGAGTAGAAATAATTAAACTAACTAATAATCACTTAAAAATTAGATTTTGGAGATCTCCTGGGAAAAACCCCTTCATCCATGCTGCTGGGTCTTACTGGCTGATGTAAGATTCAGCCACATTTACTATCACAAAGATGCATCAAAAAGCCAGAAACTGAGCTAAATGGTATTTAGGTGAGTGCAGAGTTGTACTGTTACTGGAAAAGAACTTGCAAATGACCATTTGTTGAGGTATATATTTTGTGTCTTTCCAAGTACATGAGCCAAATGCTTGGAGTTTCAGCGAATCACACTCAGGAAGGTTTGAGACACCATTCAGATACTCTTCCTAGTTGAATCACAGCACTTCTAACTGTATGTCATATGCTTGGGGTTATTTTGCACGCAGTCCTGAGTGACTGAACTTCTCAGTGCCATGTCAGCAATGTGCACAGGTTCTGTCAGCCAACAAGACAAAAGTTGTTTAAGTGAGGATTTCAGCTGAATCACTGTAAAGGACACCCTAGTCAGTGAGTAACAGTAAAATAGGCTGCATTTCAAGAGACATTTCAGTAACTTCAGAAGCATCACCCAGTGGGATTTTGTTAGCAAGTATCCAAAGTGACATCTACTGGTGCAGATTTGGACTAGCGCAAAACACAGAAATCAAGTTAGAGCAAGGCAGAGCTGCACAAAGAAGCAGACTAATGAGTCCCAAATGTACTAGTGGTGTAGCCAGCACCTGGTTCTGCTGGATAATTGAACCTCTAACTGTTATGGAAGCAGATGAAAATGATGCCAATTTTCTTCCGAGCTCCAATGAATGGCTTGCTAAAGGTGCCTTCCCACTACGAATTTTAAAAATTAAAACGGCCAACAGCTACAGCACAGGAAATAATGCATGCAGGTTTTCCCGTAGGGGAAGTTCTGTTAGTTTAATGCCAAGAGATAAGGCCTGGAACACACATTTTTATTCAGACCACCTGTGGAATTCTATAGATCTACCTGGTTGGATTCACCAAGACTGAGACATTATGCATATCCTGGGATTCTAAGGAAATATAAAGATGAAACTTCTCAGTTCAGGTAAGAACATATTCTCTAAAATGCCCTTGAAGATAGCTTTGTCTAATAATGGACTTGGAGGTCCTTAGCAGGAACATCAATCCCTGTTCTGTGTTGAAAAGCGTATCTGGGAAGGCACCACTTCCCTCTCAATTTTCAAGAGAGACTGCTAAACTTGGGCATACCCAGAAAACTTCATCAGTGTTTTTCAATTTGTGATTGTATTTCCTCATACTGAAGTAGGCCAGTTGGTTCACCATTTCACAAAAAACAGTGACTGCCTTTTAGACAAGGGGATGTTTTAGGAGATACAAACCAGAAAATTAAATTTTGTCTGGTATTTCCAAGGGTAGAAAGTTCCAAAGAAGTGGGTGATTTAGTAAAATTGCAAAGGGCTGCAATTTAGAAACAAGTTTGATGGTAAAAATCTGTACTCAAGTCTACATAAGAAACTGATGACAGAAACTCCAGAATCTGACTCAGAGGCAACATAGGCCAGTCAGGACCTCCTTGCATACAAGTGGTTGGGGGTAAAAGTTCTGGAAGAAGGTCAGAAGTCTCATCCAGCTCAAATCACTGTATCTCCTTGGAAGCCTCTGAACACCAATATGAAAATGATCTGCAGGGTTATAATGCTCTTGAATCACAACGCAAATGTGTTTTTTTCTTCCAAATCTGCCTGGACTTCCTAAAGCCTGTCCTCAATAACCAGCATATCAAATGTGGACAGAACACCAAAGGATGTTGTCCTTGCAGTGTTCTTCTTCCAGGACAGCCTGTGACTTAATGCTGCTAAGAGTGCAATTGTTATCAGTTTTCACTGTTAGTGCTGTTATGACTGTTCCCAATCATCCCACTCAGCCATTTCACGTCATGGAAGGCACAGTATAATCCCTGCCTTGCAAAGTATCACACTGGGAGTCTCACAGCCAAGTCTTTTGCTTTCTCATAGCCAGAGGACCTGTGACCCAGTTGTAAACACTTCTGTCTATACCACAAAGAGAATCTGCACTGAACTAAGCTAAGCAGGATAATTTTTACCTTGTTTTTGTCCTGAATTATAAAAATCCACTGTAGAACAGAAGAATCTGGTTAATGATACCTCTCCATCTGCACAATACATATAGATCTCTGAAAATCTATTTTAAGGCCCCAATACTGAACAGTAGACTAATCTTCATTAGATCACAAGGGCTGGATAAAAATTTACATCATTGTTTTAATATCAGTGATATAAAAGGGAAGAGATCAGACAGAATCTTCATGCTCATAGTAAGATTTTTATCTTTGGAATTACAGAACATTATTCATTGCTGAGGAAAATATTTTCTTTGAGACCTTTAATTTTTTGGCATGCAAATAACACAACTTCTACAATTTTTTCAGTTGCCAATAGTCTCCAAGGACAGATATACTATTACATTTCTTGCTCACAAGGCAAAACTGCACTATCAAAATTAAATTTTCTGGCAGTGAAATTTCAATCCTTTGTACAGGGATTTTTAAAGCCCTTGGCAATATCTGCATCTGAAATTATACAAGAATGAAACACCAAATAACGTCTAAGAGTTTAGCTAACAGTGTGAAGCTATTTTATATCAACAACATTTTATCAAATTTAAGTTTGTACTCCTGAGCTGGGAGTTTAATTTCAAAGCTCTGATATTGCTGAAGAAGAGACCCAATTCACATTCTGCTATTTTTCTTACCCTAAAATGGGATTTTAGGAGCTATGCACCAGTTATATAAGGAAATATGCTAATGAAATATTAAAATTAAATAATTATATGGTATTGCATCTTGATTATCTGACATAAAAATCTAGGACTGCAGCTCTAAACCCTGATTGCCTTTTTGTCTAGGTGATTTAGTGCTAAAAGCTTAGCAATCAGATTTAAAAACAACAACAACAAAAAAAAAAAAAAGATAAAAAATGTTCCTATTTCCTAAAAAAAAGTAAATTCTAATAGCATCTACCTTGAGCCATGGAAGACCAGGAAATTACATGAGTTAAATATCCACAAGAAACTGAATATTTTTCATGGTTTTCCTGGGACATAGAGTGCTGTGTCCAGCTCTGGGACCTCCAACATGAGAAGGACAGGACCTGCTGAAGAGAGTCCAGAAGAGAGTCACAAAGAGGAGAAACAAGGCCTAAAGAACCTCTCCTGTGAACACAGGCTGGGGTGGATGGGGTTTCTTCAGCCTGGAAAAAGGAAGGCTTCAGGAACACTTAGAGCATCTTTCCAGGGCGGAAAGGGGCCTACAAGAAGGCTGGAAAGGGACATATACAAGGCGTTGGAATGATAGGACAAGGGGGAATGGCTTTGAATGGAAAGAGGGCAGGTTTATGTTACAGAACAGGTAGAAATTCTGTACTGAGAGAGGGTGGTGAGGTACTGACGCAGGTTGTCCAGAGAAGTTGTGGACACCTCATCCCTGGCAGTGTTCAGTGTCAGGTTAGATGGGGTTTTGAGCAACCTGGTCTAGTGGCAGGTGCCCCTGACCACAAGAGGGAGGGGCTGGAATTTGATGATTTTAAAGGTGTCTTCTAACTCGAACCCTTCAATGATCCTTTGGACAATTCCAAATATTGCAGAGAATCTTACTGCCTAACCACTGAAAGCACTAAATGGCCCAATAAGAAATATGGGAAGAATTAGTGGCACATACCCAGAGACAGAAGGGACTCAAACAGAGCAAGGACTGCACATTCTCCTGCTGTGTGATATGCTGCCTGTAGGAACACATCTCAAACCCAGATTTTGCCATTCCTTTATTTCCTGCAAAGGCACAAGCAATTCTGAGCGTTTCTTGCTGTGCCATAGGGCTCACTGATGGAACAAGTTGTTAACATTCTTCTGCCACCAAAGCTCAGATCACATAACAATCCTTCTGCATTCATAGCTCACAAACAGAAAAACTTAAATATCTCTGTCCCCCACCCTGATAAATATCAGAAGAAATCCTGCTTAAGATGAATGGAGCTATGTTAGTGAAAGCATAGTAATAATAGCAATAGAGAATTAAACACTCAGATGAGGAAATTCATTATATTGCCATCAGAATTTTGATATTGCATAGTAAAAGAGATTGAAAACATGTTGTAAGACACAACAGAGATGAAATACTGAACATCTGTTTATTAAGAAAACAATTAATTTTGTCTTATGCAGTGGGTGAGTTGAGATTCCTAGAAGTATAACAAACAATCATGCACTGTCACACCTTTACACAGCATCCAACAAGGACAATTTCAATTGCAGAGACAGTTTTAATTCTTCCACATTAGAATTTCCCATACGATGTTTTTCCATGTTTTTCATGCAGATTTCATGCTCCATTGGAAGGGCAGAAATCCTTATTAATATAATTAAACTTCAGCTTTATTGGACATAAACCATGTGCTCTGTAGGACATGAATCCTTAATAATGTAAGCACAGGAATCCTTATTAATGTAACTGATTTTCTGCTTTATAGCACATAATCCATGTGCTATAAACCATGTACTATATAGCATATGACCAGTATGTAAGGCTAGTTAAAGACAAGCTGGGCCAGAGACACTTCCCCCTTTCCCTCGGAGGACTGAGTATATAAAAAACCACTGAAGCAGCTCATGCTCCAACTCAAGTACGGACCTAAACCTAAATTCTGTCATGCACTCCAGCCATTTGGACCATGCTTCCATCCCTTTTGGTTTAAACCCACTATTGTAAGGACATCTCTGAGCTTCTGCTACCTTTCAACAGGGATTCAGCAATGCTAACTGCCTAAAACTTGTGTGAGATTTTCAGGAAGCCAAACTGTGGACATTGTCTCACTAAGACACGTAGAGTGTTAACTACCAAGCATGGACTAGGGGGTCCTCAGGACTGGGCTGTACTTGCTATTAGCAAGGTAACAGGGATATTAGCTATCCATAGCCTCACCTGCCAGACAAAGGGGCACTGGAGGCCTCTCAGTAGTCATGCCTGTGTTGCTCAGGTGTGGTAATTCTCCCCAGGGACAGCCAGGATAGGGCCCAGAAGATCTGTGAGGCATTAGTGTTAAGACCAAAACCAAATCAGATCAGAATGTTAGCTGCATGCACCTTCTGAGGAAGGAGGAAGCTGGACTATACCCCAGGTATGGTCTTTATATTTTTTCAATCCATTTTCACTACCAGACACTGGACTTTGAAATTGGGTAGTAGCTCAGACAACTGGTGGTCCCATTATTACAAAGTGTCATGTTCAAATGTTATCCCTAAAAAATTCATTTCCAAATGAAAATGCAGCATATTTTTAATTGGGGGGGGGGGGGGGGGGGGAGGAACCCAAACAAGTAATTTCTGTGTAATTCATACTACCTTCTCCCTAGGTAATTTCTATTCTCAGCTGCCATGCCAGGTTGAGGGCATACATGTCTTAATTTAACAGACTGGATTTAAAAGTTAACACAGGCTGGAATGTATCTGTGATATCTGTCATCCTTCCTTTTAAGCTCTACCATAGCTCCCACATTTCCTGAAGCCCTAAACAAGAGAGTGCTTTCATAACATCTGTTGGAAAGCCAAGGCAAAAAGACAAAAACAACAAACATGATGAGTCCATCCTTTCTGCCAGCCTCACCTAGAGCTATATGAACCCACTGCTGAAGCTGTGATTCCGTGGTTTGCTTCCCTAACATCCTGCAGCTGCACTAAGGAATATTTGTGACTGTGGGTTCATAGCCTATGACACACACTTTCAAACTTTTATTCTGCATAAATAATCTGTTCCTATTCAGTCGCTCGAACTAATTGCTCATTTTTCACTCTCTCACACGAGAAATGAGCAAATACCATAACAGAGCTTTCTAACTTAAAATGTCTTCGATTTTATTCATACCTGCTAACAGCAACTTGTATACATAGCAGACAGAACATGTGTTTCAGTTTTCTTCTTTTCTGCATTTTTGTTTTACTGGAGTTAGAGAAGACATGAAAGCAACTGCTAAATAATCAAGTAATGAAGGAAAAAATCCAGCTCTTTTTGAATTCTTTCAACATTTGTTTCATATTTCCAACAACCAATCATCACACTAGAAGACAGTCATATATCATCAAATCCATCTCTTTGTCAGGACAAGGTGAGAAGAGGAAGAGAAAGAGGAAGAGATACAGCTTCTTTCTACAGATTTATCCATTTTTTTCTGATTCTGCCAAAAACATCTTCATCTTTCAAATGCATCCTACTTGGGATTATTCCCAAGAAAAAGAAAACCACAGGAAAATGAGTTCATAATCCAGATGCCCTGCCCAAAGCAGGACTTCCTGATGCTAATATCAAAGGTACTCCACCACACCAGTCCAGAGCCTTGACTGAGGTCCAATAATGTTCCTCCAAGTATTCCTGTTCTCCTTTTCTTCAGAGCTAACTCCTTTACAAATTTTCAAGGATTCAGTGCATTTCTAAGAGATTTTGCCACTCAGTGCTCAGCCAGCTCAGCAAAGTCCAGAGAGCTGCCAGGATCATATGCATGTATGCATCCTACTCATGAATGACATCACCTTGAAATTGTAACACAGAACATCTCCTACTTTTTTCAATGCTTTTATAGCAGTTTTCCCAACAGCAAGAAAAAGGCAACCCCTATCTACATCTGAGAACAATTCAGTGGTCCAGAAGAGACAGTCACCAGTGAAAACTGGGTATTAGCTCATTTGCCTGCAACTGAGAAATTTGCTACTCTTTTTCTTTTCCCTCGTGACTTCTGTCATTGCTTAGAAACAGTTCTATTGTAAACACACATTCAACATATTATGCACACATTGATATTCTCTAGATATATATTCATTAAATACATTATTGCTGGGGTTGTTCAGCCTGGGAAGGCTCCAGGAAGACTTCATTGCAAACTTCCACACCTTGACTGGACTTATAAAAAGGAGAGAGAAGAACACAGTGAGAGGACGAGGGAAAGGTTTTTAAATTAGAAGAGGATGGGTTTAGATTAGATATCAGGAAAAAACTCTTTCTTCAGATGTGGAATAGGTTGCCCAGAGAAGCTTTTTTTTTTTTGCCCCATCCCTGGAAGTCTTAAAGGCCAAGTGGGATGGGGCTCTGAGCAGCCTGGTCTAGTGAAAAATGTCCTTACCCATGGTAGAGGGGTTGGAACTAGACGATCTTTAAGGTTCTTCCAACCCAAACCATTTGTCAATTCTATGATTCCATGATTATAAAACAATTTTTGACCAGGTAGAGGTTCTGCATTTCTGTCAACCAGTAGCCTCTTTTAAATGGCCATATGGTTACCTTTCTCTGGCAGTGTCAAAGGTAGACAATTCCCTTTAAGTCCTTTCTTTTCTTAGAAGCATAATTTAAAATTTCTTTATTTGCAGAACAATTTGCAGTAACTCTTTGCAAGCTGCACTGTGCCTCCAGAGAAATTTACTCTCATTCATGCTTCCATCATGAATCGTAAGAACTGGGTCAGAAGTTTGGCCCAATGCTGATATAGTTTTGCTTATGTCTGTTCTGAGACATGTTCTTAGAGCACAGAGGTAGGAACTGCACAGGACAACACCTCAAGCAAGATTTTCTTGTTTAATCTACAGGTATTTTCTTTGCCACATCATGTAAGTCACCTGACAGGCCTTCATCATTAGAAACCCCTTGTCCAACCATTGCCCACATTTCTTTCCAAGATATCTGAATATCAGGAGATCTTCTTACAAATGTGTTATTCTAAAGAAACATCTTTGACCTGGCCCTGAGGGTGAGGCATCAAAACTGTCTTCTCCCTCCACACATCAATCCCTAATAGTTAATGTTTAAAAACTTTCTTTCAGATTAATCCCATGTAAGTGGTAGAAGCCTAAATATTAACAGTAGAGTAGATTTGTCCCATATCACTGGTCAACACAATAAAGCTTTGGAATCAATACAGAAGATACCTGTGACAGAAACTCACTGTCAGAAACTCACTGGAGTATGACTCTTCTCACAAACCACAAATGCAAGCTTGGAAAGCATCCTCAAATGGTCAAGGAAGCCTCTAATACTTCATATATTGTGAGTGCTTAATAGATGATGAGAAAAATAGGTGGGTTTCTCCCCTCACCCTCACTCTCTATTTCAGCTTTGCAGGGCTTTGCTCTCAGGGAGGTGTATTTAAACAAGAACAGGCTTGAGGAAGAGTGCACAAAATTAGAAAGTTCAGTGTGGCAGAGTAGTTACCTGGTTCTATCCAGATGCCTAGGGAAGGGAACTAGTCACAAATCAGCTGAAAACAGGTGCTCTTCACTGGTAATTACAAGTTGACCAGTGTGTGTTGAAAGCCAGTTACCTACCTTGTCTCGAATCCCTTGTCTCATAACTTCTCTTTCAGCCTCCATCTTGGCATATTTGGCTTTCCTCTCTTCCTCTTGTTGCCGAAGGGCTTCCTGTCGTTCCTCTTCTTTCTTAGCGGCATCTGGGTCTTTCTCCTCATCCCCACCCAGCATCTTTCCCATGTCTTTGGTTGCCCCTAGAGAAAGCACAAGAGAAAATCAGCCCTGCCAGAATGTGGTGAGACCCCCTCCCAGATGACAACTCTCTCCTTCCCCACACTCAGAGCCATCTGTCATTCCCTCTGCATCTGGAAAGGTTTCTCCTTTCACTGGGGAGGCAGCACACTCTCCCCCCGGGAAGGAGGTGGGCAAAGCACTTAACCTGATCAGGTAAGTTACCTGGCACTGGCAGGTGATGCACAGCAGCAAAAGGAAGAGACCAAATTTGTAGATTTGCATGACGGCAGCACAGTTTGTTTGCAGTCCTGAAAAGGACAAGCTGCCATCCACACTATATTTTCACTTTATCAGCTCAGCCAAGTGACTGAAGATTGATTTTGAAGGGTCTTTAATGTAATAGGTAGGTAATAAATCCAGAACAAAATGACATCAGGGCTGGGAAAGGAATTTGAAATCTTGATTGCAGGTATGAGTAATCACACTCTTAACTGTTGTCAGAAATTACACATCCTACGACAGGTAGGACCACATGGCATTACCAAACAGTTGGAGCTGATGAATTCTAGGCTCCTACCATGGATCAGAAAGAAGCAGTATCTCTTCTTGTCTCTCATCAGTTCTGGGACAACACCACCTCTAATGCTTAGTACCTAGGTGAGATCACAGCTTTGTCTTGTTCCACTGCTGCATACACATTGTTCTCAAATTTTCATTCCCTGTGTGCTCCTGAGGCAGTTTTTTGTTGTTGTGCAAAGCCCTTGCACAACCATGCAAATGAGGAGAAGGTTTCCTGCATGCCCTTTTATCCCCAAAGTGCTGCATAAACAAATTTATCCTGTATTTCAGAGACATTTTATTAGCAAATGACAGTCAATCATCCAGCCAGGAAGAAAAACAGAGACTGAGGAAAGGGGAAGAGCATGTACTGTGATGCAACATCATCAGGGCACTGGAGGGCAGCAGCAGGACCAAGCCTGGTTACATGGATGAAGAGAAGACACATGTCCTTTGGAAGCTGTGTTGGACCTTGCCTGCAGCAGGAAAACCCTCTGCATCTTTTACTAAAAGAGGTTCCTTCATCCAGGAAAAACACTGTAGGTCCTTAGATGCTGAGTCAGGACACCTCCATATCAGCTCGTCACTGGCTGAGATTTAACTGATTTAATCTGAGGTAGCCCTGTTCTTACATATAGTCCCAACTACACATATTCAACATCTCTTGTTTTCCATAAAGCAAAGATTTCTGGCCTTTACAAAAGCTTGGGCTGGAAGGAGACAGTATCAAAGACCTGCCAATTAATTGTAGGTTTCATCAAAGTCTAAATGAAGGAAAGAGTTTTTCACAACCCTTTATAAATTACTGTTTTTGTGTCAACACTGCTGGAGGACTGTGATTGCTCTTGCTTTCCACATCAGTTCCTGGGATAGTGATTGTAAAACTTTGATCCTTAAGGAAAGAAACATCTGCAACATGTCACAATGATTCCTCGTGAATTGCCATAGTGATGGCACTTATCAGATCAACTTTTGCTTCTAATAACCACCAAGGAATTTGTAAAGAGGTAAGCAGGTCCCTTTTTTCTCCACACTTCTTTTCCAGGTTAAATGTTTTCCTATAACCCTAAGCTGAAAGCAACCCTGAATCAAAAACAACCCTCCAATCCTCCAAAATGTGACATAGAAATGTCGCCTTTACATCTCCCACAGAGAAGCATGGAGAAACAGGTAATTTTAAGCCTTACAAGATCTGGTTGTAATACACAATGTTGGTTTTTTTTGCCAGGTCAGAAATAACAACAGTAAACATGAATGTCTGTATTCAGCTGCCTAACCACAAACCTCTTGACGCTTCCATTGCTAGGAAATCTGTGGCTTAAAAAAAAAAAAAGACACCTAAGGACCCCAGATAAACCCCTCCTGGAATACTCATGGGTCCCTGTCTACTATCAGCCTTCCTCTACCACCATTTTGCATCCTTCATTGCAGGATCAGAGTAACACAGAAACTCCTGCATATTGACGGAAAATTTACCAGACCATCTGGCAATTTCTTTCCTGTAGTGCAAGGAAGGCTAACTGAAATTGCAAGTAAGCTAAAACTTCACAGCAAGCAAAAAGGAAATACAGCCTCGTTGTGTCACATATACCTACTGCAGGAGTCTCTCTAAGCAGCCTTTTTGTGAGAACACCAGTGATCACAAATCTCACTAACACCTTTAACTTCTGGGTCCCCCTCAAAAGATTTCTCCACTGATGATCAAACTCGTTTGGGTCCAATAATCTATCAAGTTTATCCCTTTTTAGCTTGTCTCCAGTTAGAGCTAACCAGACAGTATAATACTCTAGTTACTTAGGAAACAGAATTCAGCAACAGAGATATTTTTTTCCATTCTAAGCAGTACTTCTAGGCTATCATTAAGCTATAATGTCAGCTCAGCTCATCACATAAGAAGTGAAATTGCATAATTTTATTTTATTTTTTAGGCAAGACCAAGCTTTTAAATACATAAGGAGTTTTGTTCTGCAACCATTCAGCATACAGGACACTTAGAAGAACAAGAATGGATCAGGATCCTCATAGATTCTCTTAATTCACCTCTGATTTCAAAGTCACCTTCTAAGTATTCAAAATGCTGCACTGTGGTATCACTGTTAACTAACTGGAAGGAAATGTATTATGGGAACCACAATCACTGTTAACGAATTGGAAGGAAATGTGTTATGAGAACCACAATCACTGTTAACTAATTGGAAGGAAATGTGTTATGAGAACCAAAATTTTAACTAAGGACTCTTGTGTTACTTTTAGAAAAGCTTTTTCCCCATCTCCTTTGTTCTTCATCCTAAACATGTTGTTGTTAACATTCCCTGGAAAACAGCTTATGGTTTTATAAGTTCAGCAGGAAAGATTCCAGAGAATTCATCTATGTGCAACTGAGGTGCATCAGTTATGGCCACAAGCAAAAGGAAGGAGTAGTTGTTCTCTCCTTAAGCCACTTTTGAAGCTTCCAAGGAAACAGAGGATGGACACACTTAATCTGTTTGGGGGGGTTTGTCTTTATTTTGTCTTTTTGCCTTTCACACTCATGAAATACTCATGACATATAGCTTGACACAAAGAGAAGTCAGAGACTGACACACTATTCATTAATCAATATAGAGTTTCAATCAACATTATTTCTAACATCTTTAGGCAAGGCTACAGAAAGGAAACAGAAACAGCTAAAGCTCCAGGACAACATTTGCCAACTGTCACCTTTCTGGTTACAAACAGGGCCCTGCTCTCAAAGAACAAAATAAAAACTGCCCTCAAAGAACAAAAAACTTTTCATGAAAAAAAAGTCCCAGAAGTGGTGTAAAAACAAGTGGCATGGCAGTTATTTCAAAGTAATAGCAATTCCCTTAGTCATACAGGCTGAATAGCTAAACAATCAGGTGTTAAGCCAAATACTATGGGTGCACTCAGCTATGATGTGCTGGTTTTGGCCAAGGTAGAGTTAATTTTCTTCAGAGAGACCTACTTATGGGTTGCACTTTGGATTTGTGCTGAATACAGTTACGATAGAGACATTTTTGTTACTGCCGAGCAGGGCTTATACAGAAACAAGGCCTTTTCTGCTTTTTGTACTGCCATGCTGGTGAGGAAGCTGGGGGTGAATGAAAAATTGGGAGGGGACATGGCCAGGACAGGTCACTAAAACTGACCAAAGGGATGTTCCAGAACAGTATTTAAAGTTGGGTACAAGAAGGAGGGAGGAGGGAACATCTGAGTGATGTTTGTCTTCCCAAGTCGCTGTGAGGCATGAGAGTGCCCTGCTGTCCTGGAAATGCAAAACACTGCCTGATCATGGGAACCAGTGAATTAATTCCTTGTATTGCATTGCTTGCATGTATGGCTTTTGCTTTCCCTGTTGCCTTTATCTCAAACCAACAAGTTTTCTAGCTGGTGGCGAGGTGAGTGAGCAGTTGCATCGTGCTTGGTGCTGGTTCAGGTTAAAATATGACATACAGATTCGTGGGAGCTTTGCTGGGTTAAATCATCCTTAAGTACCTGAAAAAGAGTAATATGGTTGTTCAGGTACCTGTGGGAGACATTCCCCAGCAAAATAGCAAATCATCTGTCTGGAAAGCAGTTTTACAGTGAAGGTTTTGGCGTTATGGTGGACAACAAGCTGACCATGACCTCTGAAGCAGAGAAGGCTGTCTTCTGGGCTGCATTAGGAGCACTGTTGACGAAAGGTTGAAAGATCCTTCCCATCTACTCAGCCCTGTTGTGACTAAATTTGGAGTGATTCACCCAGTTCTGGGCTTCAAGACACAAAAGAGAGATGGAGCTGCTGGAATGAGACAGCAAAGAAGTGAGACAGCCATGAAGACATTTAGGATGCTCAAGGATCTTTGACATAAGAAGAGCCCAAGAGAGCAGGAACTGCTTAGCCTGGAGAAGGTTCAAGGGGTTCCAGTAGTATGTATAAACACCCAATGAAACAGAATGAATATGAGGGTGACAGACAGGTACCCAGTGACAGGAGAAGAGATAATGTGTACAAACTTATGTACAGGGAATACAATTTAAATATTAGAAAAAAATAAATTTAGTTGCAGAAAGTCACTGTGGAGTCTCCATCTGTGGAGATATTTAAAAATTCATGAACCACAGCCTTGAGCGACCTGCTGTAGGTAACCCTGTCTAAGAATGAGGTTGGACTAGACAACCCTTATAGATGAGCAACAACTGCAGTGAGTGACTCTGTGAGACCTCATAAGTAAGTATTTTGAATTACATCTGACAGTGACTGAAGTTAATTTTGCAAGGAAAATGGTGAAGAGTACATGCCCAAACATATCCTGTATCTGAAGAAAAGTAAATTCTTAACTGCTAGACCTCTGTTACAGAAGCACCACCAACCAGGAGCTAACCCCCTCAATAGCTGACTGACATCATGAATTCATGATGTCAGGCAGCATTCATGAAGAAAATGTAAACTCACAAATCAACTTGCAAGTGTGGTGTTGAATTTGCTACTTGATCAAAAAAAAAAAAAAAAAAAGTCCTAAACATGGCAGGCAAAGCTGTGTGCTGGGAAAGCTACAGGATTAGGATTATTAAGAATGACTTCCAGAGAAATAGGAACATCTTAGACCTCCTTAATCAATTAAAGAATGATGGAAATTTGCATACAGCATTGTTTCAGGTAAGATAATTATGTGAAATCAAAAGCTTTTCCTTTGCAAAAATCTAATTTCATATTGTAGACAAGTAGTACCAAATCCTATCTCTCAAAATGGGCACATGTGTGCACATGTATGCTTAGATCAGAGAATGGTGCAAAATTATCCCTCTCAAACACAGGTTTCACAGGAAACAGCAAGAGATTTACCTGAAACAGGCATGTGCTAAGGGAATTTTACAAGATTCTTTTTTGGGAGTACTTTTTGTGGCTGAGCCATATTTAGATTGAACAGACAGGACAACAGATTCCTCAGAGTCTCTAAATCACAGCATGTCTCTTTATCACTTCATCCAAACATAAGGAACTAATCACAGAGTACTCTTCTGGAGCAGGAATGGGTCACTTATTTTTGCAGAATCACTTCAGAATCAGAACTAAGTACGTTTTACTGCTATCAGTGAAGATCATCAAGGCTATGATATAAAGCTTATGTCTGGAAAAAAACAACCAAAACATCTGACTTCCTTCCTTCTTTTCAATAAAAGTGAAGCAGCCCTTCAGGAAGGTATTGTGTAACGTTCAAAAGTGGTACTTCCTTGAACAAAAAAAGCATGTTTAAATATTAATACCGAATAGCTCTAAAGAAACCATCACAATTTATCAATTAACTAAAACTAATACACCTAACTAACTGGATTCATGATTCCTTTCATAAACAAAGAACTGATGCCAAGTTCAGTTGAGGAGCTCATTTGAGAAATCATAGTATCTTGGAGAATACTGTTTTCTGATCTTTTTGGTAATGTGGGGATCTCTGATAAGGACCGTTAACATTTTATTAAATTAAGAAATTCTCACTGACATTCAAAGCTCAGAGTAGACAGAGATATCTCTCTCTGCTTATTTTTCCTGATCCACTCATCACAAATTTTAACACAACTCAGATAGGATGCATTTATATGCATTTGTGCTTCCTGGGACAACCTATGAGTTGATGCTTATTTCTAGGTCAGTGAGAAGCCTATCTTCTTCAGCATTACCTTTTCTGTGATATCATGGGCAAAACACTAGGAGGATTACAAAAGGTTTATTCAGACGTGTCAGGACAAATGAGCCATGGATCATGTGTCCTGTGCAAGTTATGTAGTGGCAGAACACAAATGGGTAAGAGGAAGGAGTAGACAAGGAGCACTCAAGGCTTCAGTTCACTTTGTTTATAAATTAACACTACTGAAAAATGGACAGCTCCTGGGACCTTTACTTCAGCCATTCACCTTCCCCAGACTCAATTTTCTCTGTCTCTGGAATTTCACTTCAATCTTTATCTCTCCCTCTGTATCCAACCCAGACAAAATGTATTGCCAAACAAAACTGTTTTTCTTTCAGGGAAACAAACTGGTAAACTGAGCCAATTCTCTCTAAAGGTACATGAGATATTTAAGTATATTTGGAGGTATTTAGAACACCAACTATTTTGAAACACCACCACTATGGTAATGTGTCATTTCCCTTGCAGGAAAAAAGTCTACCAAGGTAGACTTTAAAGCCTGATGTTGAAGGGACCTTTGGCAGCTTGGTACAAAGCCAAATGGAGGCACTTTGAATTTTCTAGATTTTTTTTTCCACATTATTTGAGGCCTATGTTATTATATATAGGTTGTATACATAGGCCTATACTATTATATATAGGTTGTATCACGTGCAAGAACTATATTTCACTCTGTAGACGGATATTGAAGACAAAAATGAATGAGGTAGACAGCCACTTTAACAGAAAAAGGTTTTTCTTACCTCATAAGCTGCTGAATAGTCTTCTTTGGTGGATAATGGAAAGTACATTTTTATAGCAAGACCCTGTCAGCCTCATTAAAATAATTTTTTAGCTAAAATCTTAGTCACCACATTTTTATCTCTGCAATCTGCATCTCTGCACAGTGACAGCTACTCTCTAGCTACATAGGACAGTATAGTACTTGCACAAAAACCAACATCAATCTCCAGTACCTGCACATTTGTGCAACAAATCAACAAATCCCTTTCCTATTGTCTCCTTCTAGCTTACAATTAGCAATTCATATTTGTAAGTGAATTCTTCACTTAGTATATTATTTATTTCTTTGCACTGGTGTCACGTTCTTTTAATACAACTCCAACTAAAACAATAAAGTTTCCCATGAAATTTATATGGAGACATCGTTTTCAGGTGACATTCATTTCATCTGATATTAGACCTGTAGTCCAACATCCTAGACCTTTGGAGCTCTCTTATTTTTCATGGAATCACAGGATCATGTATGTTGGAAAGATCATCAACTCCAACTACTAACCTAACACTGTGAAGTCCACCACCAATCATGTCCCTAAGTGCCATGTCTACATGTATTTTAAGTGCTTCCAGAGATGCTGACTCTACCACTTCACTGTTACAGTCTGTTCCAATGTTTGAAAACCCATCTGCTGGTAAAATTTTTCCATATAGCCAAGCTAAACCTCCACTGGAACAACCTGAGGCCATTTCCTCTTCTCTTGTCCCTTGCTACCTGGGAGAAGAGACCAGCACCCAAGTGGCTAAAACCTCCTTTCAGGCAGTTGTAGACAGTTATAAAGTCACTCCTGGGTCTCCATTTCTCCAGGCTAAACACTCTCAGCTTCCTCAGCTACTTTTCATAGCACTTGTACTCCAGATCCTTCACCACCTCCCTTGCCATTCTCTGGACATGCTCCAGCCCCTCAATGTCCTTCCTGTCATGATGGGCCCAGAACTGAACACAGAACTTGAGGTGTGGCCTCACCAGTGATGAGTACAGGGGGACAATCACTGCCCTGGTCCCGCTGGCCACACTGCTGCTGATACAGGCCAGGATGCCATTGGCCTTCTCAGCCACCTGGGCACACTCCTGGCTCATGTTCAGCTGCTATCAGTCAGCAGCCCCAGGTCCTTCTCTGCTGGGCAGCTTTCCAGCTGCCTCAGCCTGTAGCACTGCTTCGGGTTGTTGTGGCTGAACAGCAGGACCTAGCACTTTTTTTGTCATTTGTTATTGAGGTTTTTAACTGCAACCACAATTTACATTTCACGACAGAGAAACCACCACTGGGCTAATACATATCTGTTTTTGAATATGATCATATAAGTGTGTTTTTTTCAGGCTGAAACAGGTACTGCATTTTATAATCAGCTTCTGAAAGATGCCAAACACTCTTGATGTCCTGTCAGTTGTATCTCAGTTATAAGCATCAGAGTTAGTATTGTTCTTATCTCATACTGTGCCATGCACTTTTGATTCAGTATAGTTAATATCTCTGAGGAGTAAGATATTCACTTCAGTTCATTCATTAGCTTGTGAAACTCTTCAGCTGAAAAAAACCCCCAAACCAAAAAAAACACACCCTCCCCCCAAAAAAAAACACAAACAAACAAACAAACAAAAAACCTACCAAAACAAAAAAAACACACACTCCCTAGCTGAAATATATCCTTCTAATATTCTCTGATGGACTCTTTCATTCTCCTTCTGCTCTGTGACCTTACATGAAGCCTACCAGGCAGTATGAACAATTATTTTCTGATACATGACTGTACGTCAAATAACCATAAATATCGGAAGATGACACCATTTTATGCTGAGAACTACAAGACGGTGGTACATTATGAGATGATTGACACAAACATACAACACAAATGTGCAAAGACAGAAGCTGTGAGAAGGTCATCAGCTATGTCTAACTTGGATAGAGTAAGGCTTTGCAGAAGAAAGAAACTTAGTTTCAGTTCCATTCGTAAACCCATTTCACATTCTGCATGGGTTTCATTTTCATCTGACTGCATCATTCTGCAATTGAAACCATGGTGAAGAACTTCTACCAGTGCCTTTGAAGACACACAGACCGTCAGGATAAGCTATTGCTTCAGTCACTCAGTAATAATTGCATTGATTGGAAACAG
Organism: Pyrgilauda ruficollis; assembly: GCF_017590135.1. Classification (NCBI taxonomy): domain Eukaryota; kingdom Metazoa; phylum Chordata; class Aves; order Passeriformes; family Passeridae; genus Pyrgilauda; species Pyrgilauda ruficollis. The sequence continues at coordinate 324,030 of NW_024508766.1, read as the reverse complement.
ATTATCTGGAAATGTCATGAGTTCACACAAGCAAGTCCAGTTGAAGATGAAAACAGACAACTGGATCAAAGAATAGAATTTTAAAGCATAATTTATATTCCAGCTTTGTTATACAAGGTTTTACTTTGGAGTGGATGTGTGTTTAAGTAGCACATCCGTAACTACAAGCTTGTCATACAAGGAAATGCCTGATGATGCACACGCAAGGGTCAGTGTTAGCAGTGTCAATGTGTCTGGGTCAGCCAGACCCAAAAAAATGCCTTGGGCTGGGGGCACACCATCAGACAAATGCAGCTCATCACATTGCACTCTCAGATCCCTCCACATATAGGACTTAGGCTTTCTCTCATACATAATTCACACAGATATTTTAATAAACAGGCACTGTGATGGAGCACTCTCCCTTCCCCATTCCACACTGTTGCCTGTGCCCACTGCAGAAGAGCACTAGGTTGTGAGTCTTCAAGATCCTGCAGCTGTGCAAAGAGGGTCCTGGAGGAGGTATCTCTGCTCCTCAGTCCAACACTCACAGCACACAGATTCCTGAGACTCCTTTTACCCACCTCCTGCCAGTTAAATCCTGCTACAAGGCAGCAAAAGGCAAAAAAGCTGGAAAGAAAAGCTATCATCAGTCTTCAGTACCAAGCACTAAGAGAATATTCAACCACTGTGCCCCCACTGGCTACAGGCAGCTTGCACAGGGAGAAAAATGAAAACGATGCAGACATAATGGGGAGTGATTCTGGGGTACCAGACTGAGCTGACAGCTGAGGAGTACAAATTTGATTCTGCTTTTGGAGTGATCATTACTACTCCAAGATACCTGGAGGGCCACAGCCTACTTATGCTGCAAAGTGTGTGCAACCCTAGCTAAAACACACTATGCCTTGTTTTCAGGCACATTGTATAAATACATTTCCAGATGCACTACACAAAAATAGCAATCCACGCACTGTTCTTTTGAACTACGACACAAATCTTTTCACTAAAACACAAGGTGATGCCTTTTATTACTTGTAAGGGATTAAGAGACATTTTAAGATTAAGAAGATTTACAGCAATTAAGCTAATGTAAGTTTCTGTTACTGCCTCTGCTCAAGAGCTGCTGCATGCACCTTTGGGAGGTTCTCCCATTTCTCCTTCTCAGGAATTTTGTTCCTCTTCATTGTTCACACTGTAAAGCCACTGGATGCAGGCAATTTTGAGTCAGATCTACACCTGGAAGGGTGCAGTCCCTTTTTCAGGGGAACACTCCATGCAACCCCACAACCATAAAGCAGGAAATGCTTCCTGTATAACATAAATGCAGTGCCTCCTGCTCCGGTTTTGATCAATAATCCCTGGCAAATGCTTGTCTTGTCCTCCTGACCGCTATGACCCAGCTAGGATGTAGCTGCAAATGATCTCTGAACAGGTTCCCCTTCTAGTTCATGGAGGTCTACTCCAGCTAGTCACAGATCTTGGGATGAGATTCTTCAGGCCAAGGAAAGCACCCACCTCAGCAGGAGAATTCTCCTCTGAACTTGCTCGCCTGATATCTACTGATGGAGAAATTAATGTAGGCATCTTGTTCACAGGAGCCCACCTGCACTGCAGCATTCTGGCATTAGTCACATGCAGCTTGTAGCTCCAGCACAAAAAAAAAAAAAAAAAAAAAAAACTTCAAACAAAGT
>NW_024508766.1:1518-322302 GCF_017590135.1 Pyrgilauda ruficollis | reverse complement strand
AAAAAAAAAAAAAAAAAAGAACTTGAAAGCAGATCTGCTTGCCACAATATGTATTTGCCTGTGATTTATGATTGTTTCAGTCCTGCTTTTCTGCTTCAGAGAAATTATTCACTTCAGCACAGAAAGAAAGAACAGCAGAATAAAAAAAAAAAAAATTGCTAACTGTGTAAATCTCTGCTGCTCTAACAGATTTCCTAAATTCATCCTGGTGACAGATTCCAGACCTTCCCTGTTGCCTTGGAAAATGATGGTCTTCTCCACGGTCTCTGACTGACAAGGATGATGAGTCTATTCAGAAAGCCCAGAAACATCAGTCTGTAAGATAATCCTGCTGACTGGAATCTTCCTGTTGCTTTAAAGAAAGGCTAACAGAGATTAAACCAACACCATAACAGTACATTTGGTGACACGTTTAGTACATATATATAGAATTTTTCTCAGTTGGCAAGCAGCACAAATCTATCTGAAGACAGCTGTGAGACCAAGGAAGTCAGAAGAACAAGACACCTCTCTCTGGTGGGAAGCAAGTCACCTATCCCTCTTGCCATGGAGGGGCAAATGCTGCTCCTATATGGACTTCCAAGTTCCAGATTAGCTATGTTATACCTGGGGCAGGGGTGGAGAAGGATGTGGACTAGATGACCTTTTAAAGGTCCCTTCCAACAAACTATTCTGTGATTTCTTACCAGATGCCTTAAAATAATATGTTAGCACCAAAGCCAGATGAATGTTTTAAGTAGCACTAAGAGCAAGAAAACATTTTTTAAAATTAAAAAAACAAAACAAAACAAAAAAAAAAAAAAAAACCAAAAACCCCAAAAAAACCCCCACAAAAAAAAAAAAAAAAACCAAAAAAACCCAAAAAAACCAAAAAACACCAAAAAAACCCCCACAAAATCAAACAAACTAAATAATACAAAATAAACCAGAAGACCAGACACATTAACAAGATATTATGGCTGCCCCAGTTGCTTCCTCAGGGACTTGGAGAGATTGAAAACCATTCCCCTGGTCCCCTGAAGATTTTCTAAGAAGGCTTGTCTCCTTGAAATAGACCAATGTATTGGCAGGAAGAAATGACACTGCATAAGGGCACTGGGATGAGCCATAAGCTAAACCATCACTGAAACACAACATCTTCACACAGGAAAGTTCTAAAGAGATTCAGTCAAATCTTCAAGAATCCTTATGAGCTTTTCCCATGCAGTTGAGTTCTCATGATGAGATGTCATTGAGAATTTCTACACAACAGCAAGAGAAGGTTAAACAGCTCTAATCAGCTTAGCTGGTAAAAATACTTACATAACAGGAAAGATAGGAACTCCTTAGAAATAATTACTTCACCTTCACTTATTTTCTTAATATACTTCAAGAAATGTGGACACTTGGTAACAGCAGTGTAGCAATACACTGGTGCTGTGGTGCTTTTTGGTAGCCACAGTGATTTCAGGGGATGATACTATACCAGAGAAAAACACTATTTGGAATGCGCCTTTACTCAAGTCAGGAGCTTGTAAGTCCCATCTTACTGAATACAATCAAGATTTCTTTGAAAAAATGTTAACATAATTTCTGCCAGTGATCTGTTATGTTTTCTCAAGCCTGAGGGCCAGTAGGCAGGCTGTGAGTGGAGGAGACAGGGTTTTCATCAGAAGCAGTGGAACTTCCATAGTGAAGCAACACCAGTGACTGCAGACACATTGTGACCAGGAAGAACCCTTCAAATTTGGGTTGCTCCCAGTGGTTTCTTCATACACCCACAGACAGAAACATAACATACACACTCACACACACACAAGCATTGTATCTGCTAGCCAGAGTAGCTCTCTCTCCTCTCTCTGCAGCTTGGATTATTTCTTAAGTTAGTTCTATGTGGGAGTTATTTCTTAGTTCTATGTGGGAGTTCCATCTAGGATGCAGCACTGATGGAACAGACCAATCTATCCAGAAGAAATAATTAGAGACTACATGTCTAAGTGTGCCTCCAGGACTTTAAGAACAAAAGCTATCCAAAAAGTCATTACCTTCCCTTAATTAAAAAAAAAAAAAATCACTTCAGAGATGTGACTTGTCAAATCATTTGCACTGTAACCACCACAGGCTTATTAACAGATTTGACATCACATGACATCATTGAGGATTCTTTTTTAATACCATTTCATGGATTATTTTTAAAAATTTGCAAAAACCAGCAAAAGCACCCAAAAATAGGAGAAGAAGCACTCCTAGAGTACTTGGTTCCTTGTAAGTTCAAAGCTTTCAAGAGATCTGGCATGCCAAAACTGACATGAGAAGAAAATAACGCAAGTCACTTTCAGTCTAAGATTTAGGGGTTTATTTGAAACAAAGTTATAAGAAAAATCAGTGGCAAGGCAGTCATTAATGTATTACATTGTTTTATATTCTAACAGACTATAGATGCAAATGCAAAGTTGAAAACACATTTTTTAAAAATAGAGGATAAAAATAAAACAAGAGAAATAACTTACAGGAAAGGTCTGCTGAACTATTGTTCATGCTTCAAGTGTGATAATTAGGTAAGACGTGTGAGGTTCTTTTCAAAGCTGTCATTGTTTAGTTATTATGTGGTGGTTGTTTCCCACCCACAAACCTGAAAATCTTTGTCCTGGCAAGATACAGATTCAGTATGAAACCTTTGTTCTGCATAAACTTCCACAAAGAAGTTGCCTTCACAAGCATGTAGCTAAAGCATGTCAGAACATAAATCCCTATATTTCTGGACTCAGGAAACACAGCTCCCATATTTGACCTGTGGCTATTGTCTCTTTTCATGCACACCACACTCTGGTTTAGCCTTTAGTGTTGATTAACACAACTCTGAACTCCACATCGTTATCCTCCCCTCTGTGAAGGTGACTTCACACTTTTTTCACGGCCTGCAAATGTTTTTCAAGGAACTCATGCAGTTTGCAACTCAGGCCTTTGAACACCTCAACAGAAAAATGGCCTCATAGACTGTGAGCAGTAAATCTAATCTGACACCCAGAAAAACCATCTCGCAGACTAAGAAAGTCATTTCCTTAAAATATCTGGAAAGAGAAACATCTATTCCCAAACTGAGGCATGTATCTTTCTGTTGCACAAGTTCCTTCCTTGTAGGTAAGCCTTCTCTCCCACTCCTTTTGTGCTTCTGAGTCCTGAAGACCCCTATGGGTCCCACCCTCAAAACAAAGGCTGCTCTTTCTTTTTACATGGGAGGAAACAGATTTGTGTGAGAGTTCTCCAGGTAGGCTTTATCATTTGTTGACAAGTCTAAGGCCACTCCAGACATCTAACGTTACTGAAGCCTGCACTTCAGCTTTGCTCTTGGTGCCTCTTTCATATTCTGGTGTTTTGTTCAGTCTCCATCATAGTGGGAACTGCACAACCCCCTTTGAATATGCAGATCTCAATACAAATGTTCCTAAAGGAAGTTAGGTAAATTTTCTTGCAGAATTTTATAGTAATTTGCTTCAGGAGACAAAAGCCCCACAGGGCTGATGAACATTCAGGGAGCAAAGACCTCCTGTAAGTCACCTTGTAGCCTTGACTGAAGAAGATGTGCTTGTTCTAGTTTCAGTCTTCCATCAGTATCTCCTTCTTTCACCCTTTTTAATATATAGGCCATGCCTGCTATTGATCCACACATTTTTCAGCATAGTATGGAGTTACCTCAGTCTATAGAATTACTCAGAAAAGCTCAAGGGATCAAGAGATAATTGAGCAAGAAAAATAATTGATGTAATTTCTGTACTTTATACTTCAGGAGAGTCAAAAGAAAATTGAAGGGCATGAAACACTTTTGGACCACAAGAAAATGGTTTTTGAAAACTTTTCTATGAAAGACTTTAAACTGTTGCCTAATTTGAGATTTCACATCCTCATTTAAGGATAAAAGATGACAAAAACAAGATTTCAAGAGTTCGCAGCTCTATATTAACCTCAACTCAGAGAAATATTACATAAGTGAAAAGATAACAGTACAGTACTAAAGCAAAACATATTTTTATGTATGCCTATCTAGTGAAAAGGACAAGGGAAGAGTTGTTCTGACTGTTGCTCTGACTCCTTCAATTCACCTTGATTTACACGGAGAAAGCTTTCTATGTAAGCAACACAGCTGTATTCACCCTGCATTCATCACTTTTATGAATATCACCTTCTCCCTTGCTCCAAAGGAAATATTCCAGATGATGGTCAGGGCTGCTCGGACAGCTATAGCTCAAGCAAGCACTTCTTTTTCCTTTGAGAAATGTTGTCTATTATTTTAAGTCTACTAAGCCTGTTCTCCAGACACACTCTATCCCTCTTCTTTCCTGAATGGAATGTACAGCAGGAGTGTAAAAAACAGCCCTCCACAAGGCTCTCTTTACAAGCCACAGCCACACCTACTGCCTTATCTGAGCAACAGAAAAGTCAGAGTCTGAAAGAGCCTCTGAGGGAGAAGCTCAAAAACTTGATACTACACTGCAGTATAGGTAGGGCAGGAAGTATCATAAATAGTTCTAAATACTCAACACCAAATCCAACACAATCAAGAGGGATTATATCCTGCTCTCTCTAAGCATTTTGAGGTAGGGGCAGCAGAATCTCTCAGAGCCATGAAGAAAGGACAACAATATTCATTTGGTGTATAAAATGACTGTGTCCCATACCATGCTAAAAAGCAGTTTTTGTCTTGTGGCAAATAGATATTCTATTCAGGCACATTGGTCCTCTGTATTCATAGATTCACATCTGAATTACTACCAAACCAATTGTTTTGCAAATGCGCAGTATTCAGTGGTTTGTCAAGTAGCTTAATCGTGTTATGGAGGCATCATAGCAGGGTCTCTAATTTACAGGAAAGATGACTATCAAATTATCTTTTTGCATTTTTTTCACAGTATAACCTCTGTGGACTATATTGAATGTAAATATGACTTAATATGTCATTACTGCCAAAATGGAACCAGAAATAGTCTCATTCAGACTTAAGAATGGACTAACTGGAAGATAACATGAGACTTTGGCAATAGCTCACCTTCAATAGAAAATTCTGCAGCTCCGAATTTGGTCCTGTTTGATGTTTCTGTCACCTGTCCTCTAGACTCAGGAATAATCCACACACACATGCATTGATTACACTGACCTCTCCTTGCTGTGATTCTGAGCACTGCAGTATTAGCAGTTGGTAGGAGGAGAGAAAACTGTCATCAAATGTCAGGACAGTATTTCTGGTGGCTGCAGAGCTTCTCCTGTATCTGCTCTAGAGGTATGCTCACAATTATAGCTGATGTAGTTAAATTAACCCAGATGAGACATATTCAAGTCAGGTCCTCTAACAGGCTCCTTTACAAGCTCCTGCTAGCAGTGCTGCTCAACCCAGGCATCCCCAGCCAGCTGGGAGCCCACTGGCTACCCAAGACTTTCAAGAGACAGCAGGGAAATACCGGAGCATTTCAACATATCTGTGATTATCTACAGAGTCATCAGACCCAGAACCAGAGTGTTTACTGTACAATACTAGTGATGTCCTTCCCTACCCCAGGCCAAGAGAAAAAAAACCCTGGATTTTTAATACCTACTTACTATGGCAGGATGTGGAATTACCATCTCATAAAACCCCCTCATCCTTGTAGGATGTCCACCCATGTTGACTAACCTTGAGACCCAAGGGACCACAAGGACCAAATATAAAGCTTTCATTGCCAAACAGAGACCCCAGGCCCTCATGCTTCAACTGGAAGAGACTGGTATGAACTCCACTGTCAGCAATGCAGTAAACCCATGCTTCCACAGTGATGACAGACAGAATGCATCATTTGCTACAAAGAGACTTGTTCAGGTTTAATTTTTTTTGTACACTTAGTACTTGCTCTGGAATCAAAGGTCACTGGAGCAAGACTGACATGACAGCACAATCAAAACCCTTTCATGGCTACAGCTTGTTTGCTGTTTGAAACATAAACCAACATGTAGCCTGCTGTACTAGCTGACGTGTAATGCTGTAGTCATACACACAGACATATGCAGAGGAAAGGAGGGAAAAGCTCAATTACAAGCTTTGCATGGAGAAACAAGTACTGGTCACTCCAATAGCCAATTAAATATATTTAGGATCCTCACTTACAACCAAGAACTGCAGGCATAAGGAGGGATATCAAAAGGAGAGTTTCAGCATTGACATATTTAATAAATGCTCTCCAGAAGGATCAGGAGGAAGGACTGTTATTTTCAATCCATCTGTGATTACAACTTCAATTGGATTCAGCCTCATTTTTGCAGACAGATGGGCTGCAATACTGAATAGCCATCCATTTTTTCCCGTGAAAAGTGAAGAGCTCGCCATTCACTCTATGCTTGAGGGAAAAAGTGAATAAAAAAAATTAAAGTTAATACATCCTCAGCTATAGGAAGAGAACATACTTTAAATAGAATGAAAAAAAATGCATCCTAATCAAAGATCTTTGGAAAGATCTTCTGGCAGTGGAATAAAGTTTATGAATTCACCTACAGCAATAGTCTGAAGAAGTAACCTAAGAGAAGAACAGTGGATTTTGTGGGGTGTGTAAGCAGATAGCACCTGTCAAGAATAGGTGCACATTCATGTAAATCTGTAATTTAGACTCCTTTTACTCCTTATGAAAGGTCTGTGCAGCTTGTCAAGGTGAGGTGCCATGAAAGTAGGTCATCAAGAATGATAGGAATGTGGCAGCTTGGCTACAAGAAACTATTAACAGATGGAATTTTCCAGTCGGAAACTCCGGTTCCACGGAACCAGACACCTTGCTGGAGCTCCTCAGAATTGGGAATGACTGGGAGAAGGAATGACTTCTCACTGTCTCTTTAAAAGACCTACACAGGACCTAAGGAGAAAGCAAGTTCAAAGAGTTTCAAACAGTATGAGGAAAACTCTGAAGAAACAGAAGAGGTTGTTCTTCAAGCAAATAACTGCCCTGTGAAGCTCCTTGCCACTCCAGCAAGCTATCATGGCATGGAGAGGAGAACAGAAAAGCTCTAGAAGAAAAAAAAAGAGGGCTCCTAAATATAAAGAAACTGTTTTCTGTCTAAGTTCCTGAACCAGTATGGCTGGAAACTAGGAAAATATTTTGGGGAACAGCATTCTAAGCCTCCTCTATTCTTACAGCCTTCACTATGAGTAGCCACAAGCAGCAATAACATGTGGAGTTCAAATGACCTGTGATTTGATCCTCCTGGACTGCTGTTACATGCATGATGTCAAGCCTACAATATAATTAATGTAAAATTGAGAATTATGTCCATGGGTTATTAGGTTTCAGCACAGGGCTGGGAGTGGAGGAATGAATGGGAATTAAGGCCTTTTTAAGAAGGAAGGAAGGAAGGAAGGAAGGAAGGAAGGAAGGAAGGAAGGAAGGAAGGAAGGAAGGAAGGAAGGAAGGAAGGAAGGAAGGAAGGAAGGAAGGAAGGAAGGAAGGAAGGAAGGAAGGAAGGAAGTTATAAATTCTATTACCATTTGCAGAAGCTGAGGCACATCATATTTCCCAATTTCCTAGCAGTACATGATTTTTTTGTTGCCATTTATTTCCCAAAGTGAAAACTTGTGGGTATTTGTGTTTGTATTTTACAATGTTGCTACTTGACATGGATAATTTTTTTGGTGTTTGGAAGTTTCAGAAGTGCTGTCACCATCAGAACACTTTGACATACCAAGTCTGTTCTACCAGAAAGATCCTTCAGTAAGTAAAATGCTTGCTTACATTTCTTCCCCAGATGGGGAAACATTCCTCCAGGCCACAGGAATGGACTCTTGTCAAGGGAAAGATCATACTGACATCACTTTTACAGATGAACTGAGTGCTGCAACAAAAGTCTCTTGCTAAAAATTGAACTCGTGCTTTCTGTCCCTCAAATACACTCACTTCTAATGGGATTATTTTGTCCTTCTTGTTCAGGAAGAAATTGCATCCAACACTAAGGATGTAAAATGCAAGGAAGACATAATGACAGCCTGACATTACATAACTAAAATGGACCTCATCTCTTCAGGGCAATTAAGAATAACCTTCTAGCATTCTTTTTTCTACCTCACATATATGAACTGCATTTGTAGATGACTAAGTAGATAAATGAGGTCTAAACCATGTAATAGTCAAGTAATTATTAGTGAAGGCAAAAAACAGATCTAGACTGAAGAGAATATTATCTTCTAGCATGTGGAGCATGTTACATATTGGCTTATGATTCTAAGAAGATAAGCATACTGTTCAAGGCAATCAGCTCTTTGGTTACAGACATTCAAATTAAGCATTTGGATATTTATTTCTGCTAGACCTAGTCACTCAGGAAAAGTGTCTGGAAGATAGCACCCCCAAAACCAAATAGAACCATTTCTGTCATGATTTTGTTTTGCCTTGAAAGTTAACGCTTTCTCTGTCACATGTGGAACATGCTTCTATCAAACAAGGAGTTTTGAAATAACAAGAACAACAAGAGACCTAAGAATACTTTGGAATTTTGAAGTAGTGTTAAGTCTACATATTGAAATCCAAGGGTTTTGGAATTCTATATGTAGACTAACACTGTACTTCAATGTAAAACTGTCACAACAGAAATTAAAATGAAGTTAAGAACACCATCAAAATTTGTAGTAGGACAAGGAGATCATTCCAAGCCAATCATCAAACATTTTATTTATCCATAAAAAGATTTTATAATTGAACAGAAAAAAGATAAGTTGCTTATTTTTCATACAACTTCATTCTTTTTCAAGAACATGTTCTTTAATCCTGCAAAGTCTAGAAGTTTGAAAGCAGTTCAATTAAAAAAAAAAAAATCCATTATATAAGCCTACTATTTCAATAGGCTGCATTTCTACATTTTACCTCATCAGTATTTTTCCATCAGCAGTTGTCAAACTTCAGCTGGGAGGGTTCATCTGTGATGTACAGTGTGTTTCTGTATGGAATACAACACACAAGTATCCTTCATCTCCCCATCTGCTCAGTGACAGAATTACAGGGCACCCCACTGGTCATGCTTTGTCAAACACTGACACAAATACTTCTTAATTGAATTGCAAATTTTGTGGAGCTATTTATCTAATACAAACTCTCCTCAAAGAGCCATTTACAGTTAGTGGAGAAGGAAAATATATCTCTTCAGGATTTTTCTATTCTGTACTTTATTTTGGCATTTCTTTACATTCCAGGTTCTAACTTTGTGCTTGTGTTTGACATTTGCCTGTGATCATACTGTTGTGCTAAATGCTGCTCCACAGTGTAGCTGAAATATATGGATGCAGAAAAAATTGCCATGAAAAAGTTTGGTGCCCAAAATATTCTTTGCTTTTTTCTAGAAGCAGGTAAAGAGTCTCCTGTCAGGCTAGTAATTTCTGCTGTTATTCATCAAATTATACACACTGGTTGATATTTTTCCTTCAGTCACAAAAATTGATGAATTCCCAATTCATTCCTCTTACTCCATTCTTGCAATGTAATCCCAAATGTCCCTGTGCAAATCTCTCCAGGGCTCTTCTGAAGACTGGGATCCACAATAGGCCACCTGATCAGGGGGAGCTACCAACAATGCCCTCTTGCTTCAGAAACAGGAAGCATCATGCTTGCAAGCTCTCATCCTGATGGGAAATTTCAACCACCTGGACATCTGCTGGGAAAGCAGCTCAGCTGGCTGCGAGAAATGCAGGAGACTCATGGAGTATGTAGAGGACAAGTTCCTGGCGCAGGTATGAGGAAAGCCAGCCAGGGGTGCGGCATTCCTGGGCCTGGCACTCACCAGTGCAGAGGGGCTCACTGAAGAGGTTGTAGCTGGAAGTAGCGGGCACAGCCTGGTTGAGTTCAGGATCTCAAGGAATATGAGGCAGCAAAGAGAAACTCCAGACCCTAAAATTTGGAAAAGTGAATTTCCAGATGTTTAAAGGGTTAGTGGATGAGATTGCCTCGGAAGCTCCTTAAGGACAGAGGGGCTGATTAGAGCTGGCAATTCTTTAAACACACTTTTCTTAGAGCACAAGAGCTCTTTATTCCTGAGTGTAGGAAATTGAGCATGGCAGGGTGGATACTGGCATGGCTGAGCAAGGATTTTCTCCTCAAACTGAGGAGTAAGATGATGGAACCAGATCCAGATGACATAAGGAGAGTAAATGGATACTGTTTGAATGTGTAGAAATAGGCTCAGGAAAGCCAAGGCAATTCTGGAACAGGACTTGGTAAGGGATTAAGTATACAGGTCAGAAAAGAAAGGCCAAGGAGAGTGTATTGCCACTGATATACAAGAAGGGTGAACTGGTGACAACTGATATGGAGAAGGCTGAGGTAATCAATGAGTTCTTTCCCTCAGTCTTCACAGGTAGTCAGGCTTCCCACTTCTCTCAAATCCCTGATCCTCTGAGTGAGTGGGGGAGGGAAGTCCCTCCCACTATAAACAAAGAGCAGGTTCAGGATCACTTCATGAAGCTACATAGCCACAAGTCCATAGAACTTGATGTACACATGAGGAAACTGGCTGATGCTGTTGCCAAGCCATTATACCTCAAATCTGACAAGTCATTTTGGTCAGGCTAAGTCCCCAGTTACCGGAAAAAGTAAAAGGGGAGACAGGAAAATTTTTCAAAAGGGGAGACAAGAAAATTCAGAGAACTACAGACGGGTGAGCATCACCTTTGAGCCAGGGAAGATCATAGAGCAGATCCTCTTTGCACATATACTAAGACATATAAAAGACACAAAAGTGACCTGAGACAGCTGACTTACCTTTACTAAGGGCAAATTGTGCCTGACCAATCTGGTGGCCTTCTATGATGGAGTGATGGCAATGGTCTACAAGACAAGACCAGCGAGTCACCTACCTAGACTTTTGTAACATCGGTACAGTCCCATATCACATCCTTATCTCCAGATGGGAGAGACATGGATTTAATAGATGGACTATTCAGTGGATAAGGAATTGGCAGGATGGATGCCACCAGAGGGTTGTTCTCCATGCCCAGGTGGAAGCTGGTGACAAGCGATGTCCGTCAGGGCTCTCTGCTGGTACCGCTGCTCCTCAGCGTCCTCGTCAATGGCACAGACAGTGGGATTGATGCATCCCCAGCAGGTTTGGAGATGACACAGAGCTGAGCAGGGCAGCTGACACAACACAAGGGTGGGATGCCATCCAAACAGATCCAGTCAAACTTGAAAACTGAGCCTATGAACTTCATGAAATTCAACAAGTCCAAGTGCCAGGTGCTGCACCTGGATCAGCAATCCCAGGCATAAATACAGACTGCGAGAACTCACTGAGCACAGTCTTGCAGAGAAGGACTTGGGGGTTCTCATGCATGAGAAGCTGAACACAACAGTGTAGCTCAAAAGGCCAACTGCATCCTGGGATGCATCAAAAGTAACGTGGCCAGCTGATGAAGGGAGGTGATTTTCCCCCTCTGCTTTGCTCTCATGAAGACCCACCTGGAGTACTGTCTGAGTTCTTCAACACAGGACATGGACCTATTGGAGTGGGTCCAGAGAAAGGTCACAAAGATGATCAGAGGGATGGAGCACATCTCCTATGAAGACAGACCCAGAGAGCTGAGGTTGTTCAGCCTGGAGAAGAGGCTGAGATGAAAGAGACCACATTACAGCCTTTCAGTACATTTAGGGGGCTTATAAAAAAGTAGGGGGAGGGGCATTTTACATGGGCAGACAAGGGACAATAAACTGAAAATTTTACACTGACATAGGACAGCTTTAGACTAGAAGTTAGGAGGAAATTCTTTACTGTGAGGGTAATGAGGCACTGGCACAGGTTACCAGTGAGAAGATGTGAATGCCCCACCTCTGGCCGTATTCCAGTTCAGGTTGAATGGGGTCCTAAACAACCTGACTTAGTGAATGGTGTCCCTGCACATGGCAGGGGGTTGGAACTACAGGATCTTTAGGGTCCCTTCCAAACCTAAATATTACATGATTATATGGATGGGAACCTGTGACAGAAGAAATTGCTGTACTGAGGGCATCAACATCCTTGGAAGCACATCTAGCAGTATTGCTTCACAGAGTGTGAGGCTTAACATAAAACCAGACCATTTTTCGAAAGCCTCAAGAATCCCATAGCAATTTAGCTCTTTTCAAAAAGCAATGCTCTTTGCTGTGTACAGACCATGTACATACTACTAGGATTCATTATGTTCAGGCATTAATTCCTGTCCCTTCTTTTTCCTACCAGAAATTATGTTCCTAAAGTCTTCAATTCCAACCATGTGGCTGTGATCCAGGATGACTATGAAACTGAACTGGCCAATTTGATTGGTCTTTGAGGCCTCCCGTGTAAATGAAGCAGATGAATGACACTTTTCTGACCCTTCAATATATTCAGTTGCACAAGGAATTTTGCTATGAATAATACACACTAATATAAGGGTGCTTCCAATCCACTGTTAATTGATTTCAGGCCAGGAAATGACCAGTTTAAAAGAGTATAAGGCACTTTGACACAAAGCATGACCATGTATTTGAATGCAGTCATGTTATCAGCATAATTATGTAAATATATATACTGGTGTATTTTAATATCCATCTAGTAATTTTTCTTTGAGATGACACTGCCTAGTACAAAAGTACTAGGACTATACAAAATACAGTTGCCTAATAATAGACTCTGAGTTACCCAATGTATAGTTCAGGCTACAATAATAAGAGATTCCAGCTTAGTATTAAGTGACTACTCTCAAAAGCAGTTACTATTGCTAGTTATAACGACTTCCTGCTGGCCCAGGCAACACAAACAGCACTAACAGCCACAAAAGGATGTCCAATTATTCCATAAGACTGCCCCATAATAGAGCATCCAGTCTCACTCTCAGTAGTACCACAGACCATTCCTCGCAGTATATCTTTTCCAGCTCCACCTAGATCGTTAGGGACTATCAAGCCAAGATTTTTCACAACTAGCTTCGGTCTTATCCCTGCCGGGCTAACTAAGGAGAAAACCTGCAGTATGCTCCAAAATGGAAATATTACAAACAAAACATTTAAATCTCTCCATACAATGCTAGGGTTTGTAGAGACCATCTCTTACAGAGGGTCTTTGTTTAAGGAAACTGGGGAAACATCAGAAGTACCAAGGTTCTTGTGATGTACTGGGACAATCTTTAGAAGAAGCAGTGAACTTGCTAACCTATTCAGGCCAGAGTGCGTATTCCAGCTACAGAAAATCTGACTCATGCTGAAGCAAAAGTTGCAACAAAAACAGTGAAGAGACACTTACTGACTTCAGTACAGAGTGGAAAATATTACATCTGTGAGCACTAATAAAACTACAGATTTTCTAATAACAGGCAGCTTAGTGCTTACAATGTCTTATCAGCTGAATAGGATTCTGAGAGGAAACAAAAATGCTAACTTCTGACACAATTTTTGGGTTAGACTAAAGCTGCCAGTATTGAACTTTTCCTCTAATCCTTTGGAGACCTTAGTGCTTCTTGCCTTGGGAACAATTATCCTTTCACATGTTCCCCTGACCACAAATTACTCATCAGAGGACAAGATACCTTTCAAACTAGCACATAACATGTAACTTAGATAAAGAGTTTCTTTTAATTAGTTTCTAGATTACCATGGCATACATGCCCTGTACTCTTCTGCCTTTTGCTTTTCAGAGAACATAAAACACCAGGTTGAAAGTAACCTCAAATATTATTTGGTCCAAAACTTTCTTGACAAAAGCGCAGGACAGACAAGATGGACCAGAAGCCCATCCAGATGACTATTAAAAGTCACCAATACTGGAGTATTCACCACTGTCCTGGGGAAATTACTGCAATTGCTGATATTTTCCCATTTTGAAAAATGTTCCTCCCATGGCCAATTCACCAGGATCTCACCAGAAGTTCCTTGTACCCTTTTTCATCTTTTCCATGTGATTCACTGTAGAAAGACAGTCTTCATCTTCTTTGTAGTCCCACTGTAAATACTGGAACATGGTGTTAAGGTCTTCACTAAATCTCCTTTCCTCAAAGATGAACAAACCCGGCCCTCTCAGTTGCTCCTAATAGAACAGGTTCCTCTGTCCTTTGATCCTCTTTATTATCCTTCTCTGGACCCTCTCCAGTCCACTCAAAATTTTTTTCTTAGAATCACAGAATCATTTAATGGAAAAGAACTTTAAGATCATCAACTCCAACTACTAACCTAACACTCTGAAGTCAACCACCAACCATGTCCCTAAATGTCACATCCACATATCTTTCAAATACCTCCAGGGATGTTGACTTTGACATTTCACTGGTCTGAGTTTTCCACATATCGAAGTTAAACCTCAGCCTGAGGCCATTTCCTCTCACCCTTGTTACCTGGGAGAGGAAACCAACACACACCTGACTAAAACCTCCTTTCAGGCAGTTGTAGAGACAAGGTCACCTCTGAGGCTTCTTTTCTCCAGGCTAAACAATCCCAGTTCCCTCAGCCTCTCTTGATCAGGCTTGTGCTCCAGACTCTTCACCAGCTCCACTGCCCTTCTCTGGATGTGCTCCAGCCCCTCAGTGTCATTCCTGTAGTGACGGCTCAGAACTGGACACAGCACTCAAGGGCTGGCCTCACCAGTGCCAAGTACAGGAGACAATCCCTGACCTGGTCCTGCTGGCCACACTACTGCTGATACAGGCCAGGATGCCATTGGCCTTCTCGGCCACCTGGGCCTTTGATGGTTCATGTTTAGCCATCTGTCAATCAGCAGCCCCAGGTCCTTCTCAGCTGGGTCACTTTTTAGCCCCCAGGCTCTGTCGCTGCCTGGGGTTGTTGTGACTCAAGAGCAGGATCCTCAAACAAACAGCCTCAGCACTGCCCAGAACTCTCTGCAGAGTCTTCTTACTCTCAAGCAGATCAGCACTACCATGTTCCATCACATTGGCTGCTGGCAAAACACACAAAGCCTTGAACATCTTCTGGGCTTGACATACTGACTCTATTTGTCATTTAGTGACACATGTCGAAATGTAGCTGTTGTTAAAATTCAGGAAAAATCACAACCTTCCTTCTCACCCAAACTGAAATGAAGGTATTTTTCCTGATTTGCACAAGTTGGTTGTTTGCATTCTTTTTAACTAATCATCAGTTCTGAAACATTACATTTAGCTGGCAAGCTCCATCAGGCTTTCTGCTGATCTCCCTGCAATGTCAGCTTGCTTTTTCTCCCTCTGTCATTTTTCTTGTCTGTAATACAAAACATGAACAAGGTCTAAGAGAGAATTGGCAAGAGCTTTATTTACAGTGTAGGTAATGTTAAATTTGTTTGCAGCCATCAGAGAAATCTACTCTGAATGTTAATCTGATATTGCTAAAAATTTATTGCTAAAAAAAAATATATTGATACAGTAGCTTACATATTAAGATCAAAAATCCATGCAAAGGACTATTCAACATTTATATATAATATATAAATTAACTATCACAATAACTCTAAATACAATCCTGTTTCTGAGTTTCAGGCTGCATTCAAGTCATCAGTGGTGCAGCCTGATCCACCACTAGCTGGGCTGCAGCTCACAATATGTAAAGCACATCTTTTTTTGACAGGGCCCCTTGCTTCCATCAATATTTCTAGCCTTTCTTGAATACTTCTTCAGGTACCTTGAAAAATGTCTCATCTGAGTCTAATGTGGATTGTAGGATAAAGCATAAACAAGGAAAGAAGACCTCTTCTTACACATTTGCATGGACTTTCCCACATTACTGCTAGTCCAAAGCATAGAAAGCTGCTAATATTTACTGTCATACTGGTCAAGAACACATTTTCATTCTAATGTTGCACGGAAGTGAATAAGATAACGAGAGGACAGGGATTGCTTATCTGCTGTCCTATTCTGACCATGCTGGAAGTACAGTTTCATTTTAAATGAGGCTTGTGTTTTTACAGCTTAAATTTGAATACAGAATTCAGTTGTTTCCACCAGAAAGCCCAGGCAGGCCCTTGAATACAGGAGTGTCACCCTTGGGAAGAATGCCAGACCTGATTAAGTTGTCATTATAGAGTCCATCAGTAGAAAATGATCATTTTTATGCTTCCCCCAAATCTCCAAGGAGCCATTGGGAGGTAGAGTCCAGGTTCTCTTCAGGGAACAGGCTGGGCAATCAGTTCGACAGCAAGATGAACATATCAACATGGAACATGGAATCTAAACCTTCTGGTACAAACTTCGCTATGCACCTCTCCCAAATTATTTGTCTTTGCACTTGCAGCATCCTAGAAAAGCTGCAAAACCTTTCCTGGCTAATTCACTTATTGAAAACACTAGCTAAAAAGCAATGGGGCATCATACACTTGGAAAAAATATTGCAGATAATATGGGCAGTTTTGGCAAATCTGGGTACAAGCAGCCTTAATTCCCTGAAAGTCATTAAGCCATTACTTAGCACCGGACATCAGTGTGCCATCTGAACAATGCAGATTTTTTGTGACACCTAGCAGGGTCATGAGACCAGCTGAACAAACAGCAGCATGGTGACTTACATCTACTTTGGCCTACTCGGCATAGGCTCCCCAGCCCTTCCCTTGTCAGTCACCTAACAGCACACGAAACTCATGCCTTCTGTTTAGAATTACATTGTGAGACAGACCAAGGATTCAGCTTTAGTCTTTCAGAATATATCCCAGTGTATTCAATAATATTTGATATCCTTATATATTCAGTTATACCATGCAGTGCCTACCCTCCTGTGTTCCAGAACCTAAGGTAATTGGGTTGCAACAATACTGCAACTCTGTCTTGCATGTCATCCGTTTTCCAAATGGATTTGGTTTAGTATGACATGATGCAATTTTAAGAAAACATACGCTGATTGGCATTGACTAAATCACACATGTTGTAGTACACACTTACCTTCCTTGTGTGATTTTTCTCAATCTTTCCAACACACAGATGAAGTTGGGTCATCCTCTTTACCTTTCAACATTTAACCGTGGAAGTAATACCAGTTTTCTTCTGGACTTCCCACAGTATTCAAATAATGTACTATGAAAATACAACCTTACAATTTCAGATTTTCCTGGGCAGCAATTTTGAGATCTTGCAAAAGCTCTCCTTACCTCAGCATGGAAATATTTCACCACTTTTATGCACTGTGACTGTACCATTTGTTCTAATAAAAATACATACTGAATGTATTCCTTTTTGTGCAGAACATTCCAAGATCAGATGTCATTGAAGAAACTAGGTGTAACTCGGTAATTTTTCATGCCTCCCTTTGTGTCTGATTGAGTTTTCCTTTCTGTGCTAGCTTGCACCATTTTCCTCATATATCCACATAATTCAAGCTAATTTATTGCCAGAAAAATATTGCTACATTGGAAGTTTTTGCTCAATACCGAAAGCACATACATACCATTTTAAAAAATATGGGTGAAGATCAGGCAAGAAACATGAATCTGACACTAAGAGAAGTATTTTTGCTTTTCCAAGAAAAACTGCTTTGAATTACTGTTTTTAGAGCTCTACAGTATGTAGATAGTTGTTTGCCTAGGCATCACTCTAAAATGCATGCATATTATCTCATTTCCATTGCTGAGAATAAATGCTTTTATTAAAAGAAAACAAAGCATACATACAAAAAAGCCCCACAGTGGCAAAATCTATTACCATCATGTTTTCAGCAGCTAATTCTCATAGCAGCCACAAACTTCCTTTAATCTCTGGTAAGAATTACCAGAATCTGCTAATATGGTCAACAGTCCTACATAATGCAACTTGCCATGTGGCATATTTCACCCAAATCATCCTCCACATAAAAAGAAATAGAAAATTTCAGGTTGAAAATCTTTGAAAGAGAATTAAGGTATCCTGGACTCCAACTGATTTTGGAACAGGCATGTCTAGATACACAAATATTCCCAGATGAATTGTTCTTGAAAATAGAACGTTCAACTATAGCTTGAGAGAAGATGGGTTTGATTGCATTTCTTTTTAATAATTTGCAGAGTTTGATTACAGACAGTCACCCGAATGCTAAGAAGTATTGGAAATATCAGTGGAGTTGCCAAACCCAGGTCTAAATGTACAGAAGGGAAAGTGGAACAATTATAAACTACAGCAGATGCTGGAAGAAAACTTGTAGGTCTCCAGTCTTACGAATGTAAGCCTATGATCACCTGGAAACACAAGGCTCTATCAAATCTGTTCTACAGAAATGTTCCATGACAAATTCATCTGATTTGAATCAAAAATTAAAAGCTTGCCCACAAGAGAGGAAAGATCCAGTCCCTGGATCTATTATGAGATCCTTGACAATAAATCAACAGAAAGTTTTATGGGTGACCTTAGAGCAGTTGATAAGGGCTATTGCATTACCGTGACCAATGGAAGAACAAGATTTAACACTGGATGAAGAAGAATAACAGGGACAGGTCAAAATAAAGCCTGCAGAACTGATGTAAAATGTTGTCCTGGTTTCAGCCAAACACAGGGTTAATTTTTCACAATACCTGTGAGGGGGTGGAAGGTGGAGCTTTGTAGGCATGGCCAAGACACAAATGCTATTTGGTCTTTCATCATTGGCAGGTGCAGGGAAAAGGGATTCTCTCTCTTCCAAGAAGGATGTCTCTTTCTGGTCAGGAAATCAAGCGTGGTAGATATAGGGTCTTCCACCATTGTTTCACTGTCCTGGGTTTATTGAGCATTTTGCACATAAATCACCCTCTCTTTGTACACTTTCATTATTAGTATTGTTGCTGACGTTTCTGTTCAACTTCTTATCTCATTGCTTTTCCCAGTAAATTGTCCTTATCTCAGCCCATGATCTTTGCCTTTTGTGCCTCCAAATCCCTCTGCCAGACACCCATGGGCAAAAGAGAAGGGGAGAGGAAGTGAGTGAGCCGCATGTGGTTTTGGAGTGTCGGGGAGGGGGGCACTAAATTTGGGGATACCATTCCTAAACTGCTACAAATGTAAATTGAGGCAGTGCTAGACCTTGCCTTTTGAATATGGCTTCGTCTTTCAATCTTTATCTTCCTTCTCTTCCTCTCCTCCTTTTTCCTCCAATGACAGACAAGAAAGTATAGGGAAGCTGGCTACTGAAACACATGTGGCACTGAAGCAGGATTTGGTGACAAGGGATTGGAACAAATTCTAGGACCAGCTCTCCCATGCACACCATCTGCTCATTTCTGATCTGTGCTTCAATTCTTATCCTTATAGTGCAAAGAATGGGCTAGTAAACTCGGGTCTGGATCACTAGCTGAAAGAATAATCTCTGAAGCACTTCAGGCATCAGTGTAGCATCTTTTGGCAGTGGGTACAGACCATCATGCTGAGCATTTGGGAGCTCTAGAAGAGATTATGCTGCATGCACAGTCAGGGTCACACAGGCAGAAAAGAGATCTTGATGAGCTCCCAAAATTGCAATTAAATTGATTTTAATTGCACTATTTCTTGTCTCTGTCCCAGATCATTTGTTTTATTTCATACATGTCAAGGACAGAGTCTGATTTCACACTCAGTACAGAAGACATCAGCAGAAAGTCTCATCATGTCCAGAAATTTTTAATGATACTGGGGCTTTTGAAAAGCTCAGTTAATGATTGATACCTCCAGTTTCTAAGTTCAAGCACCAAGCTCTGATAGATCAGACCATCAAGAATTTTTGTTTTGGTACTGATAAACCTCTGCAGTCCCTTGCTTTCTGCTGTCTTTTGAGAAATGGATGTTTCTGAAAACATAAATCCAAATCTATATTCTTTTTCTCTGCCAGCCTTACCTGCTCAGATCAGCTTTCCACCAAGGACAAAGGTACAATTTGTACAGTGAACTGCCCTGCACCCTGTCTCTTTTTTCTGTGTTATATATTTCTGTTCAGTGGTGATGTGAGACAAGATGTCTTCAGGTGTTCCCCTACTGTACTTTGGCAATTTCACAACCTCTGCAGTACCAGTGATTCTTTTTTTTTTTTTTTTTTTTTTTTTTTTATACGATTTTTATTTTTTTTTTTTTTTTTTTTTTTTTTTTTTTTTTTTTTTTTTTTTTTTAACTGAGTTAGATATTCTTCAGGAAAGCCAAGGCCCTCCAAGTATGGCATCTAGGGCAAAACGCACACACAGTAAAAAGTCAGGAATATCCTTCTATGACTCTCACAATGGCCAAACCACAGAATATTTCAAGCTGGAAGGGATCTCTGGGGACCTTTAACAAAAGCCTTCCCTAAGCAAAGCTAGCTACAAAGTTAAATCAGGCTATCTAGAGCCTTGCCCACTCATGATCGGGAAATCTCCAAGCATAGGAATACCACAACCTCTCCCTTTAAAATTATTTTCTAAGTGAAAGTGCAAGAATCATAAAAGCTTACAGAGGGTATTTGCTCGCCCAAAATAACTGCAGGTCAAAGCCTCTTCCTCATCCAGATGTCTGGTATTTTTCAACATCCACACCCCTAATATCCCTGACCAAAATACAGAATCATAGCAAGATCTTCAAAAATGCCTTGAGATGTTTCTATCTGCCCACTTTCTATCATGCTCACTGGCACTTGCATGTCTTTGACTCCCTTTGGAAAAGCACTGTGAAGTTCTATTTAGAAATTACAACAGACTGGGTGACTCTTTGCCTTGGTTTATTTCTAAAGGTCTCCACCCTTCTGTTGCAGGACTGTGTTGCGACTGTTGTGTCCCACCTTTGTTTCCCCCCGTATAATTTAGTGACATTACTTGTTTTTATCCTAGACATCTGTCTGTCATACTCAAGAAACTGCCATCATCCAATGCACTCCCCAGCTCTGCCTCTGCCCTTTTTTCTTTGCTTTTTATTTTGTAGATAAATTAAGGATTTCAAAGAGAAGATCTAGGAAAGAGTCTTTCTTTTCAGCTTTGCCGCCTATGTCAGATGTGGTTTGATGGTGACATAGACATTCTGCCATCCCTGAAATATAATAAATAGCAGCACACAATGAACAGCATCACATGGCTCATAGATTCAGTTAACTACTTAAATACTCAGTGCCTCAGAGGTAACACTTGTTTGGGAACTGACAAAATGGCTCAGCCCCAGAAGAGAACTTCCCACATGTTCTTTAGGATCCTGGCTTCTTTGCAGCCTTTTTCTTTCATCCTTGCTTTAAATACATCTCGTCCAGTAAGACAAAGTCTACCTGATTTCAATTTTATGTTTAAATATTAGCAGAATGGTCAGATTTTCTTCCCATTTTAAGATTCACTGCACCCTAGAAGGATAAAGAAAATTTATTTATCTGACTTCATTCTCTTTAAATAAAAAAAAAAAAATCCTTAGTAAATAGCAGCATGGGTTGGCACTGTTTTCTGGTTTTTTTTTTTTTTTTCTGTTATAGCATAGACCTATTAGGCATGAGTTGAAAAACCAAATATCATACCAGCCACTGAAGAACTAACCCTAAAAAACCCAGAGAACTCTTATATTTATTTCTATCTGAAATTTGATGAAGGTTTACTTCAGGAAAATATGTTGTGTGTCTCTGTGGCTTTCTCTCATCATTTCATGGTCCACAAAAGAGTGATTCTGCACATTACCAAAGTCTCATTCCCTGGAACTTTACTGAGTAGATACATTACATTTTCTTCTGTGGTTTCCAAGGAAGAATGTCTGAACAAGAAATCGATCCCACATTGCTTCATAGCAATCATGAAGAAGAAACTCTTACAACTCACTTCAGGTCTTCCATCATATTGATGCTATTTCTTCCACTGCTTAGCTGGGAGTCTAAGAAAGGACTAAGCTTTAAAAGTTCTAGGGAGGCAGTAGCAGGCAGATTTCCTGCCTTCCACCCCTCACGTGTGTCTTCTTTGTGCTGCAAAGCAGGCCCAGCTACTGTAGAGGTAAGCAAACCATTTCCAACACAGATACAGTAAAACTTAATATAAGGATTTGGGCTCTGTATGAGGAGCCATCCAGAAACCTTGTAATGGATGTGGGAAGAGTTGATCAGACTCCAACCACACATCCCATCCTTATGGCATTCAGTCTTCTGCAAAGACTGTTTTGTAACCAGGTATAACCCATGCAAAGGTTCATCTCAGGTCTCACAGTACAGAAGGTCTGCTGACAAGGGATGTGGCCAAAAAACCACTCTGGCTTCTTGTATTTGGTCACCAGCAATCAGGGTTCACAGACTAGAGTCCTGCCTAAGCAGAAGAGCTTTTTATCTCAAGTCATTAATGTCCACATATTTTCCTTCTGCTAGTCTAATTTCTCCTTTATTTTGCACCTTCCAAGAGCATGACAGAATGCTGTGCAGACTTTGCTACATAAAAAATTACAGAACAGCTTTCAGCACAGGTGAATGGAGAAGGGGGTGTCATGTTGCTTTTGGTGTAGAATAATGCTGAAGCCAGTGATTGACTCATCAATCCCAAAGTTAAACATCCTGATAGTGAGGTGAACTTGTGGCAGAGAGGGCAAAGGACCTGAAAAGGAACAAACATGTGATACGACTGATGACTTACCTAAAGATGCTGAGGTAACACAGCTGGCCTGGAGACATCTGACTGACAGTCAGTTTTCTCAGTCCCACTTTCTAACAGCAGAGTTTTTTTAACATACCTCTTCTAGGAGTGTGTACAGAAAATTTTGCTAACTTTAATATATGTGCTTCAATATAACTGTTTTAATATAATTGTATCAATATTGTTTCAAAAATAATGCACTATACTATACTAGAAGTTTTAGCTAACTGTGCTGTGTAGTAAGTAATTCTGATTAAGATCTTGTCATTTAATCAGTATCATAATAAATCACTTCTATTTATATAGATGTATCTGGTTTGCCAGCCTTAAACATGCAAGAAAAACTTGTATAAAGATTCATTTACACCTATAGAATCCTTTAGTCATAAACCATTGACAAAGTGAGGGGCTAAGGGTGGATCCAGCCACACACACACTCCTCCCTGAGAAGGAATTTATACAGCAAGGCAGTCCTTTCTGCACCTTGTGACTCAGTGGAAGGGCTTCTCTAACCAACTTTGTCTGAAACTCCTATTTTGCCCACAACAAGCAGGAAAAAAACACAAAGGTTAAAACAAATGTGAGAATGTCTGAGGTCCAAGTTTCAGCATCCAGTCTTCCAGCTGGGCTGTGTCAATGTCTCATACACTTTTACACCAAGTAAGCTGAGTGGATCACCCAAGCCTGTACAAGGCTTAAGGTGTCATTTAGCACAATGGCCTTGCCCATTCTTGCGCCACTCTGTCTTCTAAACACTTGGGATTTACATCCTAGCTTTGAAATCCTAGATAGATACAGGACCAGAATGGAAAAAAAAAAAAAAAAAAAAAAAAAGCAAGCTGTTTTTTTTGTCAATAGTACATGGGATGTATGATCCAGAGGACAAAAAAAGCTTTTTCAGAATATGCCTGCCTTTGGAATGTGCTGATTGAAAAGATGGTAAGAGCTGGGCATTGCACTAGAGTTCTGACAAAGACCATGGATGCTCCTTCAGCTGCCAAACAAACAGATCTGTACTGGCTCTGTCCTCACTCAGCACTCCTCCTTTCAAAATCAGAAAGAAGATTCCCTGTATTTTCCAAAAGGTTAGAAAATGGTGGGAAGGTATTACTTATTTCAGCCCTCAGCATTGGCAGAGGTCATCTGGACTCTAGGCTGCAGCTAGACTGGGCAAGGGGGTGAGCAGAGCAGTGCCCGTACCACTGTGAGCATAAATGAATGCAGGTACACTCCAACCCCCTAAAAACTGTTCAAAACAGGATAAAGTGACCCAGGTATGACACGTACTCTATTTGATTCATGCTCTTATGGCTCATTGCAGAAGCAAAGATGTGAGCCAGTGCTGTCACTGGAGGTTGCAACCAGCACTTTCTGCAAGCTTTCCCAGCACAGGAGACTGATAGGGGCTTGTGAAGTAAATTGCTGCTCTATATATATAAAGAAAAACACACACACAAGTGGAAGGCAGGCTAATAGTTTTGTAGAAACTCATTTGTTTATTAGGGCAGACAAGAAGAGACTTCAACCCTGTTTTAATGTGCAAGTGGCTGCCAGTCCTCTCCTAGTTTATTATTTGGGAAACATCTGTGACACTTTATCTGCCTCCATGTAACAGAGGTCACACGACCCTCTCCAGTGAGGCATTTCTCTTCTCCAGCACCTCCTACACTCGAGCACAACAGTGTGCTCAAGTGGCCATTTTTCTAATGGCTTGTGTTGATCTTCACCACCAAACAAGTATGTATTAGTCAGATCTTTCCCTTTTCCACCAACAGACAGGTTCAGCCCAGGTCTTCAGAGGATTTGAGAGTAAAACCTATTTTGTAGCAGTGGAAAAAAATTATCCTCCAGAGCTGTATTCTGTGCCTCTGAAAGAGACCAGGAAGAGAGCACAGCATTAGGCACAATGACAAATCCAGTTCTGTCTTGGGAGCTTATTTTGCCAGTCAGTTGTCTCTTAGGTTTTGTGACAAAATAAACCAACCACAGAGAAGATGAACTCTGCAAGTTTTAAGACTGGTAAAATTATTCTTTACTTCTCTGATCATGCAGGCTGGGAACCTGAGTTTTGGATGAAACCTAGTTTCTCTTTCAAGTTTGGAAAAAAGAAATTATAGACTGGCATACTCCTTACATTTCTCTGTGGCATGAAGGCTGTGATTCAGTAAACCTAATGACCAAGCTTGAAGATTTGACCAAGATCAGTTAATTCCCTGGTTAGGCTGTGAGCCCTTGAAGTGCTTTTCTCATTATCTTCCTACTTTGATTTCAGTCTCTCCCACTACGGAAAAACCTGGCTTAATTCAAACAAGCAGATTTTCCCTTTTTCCACTTTAAATGAGAAAGAGAGCAGTAAAACTGGTAAGGAAAACTTCACAATCTAATAATAAGACTTCTGTATATCCAGATGCTCAAAGAACACCCCTGCAGCAAGGGTCCTAGTTACCAAAACACAGCAAATCCCTGCAAAAATAATAACATTTCAATCAGTTTCTTGGCATGATATTCATAAAACAGATGGTTTATTCATCTGCAGGCTTTTTTCTACATCTTTAAGTGATTACTTACTACAAAAGCATTACTTTCCAGGGGAATCCTGAGAAGCTATCAAAACCCAGTTTATATTCAGTAAAAATAAACTGGAATAGTTGGATCTTCCTTGTCTTTTTCTGAAAGATGTCTCTTGGCAGGGCTGGATAGGACCTTTTTATTTCCTCAGAAAAAAATAATAACTATATTACCATCTGCATCTTTTGGTTTGGTGTTTTGATCTGTTTGGTTAGCTTTGAATCTTCCCTGACTTTTAGCTTGCTTCTTTGGAAGCTTATTAATATGACACCACCCTGTGGTATAAACTATGCCACACCATTCTTCTTTCTTCTCTCCCACTGATAGAGGGACACAAACAACTTCAGCCCTGTTTTCCAGTTGTGCACAGATAACAGGGAGCAGGCCATGAGCACTAGTTTTCTAACAGTATCCCAGCTACTTTTCATATCCTCTTTGTTACCACTCCTCATTTTCTTTGTTCTTTCCTATACTGCCCTTCTGTATGGTCAGCATTGGTGGTTGAAGAAATGCAGACTGGTTTTCTGATCAATGCCTCTTGGGATAGTAAAGATCATCATCTCTGTCCTTGTGGGTGCTCATTTCAGTTCATCAATCTTTCCTTATCTTCTACCTTTTACAAAACAAGTATCTTCTAAACTTACCCTGACACCACTGAGCAGTATTACTACGATACACAGAGGCTTTGTTTTGAACAGTTTTACTTCCACCAGAAAATACTTCCTAAGAACATCAAGGAATTAGGCTAGCTATTACCTTCCTGTCTAGGAGTAAAACAAAGTGAAATCTACCCAGCAACGGAGCCAGGAAATGTTTCCACTCATAATCAGCTAGCCACGCGCCTTGTGTTGGCTTCACTCACTGCCACAGAAACAACTGTGGTAGGAGCCAAGTTGGATCCTTGATTTCACATCATGATGACTTGCCAGACTTCACTGATTAACCTTGGAAATGGACCCATATACTGGACACTCAAAAGTCTTGGGGATAACATGCAGAAGCAAACCACAGTACACTGCAATCATTCCAGAAGAATAGCTGTCTACCAAAGGAAAAACACAACACCACCTCCACCCGTCCTCCAAAGCCATAAAACACTTTTTAAACATGTTTAAGGATAGCAAAAACGTGCAATACCAAATGCATTGTATGGCAGAACTCAGGCTAGCTCTACAATCAGAGTGAGAGAATTCCCACTCATAGGGCTCTTAATGAGATATTTGGAAGTCATTCCTCATTTTAACAGTGATCTCATCATAGATTCATCCTCCTTCTTGCACCATAACTCATCAGAAACAAAGGGGCTAGGGCAATGAAATTTAGTGTAACTTGAACAGACCAGGTGAAAATACATCATCCAAACTGCACAGTGAGAAAAATAAATGTATCTGAAGGGAAAAAAATCAATGACAAACAAACAACTGGAAAGAAAAGAAATTGGGCAGTTCCCAAAGAAAAGTTAATTATTACTAATGAAGTAATTAACATTTTTTAAAACCTCTGAAAAAAATGAAATTGGCTATGCAAGTTCTAATTAATACTGTAATAATTTATCACAACATAAAATGAGAAATCTTTGTTCCTCATTAAAGCAATAACTCAGAAGAATTTTATCAGGAAAAAACAACCATAGGGCTGGAAACAGGGCTGGAAAAATCCCAAAGAAACCAAGCACTCCATTCTCCTACCCTGACTAGAAAACTGTTTCTTCATAATTTTATCTGATGGATTTTATAAAAACTGTTATTTCTTCAGAGAAAGAAATTCTACCCCAGCCTATCCCCAAGAAGGAATACAGATTTTTCTCTACCAGGTATCTCAATTCTGTCCACTTTTCCCCTCCCGCTCCCTACACCAGTATAAATTTTGCCATCACATGCATGGAGAACTGTCATATCTTCCTTCAGTAGTAAATATGGAGATGTTTCAAGCCTGTCTGTGTACAGTCATGAGTAGTTTAATCTGACCCTGCTTAAGCAGGGAAGTTGAAGATCTCAAGAGGTCTCTTTCAGTTCCTAATATTCTCTGCTTCTGTGATAAAATAGGAAATATCCAAACCAGCAGGCACTATCTGTCAGGTAAGGGTTTGGTCCAAAACAGATCAGCCTGTTTTTTTTCTGAGATGGAAAGAAGCTACTTGAAGACTTCATTAGTTCGCTTTCTCCGGCAGTCATGACAAATTTTGTCAGACAGATCTGTCCTTATGTATTATAGACAGCTCATTCAGGAATCTGCCTCAATACAAGATATTGTGATGGTACAGAGCAAAAACTGAGTTCTAAAATGCAACCATCATCTCCATGTCCACTTGGTGCAGCAAGGGACTCTGCTGTCACTGCTGTGACACCTCACCTCACAAAACGAACACAGCACATGGTTCAGATGACATCTGTGCTCACAGCTGAAAAGGCAAGAGCAACTGAAGGACAAACAAAGATTCATAAAGCTTTTTCCTGAGTGCTAGGGAAATTCTGGGCTGTTGGTTGAATCACAAATAACAGTTTGCTGTTTGCTGTGTGCCTGCAACAACAGCAAAAGCTCCCAAGTCCTCCGTTCTTTTAGTTGTTTTCCCAGTTTCAGGTGCACTTTAGGACTTAGACCAGTTACCATGAAAAAGTAAATAGTACAACAACAGCAATACTTCCAATAGTATATTTTTCTCTCACCACAGTGAATTATGAGCAGGCTGAGAGTCTAATATCAAAAAGGGGTTTTAATTTTCTGCATGTGCAAAATTTTATTCGTGAGGACAAATGAAAAGCTGTAGATGAGAATAACTGGTATACAAGGAAGCCATTAAAAGCTGGATACTTATGTTTCCTCAAATGTCATATCCTCTTCAAGATCCCACTCACTCCTGCTGATCATCAAATCTAAATGGTGTTTTCTTTCCCTTGCTCTCTGGTGATTGAACTGTAAACTGACTCTTTTTCTCCAATCAAGGCATCCTGTGAAGTGTGGTTAGCACCATGTGAAGAAAAAGAAACTCACCGTTCTCCTCCGAAACTACTAAGACAATGTAAAAGAATGCTGCCAGTAATTTCATCTGCTAGAACTCATATCCACAGGCAAAATATTAAGGAACTTCCCTGCTTCAAGAGAATGTGTATTTTTTTCCCACAGAAATTAATTTTTCACAGGATATTGTGGCCTGAAGAACAATGTGTCACTAATGGGATTTTCTTTGGAGGAGAATATCAAATGCAAAGGTACAGCCAACACGGTTTACCTGAGACCCTCCAACAGTTTGACAAAGACGACTATGAACTAGAGACTGTGGCTGTTTTATAGACAAAAACCATCAATGTTTACACCACAGAAGCATGCTAACATCATGAACTAAGTTTTGCTGTCCAACTTCTTCATGGCAGACAAGGAAATATTTGTGTTTTCACTAGCAGGATGACTACCATCCTGGTAAACCCTTTCTAATATACCTTGGCTACAGGTATAGGCAAAATTGTTGCAAGGCAAAATTACTTTTGCTAGAGGAGGGCAAGAGAAGCAAGCCATTTCTGTAACTTGCACAAAATACAAGGCTCCTGGGAAAAGAAAAAATAAAACAAAACAAAGAAACAAACAACCCCCCGTCCAAAAAAAAACAAAAACAAAACAAAAATGAAAGCTGAAACACAGCAAGAAAAGTACTTGTGCATTATACTTGTACACAGAATTTTCAATTTAACATCAGAAGAATTTTTACTGCCATCTCAGGCAAAAAAAGAGCCAAGAGTTGACATATTCCAAGGTCGATCTTTATTCTGACAATTTTACAGATATCTTGTGCTAAAATTTTTATATTGAGTTCAATAATAGTGGAAGACTGAATTCCCAGCCCATGAAAGTGTTTAATGGCTTAAGTCATGATTTAATCAACTGGAAAGTCTCTTGGAAGTTCTCATGACCACCAACATGATATTTGTACATAGTCATGTGTCTGGTCTTACCAAATGACAGAGGGAGTTATGGAAAAAATTATGCTGGAAAAGGTGGGCAGTTTTTTACACACCATTTTTGCTAAAGCTGAGATTCAGCTATTTCTATTAGATTTGTTAATTTAAATTTGTTTCGATTTAAAACTCTCACAAAACCAGTAAAGAGAAAGTGTGCAACTGCCCAGCTTCTGCTCTTCTACAAAGATTTTCCCACTTCAGCCTCAACCTTTGATTTACCGATCTGTTTTCAGCATTAGAGCATTTTTCTCCATTTTTAAAATTAATGCTATTTTTTTCAGATTAGCTTAAAAACTAAGTAAACACAACAATAATAATAACAATAGCAATAATACTTTGAAATTACCAAGACGGAGCTGTCTTTTTCATGGGAAAGCAAAAAATATAGAGAAAGCTAATCAATTTTCTTTGTTGCTTTTCTTTAAGAATCTTCTTTCTATCTAAAGCCACACTCTTCAACTTGTACAAAATCAAGTCATCATACCTGAGTAAATTTGGAAAAGAACAAATAAGTGAGCCATAATCTAATTATTACAAATTGTTACGATGCTGCAAATTTAGCAGTATCATTCCATGTTCTTTAATATCTGGGTTGCTGTTGTTCATTCTTCACATTGCAGCAGATCATAGGCAGATGACTGGCAAGTGATGGAGCTTTCAGAACTCATCCTGCTTCTTCTTTCTTACATCAGAAAAATAACTATTTATTCAGGAGAGAGAGTATTTTCTATGTCTCCTTAATTGATCAAGAGAATATTTAGAGACAGCTTTGCAGAAATAGAAAGGTTTATGGTAAGTAAACAAAGTCCATTAATTTATGAAGGCTAAGCAACTGTTGTATAGCAAGAAAACTGTACAGAGGCTGTGCTCTTGATTGATCAGATTCAATTACTGCTCAGGATCAGAGCTAGTGCTTTCAAGAGTCCCATTTCCTACAAGTGCTTTTCAAGAGTCTTTGTGAGTCTGCTTCAACAGCACAGCAGTGTACCCTATGTCTTTCACAAGTCCTCTCAGAGTACTAGGAGACAATGTGGATTTTGCCACTGAGAATGAGATTTCCCATTTTGATTATGCAACCATCTTCAATAACACCTTCTTGAACATTTGAAATGTGCCCTGGGAATCATGCACCTCAGAAGAATTCCTTTAGGTGTGGGGTCATAACAGATCTCACTGCATTTCCCCATTTCAATTTAAATTCCAGCAAATCAGCTGAAAGATCAAGTGAAGGGATGTGGAGCAAAACACAAGGCCCTCATGCACTAATGGATCTTCAGGCAACATCCAGCAGGCTGGTGGAACACCTGCATGTAGTGCTGCAGACACTGGAAGGTGCAAAAGGTTCAAGGACAGGCTGGGCAAGCTCACTGCAGATAATTCCAGTGAGGATCATTAAATACAGAAAACCTACCTATATTCAGAAAGCCACTGGACTAAAAGTAGAGAATGAGAGGGACGGGAAAATATTAGGGGAAGTTATTATTTTGCCTTGTACTTCTATTTTCAAAAAAAGCATTCCTTTGGCTGGTACTAGAGACAGGATGCTGAAATACAAGACCGTTGGTTGGATACAGTGTAGATCTGCCCTCCTACACACCTTTCTGGAGTACTGGATCCCAGAACAGTAAAAAGGCCCTACAGCGAGCAGATGATGTGAGACTCTGGTGAAACAAACAGTGTCAGCTGCCCACACCACACATAGGATCATAGAGGTCTGTATTTCTCTGCTCAGCCTTTTCAGAACTTTAAAAAACCTACACATTAACCTCAGTGGTACAGGACGTAGGCAGAAATCTGCCTACCTCTTTGCAGAAAAGGACAGCCAAAGCTAGCATCTAAATGACAGTAGGCAACAGCTTTTTGGTAAGATTTTCTAAATATTATGTACCCTAATTACACAAATGGACAGCCAATGAGTTGCAAATTCCCCAGTAAAGCCTGCCTAGCACAAGATCTTTTAATTCTACCTTTGAAGTGAATGATTTACAGGAAATGAGCTAGAGATTTCAGTGCTGACTGCAATCAAGACCCTTATCTTTACAATGAGCATGATTTATCACAATTTTATGCTAATAGCTCTCACCCATCATTATCACAAGAGAGAATATATGTCAAAATTCTTTATTCACCCTAAATCACACATCAGCCAGGCTTCCCATTCAAAGTATCTGATTGGGCTTTACAGAAGTGGAAGGGACAGCGTGCTGCACAAAATGACTTTCACAGCTTTTTAAGCTCTCCTCTTACTTTGGACAGCTTATAAAATGGCAGAACGTTGTTTTGAATGACAAATACAGTTCAATACAAACTGCAGGCTTGGGGATGGACATCCCGTTTTAGAAAATTGATGAATATCAAATTTTTGTCCTTCTTCAAACATGATATATGATTAATCTTTTACATAAACACTTGCACTCAAATAAAGAATCCTTATGACTATCAGGTACATACAGAGATAACATGCAAGGACTTGAAAGCCACAGCTACTGCAGGCTGAACAGCATTCTGGGGTAGAGCACCACTAGACTCACACAGTTGCTGCCTTCCCAACACATCCACTGTTGGAGGCAACACTGGGCTAGCAGTCCTTACTTTTGATCTGACAGAGTCCTGCCTTCTAAGATGCCTTAGAACTGACTATAGTGAAACAGACTGCACATAGTTCTGGTGTGCCCACTGTTCAAAAGGAAAGATTAAACTTACAGCATGAGGGTGTACAATAGGAATTAAATTTTGAGGGAATTTCAGGGGTCATAGGTGCAAAGTAGTTCCTAGGAATTAACAGGAGCTAGGGCACAGAAACAAAATTTTCTGTATTAAGATTTGTCTGCCCAGTGCTTATTCTAACTGGATTTGAAGTGAAGAATTTCAGCCTACATGATTGGAACTGTGTTGTGTTCAATGAGCCAGCCCAATCCCACAGCTTACTGAGCAGCACTGAGTGCCACAAGGTGGTATCTTTCTTGCTCAGCATTTTTTCACTTCCTATCAGGATCCCCTCTGTGTTCATCTTGCATCTATTTATAACAAATGCTTTCCTATAGGCCTGCTATGCCAAATACCAAAAATTGCTCCCACTCACTGCAAGGCAGAAATTCTATTCCTGTGTAATTTATTCTGTCTTTACATTTCTAACCTAGAGTACAGTGCAGATTCCAACCATTTGCAATCTTTCATTATTTTGAGACACGTGTATACTGCAGCACTCTTTTCCCACATAGATTAGTTAGCTGGCATCACCAATAAGTAAGTGCACGTAAGGGGAACACAGAAGCTGCTACTTTTGAGAGGTATCTGTAAAAGATGAGTTCTTACATTTTGTGAACTGGCCTGCATCTCTGTGAAGTCATATCAATAGAGAATATGCCCTGGTGATTAGAAACCTGCAATCTATTTTGGTATATGTCAGAAGAAGTGCAGGACAGGTAACCTACATGCACAGTGAAAGTCAAAATTGTACCTCATCCTCAGAAAATAAACCTGTTTTCAGGCATGTGTCCTTGTTGCATAAAACTTGGGACTGGTTCACTGAAATAATCAGTGTTTGATCAAGTATATATAGCCTTCCTGATCATTTGTTGTCAGTAAAAATATTGGCATCTTTTTTAATACCTGCCACTTTATTATTTTTAATCCTTTCCAACTAGATTGTGCATGCTGCCTGCTGACATGTATTTTCTTCTTCAGTACTCTAAGTTTCCACATGACAGCTGGGTCTTCTCTCAAATTCATAGCTGGGAGCTATGCCCTGTGCTAACCTGTGTGTATGAACGGCTGCCCAAGACAAGTTTCTCTGTGGGAGCTTCTCTATATGACATCTCCCTCATTCAATACTTCAATCCTCCCTCAAATAAAAAAAGAAAAAATACAATTATATAGATCACCTGGGCAGCAACTTTTTCCATGACTGCTTAGCCTCACTCCTGGGATTGGATTGGTCAGTGCTGTACAGGTAAGACCTCTCACACAGTATAAACGTGATGAGTATAAAAGTAAAAGTGATCATATACATGTACTTCCTTTTGGTAATCTTGTAATAACAGCAGGTTACCAAGAGAAGTTGTGGGTGTTCCAGCATGAGAAGTGTTCAAAGTCAGGCTGGAAGGGTCTTGAAACAACCTGACCATTTTCAATGTCTCTGCCCTGTAGAGGGCAGAGACATTGAAAATAGATGATCTTTGAAGTTCCCTTCAAATCCAAAACATTCTATGATTCTAAGAACTTGACAAAGGGTTTCCAATACTGATGATTCAAGCCCCCCTGACCCCAATGAGATCAAAGCCATCTTCCTCAGGACATGAAGAGACAGTGAAAGAGCAAGCATCACAGAACAGGGTAGGAAAATAGATACTAGCATCAGTGTCCCCATCCCAAGGTTATCCCCCCACCAAGGTACAACCCCTGCTCACTGACTATGATGTATGACTAAAGTCACTCAAGCTCCACCTAAACATAAAGTAGTAGTAAAAAAATTAGTTAAAAATAGAGAAATTGCTGGAACCACAAGAAATGTTGAGAGGAAGACTCCATCATAACTTCTGGAATCTGTCAATAAGCTGGACCTGTCTTCTCCCCCCACAGGACCACCTATTGGAAAGATTCTGCTCCTGCTGAATTATTATCTCAAGTGGGGGATTAGAACTTGTTAGTGTATTGCTTTGAATCAATATTACTTTGAATATACTGTCACAGTCATATATCACCTGTTACAATTTTATTAATAAAGGGAGTTACTCTAGTCAGGATTGCAAATTCACCCACTTCACATCTCAGGGATTGGTATTTACCCTTGAGCTTTAATTCACTCTTCTGTGAAAAAACAGTAAATATCCTTCCACCCTCTGGAAAATACCTTACTGTCTGGCGTTTCTAAAGAAGCAGGATCCATTGCTAATACCAAAAAGGTGTTCCAGTGCATGCAGGAGGGATTAGGAGGGTACCACCTCTATGGCTGACAACAGTGTAAGAAATCTATCTGCTTTCTACTTTCAAATGGTTCATTTTGCTGCTACTTATCCCATTAGCAGAAAAGCAGTGGCTACTCAGCCCCAGGAGGATGGACAGCCTTCAGACATTGTAATTACAGGGTATCATAACTCCCCCAAAATGCAAATGAAAATATAAGTGTCTCTGTGAGCTAATGAGCCCCTAAGCCTCAATTCCAACTAGCAGCTGCTTATCACAATTTAAAATGTGCTATGCAAAAGAATCCAGAATCACAGCTGCATCTGAAGCAATACTGGAGACGGAGAACTGATGCAAAGAAAGATGGGACATGACCTAGAAGCATGGCTGGAAAAATATGTGACTTCACACTCTTCAAATGGGCCAAACACCAAATGTTTAAAATGAGGGGTGAACAAAGTTTTCTGCTGCCAAGAATAAATGCCAGTGGCTGCATAAAACAAGGCCTAAGGACTGTCTTATAAATAGCATTATAAACTGATGACTGTAGCCTGGATCTCCTTAGAAGCCTCAAAATGTCATAGCTCTCACTGATGTTCTGGCCAGCTGTCGATAGCTCTGCACACATTTTCAGTTTTCTGTCATGCAGAGATCGCAGTCTAGGCCAAGACAACAAAGGAGCAAGTATAAAGGCTCGACAAGTTTTAGTTTCCTCACAATGTACAGGAAATAACAGAGCCTCAACCTAGTAAAGGAGTAACATATATGCTTAATTTTAGCTCATGCTTTTTACTTTGCTGACCATTATTTATAGCTTTTCAAGATTAAAGACACAAATCATTAGCTGGGATCAGAGCAATCCCATTGATCTACACCTTCTTATGCTAAACATCTCAATTTTTTAGGTGTAGACAAAGTCATGTTTTAACACTGGATGAAGCCTTATACTGTTAAGGCAAGAACCAATGCAACTGTTTAAAAGCTCATGATTTTTTTCACCCCTTTTAAGTTGGTGGCAAGGTGAACAGATAGTGACTTAAAGAGAGATTGAGAGATGGGGGGAGATGGAGAATATGTTTTTAAGCACTATTTTTATGCATATTTTTATTTTTCTGTTGAGTGTCATGGTTCAATTGCAAATGGAACAATCAGATTAATCCTTGAGTCACTTCCACTGTGTTTCTTCCTTTCGCAAACACCACCAAGGAATTTCCAGTTACAAAATTTAAAAAGAACAAACCAGGTTATCTTGTTTTGAGAACTCAGTACACTACTTTCCTGTGCAAAAAGAACTCTTTCCACCACTATGCAGGCAACCTATACACAAGGGGCTACTACACTGGCCACAATCACTGGGAAATCAGACCTCCTCCTAATAGCAGGCATGAAAAAGTGATTAAATGTCAGTGCTGCTAGAAGAAATCTCAAATATGGTCCTAAATTAGCACATCTGAAGACCACCATGCTTTTAGATTTTTCTCCTTACAGAATGGAAGACAGAATTAAGAAGAATTGTCTGTCTGCCTCTTCAGGCGGGAAACCTGAAGTGTTTTTTGACTGGTAGGAATGTCCAAAATTCATGTGTCAGTTGTAAGTTTGTGCCAGTTACTCCTGTTCAAGAAAAGCGCAACTGTCATGGATAGTCAGAAAGAAGGACAGCAGACTTTATTCACAGCAGCTTCAGGCAATTACTCAAGGGACCTACTCCCAGCACATGCCACTGTACTGTTTTTTTTCAGCTCCTGCAAATCCTACTTCTCTTCCTGTGAACACAGCAATCTCAGCTATTTTCGCCTCTCATCTTCACTATATTAGCTCTTTTTAAAGACCAGCCTCCTGTCAAGATTCTGACAAGAAAGCCACAGCACATAAAAATGGCTCATGCTAGTTGTGTCTTCCTTTCAATCAGAATACAAAGCAACGTCCCTGAAATACGCACCACCATGCAAACTGCCTCTTGCATAGTGAATTAAGGGTCACATGCTTCCTGCTCTGATATGAACAGAGTACTCCTTTGAGAGGACCCCCATACTCATAGAAGGTTTCAGTTTTTTCCAAAAAAGACCAATATCCATCAAACCACAAAGCACATTGGAGTACATGGAGAGGTAATAGCACACTGCTAATAAGTAAGAACCTGTTCTTTGCACTTATAAAGAATCCAATACTTTAGAAGACATAACACCAATAACAACTTGGTTATTGGTGTTATGTCTTCTTTCCATCACAAAACTCACAGATCCTTTGCCAGCATTCCTATCTAAAATCTAGAAGATTAGGAGCATGTCTCAGTTCAAGGATACCACCAGCTCTGAGGCAGATAATGAGATCTGTCAGACACCATATTCT
Source organism: Pyrgilauda ruficollis (assembly GCF_017590135.1). Classification (NCBI taxonomy): domain Eukaryota; kingdom Metazoa; phylum Chordata; class Aves; order Passeriformes; family Passeridae; genus Pyrgilauda; species Pyrgilauda ruficollis. The sequence continues at coordinate 286,108 of NW_024508766.1, read as the reverse complement.
GTTGCCAGGATACATCCTCGCACCACTCTAAACCTTCCTAAGCTCCACAGCACCTTTCCTAATTCCACTGCCCTACCAAACTTTCACAGGAGCAAGCAAAGAAATAAAAAGAGTAAACCATTGCAATGAACCAATAAAGTTGACTGCTGTTTAGCAGATTTGAAAGCAACTACAGACCTTCTTCTTCTTTTTGCAAACATCCACGCCAAGGTTAATTTGGTCTGTAGTTGTGACCTGTCTACCTTCTGCCAGGAAGACAATCCTGATAGGAGCAATCTCAGCTAACATGGGTATCCAGCAAGTACGGTAGAGAAATACTGCTGATGCTCTTTCCTATCACCTTAAGGAAAGCCATTGCCTCTCACAAGTTCCTTAAAAGGTCAGTAAATATTGTTTCTTTGAGGGAACCTCAAAATTTCCCAGTTAACAGTAGTAGCTGTACCCATCAGTATGTTTGTAGAAGCTACAACAAAAAGGCTTCTGGAAAACACGTTTGTCAAGTATGGAAGCTGAAGCACAATTGATTTGCTGTCAGGTTGGAAGAATGTGCTGCTGGTAGAATATTCTGCAAGGTTTATCCTTCATTTTAATTAATGGTTTGAATGACAACATGGACACTTATCCCATTGTAAAGTGCAAACAAGGTGATGTAACAAAGCAACAGATGCAAGGTTTGTTAGGAGATAGAATACTTTGCATTACCAGGGGAAAAAACGGAGCAGCTTTCAAGCACAATGGCCTTTCCACAGTTCTGTATCTGGATGAAGGCAAGCAAAAAGGGGCTGCCACACAGAGCAAAATTAGCATTATAAGTCTTCTCAAATAAGGGAATGAAACAGACAAAGTGCAAAACCAACAGTGGCTACTAAAAGAGGAATATTCAAGTGCACAAGTACATGAACACTTCCTGCAAGGAACTCACTGGCAGTTTTGCTGAAAAGATGAGGACAGATATCTAAATTACTGTCACAGCTAAGGCATGAAATACATAAGATTACATTTTGCCCTGCCCCTACAATTATTACAAGATCATGATGAGAGGAAGATCAATGCAGTGTGCCAGGAAATAGCTATACTGGAGTTTAAAGAAAAGAGCTACTAAATACAGCTCTTCCTCATCCTGACATAGTGTGAGTATATCAGGCAGAAAATCCTCCCACTCTCCTGAACCATTGTGTTCTGCTGGAAATGCTTTAATGACCTTATAACCTTTACCTTGCTCTTTTTATTAGTGGCCAGAATATATGCCAATGCTGTATTTCGTCCTTCTCTAGCAAAGAACTCCCACCTTTTAATCACTTCATTATCACCTTTTGGGTCAGAGAAGGAATACTTGCTTATTTATAGGAAGAATCTGTAAATGTTCCCCAGAGATGTGCTTGCGGAAGACACATTTTTTAGATGTTAAATAATAAAATACTAGTCTCTAGTTAAAATTATACATATTACTTTCTGATATCAAACTCATCTATCCATTTGAGTTCTGTAATGAGCTTGGTCAAGACCTTCAGCTGGAATATTACACTGACAAGTTAATCTAACTGAAGCTGAGATAACAAATAGCTTTTCATGACAAATACATCCTTTCACCAAAATGAGTCCAAGTCTCTGCATCCTTTGATATTGTGTGCCTTAACTGGTATGTAGTACAGCCATGAATCTGTGCTTATGCTTACCAGCATAGATCACACAGCAGGGGAACCATTTCTTCTGATAGACCATGACAGCTAAGTCCAGCCTACTTGTGCTGTGACACTGAACTGGAACACTAAAGACCCTGACCCAAAAAACAGTGGCAGCACCACTGCCAGTCCAGCTGGTTTCCTCTCACACATTTGTTGCTATACACACAACATGCTGGTATAAAACCACACTGAGCTTCTCATAACCTAGAGGCCTGTTGGCAATACACTGGCAGCCTTGAAAAAATGTCTAACAATTGACTGCCATCCAAGACCCAAGGTCAACAACATGTCAGGAAGTAGCTCTGCTTCTGATAGTGGCCTGAGGTGATGGTGGGCAGAGAGAAGAAAGCCGTTGGCCCACATTTTCTGTTCCTCAATATCCTTCAGAGGCCCAGAATATTCTGGAAAACAGACAGGACTTCCCATATCACCAGTGAAAAATTATCCAATGGGCCAGAAAAAAAGAGAAAAATCTGTAGATAGACAGACAAAATCTGTCTCATTTACCATACTGGCATGTGCTTGTGACCAGAGTCAGTTAAAGTCAGCCAGGCTTCTGGGTAGCTGATTACAAACATTTTGCTCTCTATCCTTAAGCAACAAGGCTGCAAGGTCAGGCCAGCTTCTCCAAGGAGCTGACAGACTGTGACACTACTCTTCTCTCATCTCACTATCCCAGGTGCATTGCTTGTTTTGTTTTTGAGGGCATGGAACCAGATTTAAATGAGAAGAAAAAAATCCCAACAAAACCTGTTCTACACAACACAACTAGTTTCTTATTTTTTTAGAGGGCAATTACTGCCAGTTTTAATACACGTCTTAATGAAGACTGATTCATGAGCTGACTCCCTTATAAGGGCTTTGTAGTTAAAGAGACTGGGAATAGGAACCTTGTTAAAATAAAGCTCTACTGAGCATTTTGCATTTCAAGACAGTTACCTCTTATGACTTTCTCTATTTTGTTCTCTAATTAAAAGGTTAGCAAACGTGAACAGGGAGCATTTTACAGAACACAGGGAACCATAGGTCTCTGCACTTGAGCCCTGAACTGAGTTTAACCACTCAGAGACTGTCAGTGATATAACCACGGCACATTAACCCCTACACATATGCTCCACGGCAGTTGCAACAGTTCTTTCAGCAGCACCATGTGAATATTAGCCCTGTAATCCAGACTGGTGAACTGTGCAAATTCATGGATATCACTTCTCTGTCTTTGTCCTCACTGCTGGGCTCAGCAAACCCTGATTCTAAATAGTGGCAAGCACCAGAATCTATACACATGCTTGCAGGAAAAATGTAGTAGCAGTCCAAAAAGGGTAATGGGTTTATTGGTGGGTAAGTGGAAATCTGAGCCCTCAAACCAGAATTATTGTTTCACTCCCCTCCTTCCATCATTGTGATGGTCCTGACAGAAGACTGGTAAGAATAATCCCCAGTATTTCTATGAAGCACAGACAGAAGCTCTAGCTGTAACAAACAGCATTAGCAAAATGTCAGTAGATTCATGCTGTTACCACCCACCAGCTGCACCATTAAAGGGTGTCTGCTCACAAGGAGTACATGAGAAAGGGATGCCCACGGAGGTAGACAAGGGTGATTTACGGCTCTGTGCAGGGTGATAACATGGACATGAATCACCCGGTGCCTTCAGAGAGAAGCTAGATTGGAATTTGTGTGGTGAGTAAAACAGGAAAGAAAGCATTATGAGGTCTAAGGCCTGCCCATCTTATATGGAATATGTAAAGCATCCTTGATCCTGGGCATGACTAAACAAACAAATCCCCTTTGTCCCTTTGTCCCTTCAGGACACTGCAGCAGTCCTGAAGCTGAGACATGTGATGCCAATTAGATCCTCCTGTTAGGCACCACATTTTAGATGAGGATAGTCTCATCCTGGTGGATACATCTCAAGAGACAGTTCCTAAGCTCTCCCGTTAAGTGGTTGTAGTGCTATCTTAGCAGAAAAGTAAATCAAAGAGATAACATTCTGACATGAGGGTTCTTGGCATGAAGAAAAAAAAGGAGACTGAAAGACAAGCCAGAGTCCATGTCTGTGACTGTCAGCTATTGGAACGAAAGAAAATTAACTATTAAAGGCATGATAAAAACATGGTTAAGAAGAGGCACAGAAAAGAATGTGAAATCATGTGTGTGTCTCAGATACTTTCAAATTTCAACTGGCACTCATACCATATGAAATTAAGTATGGCCTTCCCCATGATTTCAGCCATCTTTAAGCCAAGGCCTTCTAGAACCTTCAAGGTCTTCATAGGTCTACATAACTATATATTATATTCTATGGTATCTCTGATTAATCCTTCTCAACAGACAAAGAATTCCCTACAAAGATGAATAGCACTTTATTTGTATAAAATATTTGAAGATGGAACAGCGTGATCTTTCTCTTTTGCTCCAAGTGAACTGTACTTGGAGCAGATCTGGCACTTGTGATAACCAATGAACTGAGTCATCAGCCCTGTACACTGCCACCCAGAACATCTGCATAGTGCTTCCTTACCAGCCCATTCCTTCCTGATAGGATCAAGGAATTTTGTTCAGCACAAATGCAAGAAGGAGAATTTACGAAGGTCCTTGTCCATCAGCTCTTCTTTCCCTGAGAAAGTTCTTATGGTCCAAGAAATGAAAGGAAGATTTTGCCATAGATGGATGTTCTTTCTTGTTTTGCTGAAGCCAAATGGGAATCCAGGCAGATAAGGACAGCAGCTACCTCACACTGCAGAGACCAAACTCTCCAGCTCTGAGATGGCTTTCAGAAACTGAAGTGGTAAGTGCACAGCAAGACACTGCAGCTTAAATTGGGTAATGGGATTTTCAGAAGAGGAATGGGTTGGCTTCCCCTGCCCTGCCATCAAGAAATGTATTTACAGAATCAGTTTTCCATACTGTCAGAGACAGAAGTAACAGCAGAATTCCCATTGCTTTTTTTGACACCTGGTTAAGTCATCATGCCTGAATGTGCAGGTGGTAACAGCGAAGCCATAACACAGCAACAAGCCATGCTCAGCATCCTGCCCAAAGAGACAGAAAGTACTCTCCTCCTGGCACTTGGAGTCCCTGCATAAATCTGGTGCTGGGTTCCAACTTCATCCCTGCTGCAGATACCTCCCCAGAGATATTTGCCTAGAAATGTAATAGATTCTACATGTTTTCAGGGTGTATGTGTTCTTACTGAATCCTTTCACTCTTTAAACTTCATGGGAAGAGAAATTTTGCTTTGAGGTTGTCCTTCACTGAACAGATTTGCTTTTGGTTTGTTCCCTGGGCCTTAAGGGAGAGGAGATAACAAATGAAGAAACTTACACAACACTAAGCCAATGTCAGTTTTCATTAACTATAGTGTTTTTAGCATGGAACACATGCTACCTGGCTGCATTAACTTAAAGGATAATTTTACTACCAAAGATTGCAGGATGGGAGGTCCTCCTACCTGGATGACTTATTTACCCTCCTAATGACTCTAATGATTTATCAGAGAATTTGCACTGCATGAAAGTTATAAATAATGCAAAAGTGTCAATGTGTTTTATGTATTCACTTCAAACAAAATATCAACCATGTGACCTTGCATTTGCTGACTTTGGACTTCTTCTAGATTTAAAGCTTATTTCAGATCTTTCATAAACTAGACTATAAACTTCTTTTTTTTTTTTTCTTGCAATTAAATGCACACCTTTTCATTGAATCACTTTTGCATTCTATACTGCCAGCCAAGGCTACTGTGAAATATCTGCCACCCAAAAGCGACTAAACCAAATGTTTGTCACTTAATCCTAATCATAATTTACAGCTAACCAGTAAGGCAAAAAATAAGTTACTTTATCAGCTCCACTCTCTTTACATCTGCTTTATTCCCAACTGTAACATAACCAGTTATAATTGAGTTGCAGTTTAATCAACTAAGTGGGCCACCCTGTGAGGAAAAACGGAGGGGAAAAAAAAAGAAAAAGAAGGGAAAAAAAAGAAGAGAGAATCTAGGTCACTCTGTTCTGAAGACAGCAAAATAGATAATTGCTTCACTCCACAGCATCCATGCTGCACTTGAGGTATGTTTGAGATATTACGTAACTAATACCATCCCTAGGTTAGCCAGACCATCCCTAATAATATGCCATAAATATATTTTCCATGCACATGAAAGTGATGGATCTGACTTATCATTTTCAGACTGTGTGAACAAGAAATATTCCAAGCCATGAGATTTTGAGGGGAATTTTGTGAGTTTTTAACAGGAAGAAGACCCCTTCAATTATTTTATTTGCATCTGCAAGAAATTAATAAAAATGCTAGTCTTCAGCTGCTGTAGATTGACAGATCTCTGTCAAGAAAAATAGCTGAAATTTCTAAATTACATTATGCTGTATTAAAGAAGTGCCTGTGAGTGCCCAGGACATTGTTGTGCAGAATCGAGTGCTGAGTTTCCTTGGTCACCCAGAGATCATCTCTGTTGGGCTAGATTAGTTCTACTGTCTTTTAGTTAGAACTGATTTTTTGAGCACATAAAAATGACCCAGTATAGAAGGATCTTGTACAGTACAAAGCAAAATGTACACTAAAGTAATCCCTAAATAAAAAAAAATAGACAAATAACTACGTAAGAACTAATAACAAGATAGGATGCCCATAACAGAGAGAAAAAAAATTAATGGGTGTTGTTAACTCAGGGCAGCCAACTGGAGTAAAAACAGGATTGAAACTGACGTACTCTACATTTAAACCAGGGAGAGGATTCACTATGTGAAGCAAAGTCGAAACTTTGCACTTTGACTTCACTTTCCTATGTGGAAACAGAACATTCTTGTTTGTGGTAGCAGTCGAGAGGATGCATTTTACCCAGCATAGCAGGAGCACATGCTCCTGTTTTGGAGGAGAGGTGCCGAGTACCAGGCAGAAGGAGTACCACCTGAAAAGTTCTACCAGATGACATTCAAAACACAAAACCAGAAGTCACAATCAAGCACCTCAGCCATGAAGCAAGTCATTGTGTTCGCAACAGGGGATCTCAGGCCACATGACCAAAAAAGGTGTTAAACACCTTGACATGGTGCTCAGAGAGATGTGGGATCTCTGCTTGCCACAGTGTTCATTGGCAATATAATAAGATGCACAATCAGAAGAATGGGATGGCACATTCATCCTCTTCCAGAAGCCAACTTCTTGCAATGGCAGTGATCTGTTTTCTACCACTCACCTGCGTGCCCTTGCTGAAGGTTTTGGTTGGGTAGGCACTCCTGAAACAGTCAGGTAGTTTGAAGGAGACTTGGTTGAAAAGTTATCAGCCATGGGGAAGGATCCTCACAAGTATACAAGAGACATTTGAGCCCAAGAGGTTCAGTCCTGTATATAAAACATGAGTCTTTCTCCTAGTGCTGGGCCAGCACAAGGCACCCTCTGAAATCCCTGCCTAGATAAGAGTGACTTATGGCCTAAGTCATACTGTAATATGAGCCTGAATCTAGAATACTGAGATAGCAGAGAGCAGGTGACAAACTATGGAGCATATCTGAGTCTAACAATCAGGAAAATAGTAAATATTGTTACTGAGGAAGATGGAACACCTTATTTTCAGACAGATGTTCAAAACCAGGGAGAGGTCCCAGAGAAACACCTAGTTCTTAAATTACTTTTGTCTCAGCTGAAGTATAAAACCAAAAAATTACCAAATGCATTGAAAACAGCTGTTTCCATGTAAATTGCAGGTAGAAGTCACCACGGAGGGAATTTCAAGCTATGCTTGTAATATGAAACTCAAAATTCTTACCAGGGCTGAAACACCACAGCTGGAAAGATATCCAGTGTAGCCATGTGTTCTAGAAATCAATTTGTAAATCCACCAAGTCCTTTGAAATAAAATTACTTTCAGTCTGAATCCAAAAGCTGATTTCAAATCATCCATGAGCATGGACATAATATAGCTGGCTAACCTCTTCTGTTATAAAAACACAAAGGGGCTAAAATGTTTTCAGAAAAGGGAAAATTTACCACAGCTCTGTAACTAGTTCACCTAGAGGAACACAATGCTGGTTCCCACTAAGCTAGGTTTGCATTCTAACACCATTGGATGTTATCACAAATTAGAAAAAATCAAAATTTTGTGTGAAAACTAAACCACTTTTTAGGTAAATTCTGCTATTATGGACAATCTTACAAGTGAAGACTCAAAGACATGAACTCTCTACTGAGATACTCAGGACCAGTAATTATTTTCTGTTTCATTGGGCCCTACCTCTCTGAGCATGTACAATTGTTTCAAATGCACCCAAGACTCAGTTTCCATTTCTTCCTGCTTGCTGCAGCAACAGGATTCCCCAGAGAGAGCACCTCTCTTCTCTCCCACAAGTCAAGCGACAATAATTACTGACTCAAGGATGCTCATGGCCAATTTATTCACATTATCCTTTTACCAATATTGTCCCTCACGTTAAGTAGCTCTTCCTTCACTGCAGTGTTCACCTCTGTCATGTATTTAGAGAGAGTAGTGGTGTCCCTGCTTAACCTTTTTCCTCAGCACTTTAATCTATCTCCATGTAATTATAAATTTTCTTTCATGTACCTTTTAATCTTGTCCTTTTGCAGCCTGGGTGACATGGAACAGAATCATCTGATATTTAAAGGAAAATACAGAGGAGAAAGTTGCAATTGTCAAGAAAAGGGTTTTTTTAAGTATACAGAATTCAAACAAACAAACAAAAACACCAGTCAAAATTTAAAAATACTCATGTGTTTCTAATGAAATCAAGATTTTTTTTCTAAATATCCTTCCAAACAGTTTTATTCCCAGCTACAACTGTGGAGAGGAGGAACTATATACATATATCTACAAAATCTCTGAGTACTTTCTCCTTCTCTTCAGTTTTTTTACTTGTATTCTGTTTGGGATTTTTTTAAATTTAGATTTTTTAAAAAATCTGAAGAAATTGCAAAGAGAAATCTAATTCACAAAGAACAAAACATTTCACTCAGACTCAAGGAAGAGTAGCATGCATAAACTTAACTTCAACATAAAGTATATAACTGCCAGAGATTAGAAAATACATTGGTTTGGACATGATGTCTTAGTCTCATGTACTCTTTCATGTTTGCAAGATGTCTTGTTTTCTTGATTGCTGAGGAAAAAAAAACAAACTTAGGTGTTTAAAAGCTTTTTATTAAAAACAAAAACCAACACAGCCGCAGTAAAACCTTACCAAAGTCCTGTTGCAAATTAAGATTTTGATTAATATATGCATTTTCAAAGAATTCAAGAAACAGGCACACCTAGGAATGGCACTGGTACAGAGGCCAGGCAGTCCCACACAGTTCCTGCCCCTTCAGGCAGCATGCAGAAAGTTTCACACTGTATGCAGTAACACTGTGGCAGTGAAGTAGAAACAGCAAGAAATTTTCATCGCCAATATCAAGTCAAGGACAAAATTTCAAGTCCATTAAGTTCAGCTCTGTCTAGCACTAAGAAGCAGAAGGAGTGATAGAAGGACAGAAGAATAGTGTTCACTTCCCATGAAGGGAAGGGCAGTGCTCAGAGCTGACCATGTGTCTAGTTGAGTCTGTTGTTTTCTTGCGATAATGGTGTCCTGCAATGCTTTCTATGTGAGGAGACTGGGAAAGACACCATTTAACACAGAGATCGAGTGATCTTCCAGCATACCCAGGGTTCTCCCACAGACAAGGCCAGCAATTGAGACAACCATCTCACAATCAGTTACATTCCACAGAAGGATCAAATGTCTTTTCTGCTGGTCAAATTTGCCTGAGCTCACCAGCAAAAACAAAAAAATTAGAGAGATCCAGGGACACAGAGACATGGCACAACCATTTGTCAACATAGGCATTGACACACATTTCTTTCCCATCCTTTTTCCTTTAATTGTTGTCTGCCTCCGCCTTCGTTGTTCTAATTCTCGCAGGAGACTGAAGTTATCAAACAGATCCATCATTCCCTACTTGGATTTTTTTTGTTTGTTTGTCTGTTTCTTCCCTTATTTTCCACAGAAGGTAATTCACAGCCATTTGAATCCCAAATTTATGTTGATGTTGTTGTATGTTTGACATTCCTTCAAGGTCAGTATCACTGAAAATAACCACGAGACTCAAATCACGATGCAAAAATATAAGTAGCTACTAAGTAGATTCATTCTTGTAGGTAATGACAAAATCAAATTGCAAAACGATGCACAAAGTCAGCAGATTAAATTTGTTGTTTGTATTAATGCACTTCTGCAGTGACAGCATCCACCCAACTCAAAAACAGCTCATTTAAAAATACAGGAGAGAGGGGAACAAAAAAATAGTCCTCAAATTGCACAGGGTCGTTGTCAATTTGTCTGCAGCAGAGAGACAAAATTTGTTTGAAGTATTTTGTTTCTAATATGCACTGTGATTTGTACCAGTGATAGATCACTAGTAGCCTTTGCCATGTCTGTAATTGCAGCTGTTACCCTTTAACAAACCACATGAGCATCTGTTCAGTGATGGGTTGAAATTTTCAGCCTTCTCAGCAATGTTCTACATCCTGAGACACGTACTCCAGACCCAAAAACTAATCTGAGAGAAACATAACTGACTATTCCAAGCTCTCACAATCAGACTGTACGTGAGAAAGTATGATGGCAACCAGCAAAGTGCTCAAAGCAGTAAGTTAGCAAATGTTTAAGGTGCTGTGTTGCCTTGATCAAGCACTTGATTTCAGCACATGGGATTAATATACAAAGGCAGTGCGGAGGTGCAGCCTCACCTCAAAGAAGAGCATCCAAAGCTAAGGCAGAGCACCTTCTGCCCCACCACTGAAAGAGGAGCAGAGACAGAGAATTTGAAAGAGCCTTCAGCATGCTGCTGAAGGTCTTTACACTTGTTGGAAGTAGGTATAGAAACTCTGCACTTTGAGAGGTTAACATACCAATTACCACTTCATGAACCATATCCTCTCTCCAATGGCCTGAAAAACTATGAATTCTCACCCTAGGTAACACAAGAGCCTGTATTTGTGTCTGAGTCTCAGCATCAGTGTCTATTCCCTCTCTTGTCTGAACACTATCACATAAAGTTCAGAGAAGGGACTTTGGCCATGAAACAGAAGAACATGCCTTTTGCATGTAGCCCTCTGACATGAGACAAGCCAACGGCAAAACACTAGAGATCTGTCCCTTTCTTTCTGCCAGCCTTCCCTGCTCATTGCAATTCCTCTTCCAGGCTTCCTCAACAATTTAGCAGATTTTAAACACTGCTGGAGGACTTCTCATCTCCATTCAACTGCCACATGAAATTTCCTGTGATACCATCTTGTTGCCACGGTGGATTTTTGTGCTGTTGCCTTTGGGGGTTGCCCCAGGATGAAGAGACATTCCCATTTCTGTAAGGGCAGGATGCCCTTAGTGGAGAGTGTTTACAGAGGTTACTCAGAGCTTTTGGAGCCCGGTACTTTCTGCAGTGCTGACAAATACAGACCACACAGTCTTGACTTCATCCAGCAAGATTTCTAAACCCAGGTAGCCTTCATAGATTTGATTTCACAGCTTTACAAATTCAAACCTCACCCTTCTAGTGAGAGAAGAAAGCCCTCCCATGTACATCAACCTTCATAGACATCAGTCTTCTCTAATGTCTGTACTTTTGCCAGCACATGAGCAAGTGAGTAGGTCTCCATGGCTAATAGCTGAACTACGTACTGAACTTCCCTCTCCTTAAGAACCAACACAAAGGCAAGCCAGTATCTTATATTTAAAGCATCCCATTTCACCAGGAAGATCTCAATAACAGTAATACATCATCCATTAGGCTCCTGCCCAGCTCCAAATCCACTGCTGCAGATAGCATTTCCTATGCAATGCAGGCTAAAATTTTAGCACTGACAAATCCTATTTGCGCCAAAACCATGCAGCTGGCAAGAAACCACTACTTTGCTTCTATTATGAAAGGTAAAAAAAAGAAAAGTCAGAAAGATGCACGTATACAGCAACAGATATTAAAACCAAAAGCATGCAGAACTTCCTTCAAAATGGACAAAAAAACCAAGGAGGAGAATATTTTTTTCTGCCATGAATCAATCCTAGACAGACTACTTAACATATGTGAAATTTTGTTACTTCTCCCTCACTGGGAGAGAAAACTTCCTGGTTATCCATGTCACTCCACTCCAAGCAGGCTTTTGACAAGCAGATGGCCTGAAGCACAAATCTTAGTTAAGCTCTTTGTGGCCTGCCTCTACAATCAGCTGAACGTTGCACATTTCCTCCAAGGATACTTCAGTAAGCACACTGCTCGCAGTGCCTGCTTGCAAGTAAGACAAACATAAGAGCCCAGCAGACACAAGGGAAAGCTTTGTGTGATTCTAACAGCAACAGGCCAAACAGAGGCAAGCAAATATGAAAGGAAGCTTTCTCCAGAAAGGAACAGGAAATATGAACCTGGTCAGTTTTTCATCACCTGGTTTGGAGCATGGATGCAATAAATCAGCTGACCATCACTGTAGCTGTTTCTCTGGTATCATCTCAACAGCAACCATTTGCTTCCTTGGAAGACATCTTGCAACTTAATCAAATTTCTCAAGAAAATATCTTTGCCACCAGTTTACATTAGGGAAAAAACCACTTTAAGTACCATTCCTTGTGAAAAATGTACGCAACAGATATGCCACTTAACCCGAGGTTCCTGCCTCCTGTCACTGGATCCCAGGAAGAAAAGATCAGCACCTCTGTCTCCACTTCCTCTCTTCAAAAAGCTGTAGAGAGCAATGAGGTGACCCCTCTGCCTCCTTTTCTCCAAAACAGAAAAACCTTAACCACTTAACCACTTCTGAGGAGTGGTCCTTAACCACTCCTCAGAAGACATTCATTCCAGCCCTTTCACCATCTTTTTTTGCCCTGCTCGGGATGTATTCGACGCCCTTTAAAATATTTTTAATTTGTGGGGCCCAGAATTACACACAACACAGGTGGAAGTTATCTGAGAATGAACGTAAGTGGCCTCATGACACCTATCACATGCTACAGTGGTCTTGAGATCTCATGTCTCTGGCCAGATTCTCTAGTCATTGTGATTTGGATGCACCTGACTGCAAAATGAAAGACCTCATGCGTTAAATGTTTCAAGGACTATGGCCAAAAGAGACCTCAGAAGTCAATACCAGCACTCTTTGTTAGCATTAGGACTTGCAGTTTTGCATTACAGTTTCTGTCCTGCTCCAGAACTTCACACATTAACATAAGCAGTGAAGCACGGTCTAGTTGATGCATGAGGTCCCAGTGCAGCACAGAGTCTCAGCAGAGAAGTGGAAATGTGAGAAGCAAGAGAGTGAGTTGGAGAAGGAGAGTACAGAAACCCCTGTGTTTATTTCACAATGTGTTCCACCCTGAACAGACCTGTACTGCCTTTGACTGCATTCAATCTTGCTAACTTCTTCAGGAAAAATTAAGGACTTAATCCTCACTTCACAAGCTACTAAAGTCAGGCAAATGCAGCAGTAGAATATACAGAAGGTCACTGCTAAGATGTTAAACACTAGTGTGGTTTTCATTCAGGTTTATCTGGCATTCACACACTCTCACATCTTCCCTAATGTAAGCTTAGCACAGGAGCTGCTCTTTCAGAGCTTAAGTCACACAGTGACTTAAATCCCATTATCTTCATGAGGGCTTGGATATCTGTATTCAAGAACAAGAGGACTCCCTCTGGACTGTGTTTTGTGATATACTCAGCTGAAAAAAAGTTCTGGTAAGGGACATGAAGTAGGCAGTGCCCCCCTGCTGGCATGTTACAGATGGCAACCTGGTTGCATTTGCCTTGTGCCTATAGTATTTTAAGAACCCTTCTGAACCAAAACAAGTGTCCACTGATTCTTGACAGAAGAAGGAGATGTGAAGCAGAAGTCCCCACTCTAAACTGCTGCCCGTAGATCAGCGCACCTACCATTCTAACACCTGCATTTTTAAACTATGCCTGCATTATCTATCATAGTGAATACCTATCCAGAAACACAGATGTACCCTTTCTCCTAGAGCAGTTGCACTGCACTATGGATTCAAGGGGTGCTGGAAGCATGAAGAAGAAATTTAGGCAGTACTATTCATATGCACAGTTACATGTGAAAGGATTTGCATGATTTATCCACAAGGTGACATTAAAAGAATTCAGTATTTAAGGCAGACATTCCAACCTTTTACCATCCAGTTCTTGCCATTTCTCCCGTTCGTGGCAATAAAAGTAGCACATTAAAAGGGCTCTGTGCAGCATCATATTTAGAGCTACTTTGTGTTCTGTATAACACAATATGACAATATTCTGGTCTGCAGAATGTTGCTTTCTGCAGTAGGAAATCTCTCTCTTTGAACACATCACAATCTAACATTCCAGTAAATTCTCCTCACTTTCCATAGGTTTCCTCTTTTCTTTCTCATAAGAAAATATCCCAGACCTTGGCCCCCAAATCATCCAGTAACAGAATGAACACCCAGAAGGTCTTAATGAAGTTCATTGTCATCTATTTCAAACCAGTTTCCCTACTTGTCCAAGCCAGCTGTGACAGAGGAAGTGATACAGTGTAGTACAACATGGGAGTCAGGTGTTCGTGCACCTGAATTTGATTTCACACAATCTTAGCAAGAAATAAGCAATGCACAGTGAAAAGTATTACAGCTAAACTCTTTCAGGACCCTTTCCGGATCCTTCAGTTCCTGCTCTCTCCTGGGAAATCATATACATTGGTTATGATAACATTAGCCCCGCCCTGACCTGGCTTGGCAAAGACCACTTCTAATGTAAAATATAGTCATTAAACAATTCTGGTTGTCTTCATTTAAAGAACCGCTGCAGGAACAGCAAAGCGACAAATCACCCTGGCTACACACCTCTGTCAATGTCTGTGATGTAACAGGGTCAGAGGTACAAAATATCCCCTTGCTGTTACTTCCGTGGGAGAAGAAGCAGCAATTTTAAGCCTTTAACCTCTTGCTACTTTCTTCTTGTTTCACACAGCTAATAAGCATCATTACTTCTCCATGGCTTCTGTCACTGTCAGACAATAAATAGTGTGACTTCCATATAGGGTGTTGAAAGGTCTGAGAAGCACAAAAAAAAAAAAAAAAAAAAAAAAAACAAAAAAAAAAAAAAAAAGAAAAGCTACAGAAGGAAGGAAATCAGCCATATAACCTACTATTTTGTACTCTTTTTCCTGGACCACAGTCCCCACTACTAATGAAAGGGTCAAGGATTTTGCCATGAAGAGGCCACGGATTTAAAAAGACACATTTCAATCTGGTCAACCTTCAGGCAGAAACTCTGCTGCCAACACAGCAGCAAAATCCCAGTGCTGGCACAGCAGAGGATGACCTTCCACTGCACAGGAACAGCAGACTTCTGCACACCCTCTTTACAACAAGCCAGGGAAAGGACACATTCTACTTCAGCAATTCAATAAGCCATCAAACGGATTTCACAAAACCTAAATACCCTCATCAAACTTTCAAACAAAGCAATTTGTCACCACATAACTGCCTTTCCTTGGCTGCTAACTTGCCAACTTAGCTCACCTATCTTTCAAAACTACTTGTGTCCTTCTTCCTCTATGGACAAAACTCCAAGGAAAAGCAAATCTAATCATTCTGTGCCATTAGAGACAAGCCTAATACCTTCAAAGTTTGCTTCAAAGGCAATGACAAAACTCCCACAGAAGCATTCTGCTAAGGTTAGTGCTACTGCTAATTAGCAGAGAGTGAGATCTCGTCTTCCTCAGTAAGGTGAGTGAGGAGGCAGGAGAATGATGTTTTTCTATCAGTACTTTATTTGACCACTCCCTATGACAAAACCTGGTTCCAAACTCCTGCAATGCTTCAGAGACCAGCATAGGCATGTACAGTAGGGAAAGGTCAAAAGCAACCACCTGCAAATAGTTTTAAAATCCAGGTTCTCAGCTATCATAAGCTCTGGCCTAAGTTTCATTTTAGGGCTGTACGCTGGGAAGAAAAAATGACTTATGAAAATGACATACCCATTATGCTCTGTCAAGGACATTCAACTGGCCCTCAGCCTTTGTGAATTTTCACCATCTGAGATAGCTGAAGGGTTAAGCTACCTTATCTGTAAGTGTTCAGCAAGCAGAATCTATAGCAGGTCTGATTCTGTGTAAATTAGAAGGGACCGTAATGAAAAAATTGCAGTATTTTTTCTTTCTTCCAGGAATACCTTAAGAGATTATGAGAATGGTATAAGAACTTCTGCACCATTCAAAGAATCCTATCAAACAGAAGACTGAATTCAGAGGTGTTCTGGGAGAAGCCATATTAAACTAAAATCAAAGAGCCATGAAATCCACCCAAAGACCTCCCAGAAAGTGAGGATAATAAAATGGTCACTAGCACATCAGACCACATATCCTACCTAAAGCAAACCTATCAACTAGATAGTTTGGTGCTCTGCTCAGTTTGGCCATCCTTGTGGACACAATTCACAGATTATTCTGAGTTGGAAGGGACCCAGAAGGATCATTGAGTCCAACTGTTAAGTAAATCTCCCTTTGGATATCAGAACTGGCAGACAGAAAGGGCTCTGGCCCCAAAACTAGGGAAGCAAACTATAACCTTTAGTCCTTGGTTTGCTGTGCCAGTCTGGCCAGCTTGGATGATTTGCATCAGATTGGGCTTTAACTCCAGGGAGAAACCAGTGTCCAAAACCAGCTTGAATTTCTGTATTATATTTGCACTGGGAGATCTTGTTGAAACTATTTGTAATTTAAAAATAGGACTCTGCTTAATGAATTAGCATTTCCTGGATTTTACCACTCTGCAGAGACTTCTCCTTTATTGAGTAAGTGGGTAAGTTCCAGACACATTAAGTCATCTGGCAGAAGAGCTGGTGCCCTCGCCAGCATCTTGACAGACGTCAGGAGCTCAGACTTCACAAAAATATGCTTTTTGAATTTACCTTCCCAGAAAGTCCTATCATCATACAAATCCTGACCTTGGCATGCAACATCTTGTTAGAATGAAGGTCTGCCCAGGGTGAAAGCTGTTAAGCACAGGCAGACACTGCTTCCAACTCATGTTAAATCACCAAGGTGCAGAAAAAAGCAGCCATCGTAGATGTTATTGCTTTGCTGCAGCCCTCCTCCCCCCACCTTTAACTGCAGTCTGTAAGCAATTATTTAACTTTACTGGATTCATGGATCTCCAGCTGTAGTGGCTGTATCTCCAGTTTGCAGGTATATTAGTTCAATTCTGCGCAAGCAACTTTGCACTACAGCAAACAGTGCAAAGCCTGCACATCTTAACACTAATTCTCCTTCAAAACAGGCACTGAAGAGTGAAATGAAACATAGCACTGCTACCACACAAACTGCTACCTTCTCACGTAGATGTCTTCTTACCTTGCTATTTTGTGCAAACAAATCAGTCCCTTTCTTCTCTAGTTTGATATCCCTATTCAAAAACCCCAACTAAAACTTTGGTTGCTTCCTCTGTTCTTAACTATGAAAATTTCATTCCTGTGGTGAAAAACACCCACCACTTTCAGAAATGAAAACATTATTTCCATGCCATGGGATAGAGTCCTGCAGTAAATGTTGAAGTTGTATATGATATCAATATCACTACACATTAAACATTTACACAGCCCCATGATTCTACAGTTTCTTCAAAGAAAAAATAATGAAAAATGCACACATGAGATAGAATACAAAAGAGAATGATCATCTTCCTCTGAGGCCAATATTTCAGCTCCCAACAGCATCCAGCATCACCTCAGTGATGCTTAGACCATTGCTTAGACCTAATGTCCTGGTCAAGCAGCCCAGAAAGTAACTGTGGCAGAATAAAGGAACCTCATTCCCAAATGTTCAGTGTTTTCAATTTCTCCTACACATGTCCCTACTTTTTTGGTTTTACACCATTATGTTAAAACAATTCCTCACACACGTAAGCTAATATACAGAAACCTATAGAAGATTGGCCTTCAATCCAGGTAAAGTGTGTAGGAATACTTTATTATCATTTCCATCCTTATTGTGGCAGTGTTCTCACTAAAAATAACTCTCAAAATATCAGAGACAGAAACTTCTGCTCTGGGCAATTTTTGTTCAGGATTTAGCCAGTCTTTGGGGCAAAGATGAAAGCAGGCTTACACACATAGACAAAAATGTCATTCTTTGGGCTTACTCTGCCTAAATCAGTCTTCATCCTTTATAATACCTGCCTCAGTGGCATGGCATGAAGAAAATCAAGACTGGCACACTGCACAGTAGGATATGCATCCAGGTGGTAGGGTGCCAATTAGGCACGACCCAGGGCTAGCACACCCTGTACGGGAAGTCTTTTCTCTGACATTGGGCTTTGGTCTCTGCTTGTTGCTGCCCTCTCCTGCTCAGACTCTCCAAACACTCCACTCCGGGATCATGAAACAGTGACAGGCATATATACTCTTCCAAGTCCTCAATAAGCTATTCCAGGTGCAGACCCTACCATAGTAGACCATCCCCTCTCTTTCTGAGTGCAAAGAGGAGGGATAGGAGGGATTCAAGGCCCCTTGTTTGCCAGTCACACTTACCTCCTAGAGCTTGTTTCATAACAAAATCCATGATTTGTTGCTTGGGGTCCTGCCCACCTTCACACCTCACATGCACAGAGACTGGGAATCCTTGGAAGGCAGCCTGCAAAGAGGCACAATCAAAACAGGAATAGTGTCTCTAGGAGAAGAAAAGGCTAATAATGCCTGATTTTCCTCAGCTCTCTCCCCACAGCTTTCCTCCCTTTGTCTGAGTGCAGACAAGTTTCCAGCCCTCCACCTTTCAGACCCTGCTTCTCACGACAGGGTACCCGAGGAGGAGAGCTGCATGTTGGCGAGCGGTCAGAGGGTGCGGGGAGTCAGGGGTGCACGGCGGCTCCCCCAGACCGGGCAAGTGCCCGGGAGCAAGTGCGGAGGAGCAATGCGGTCCCCTTTCATGGCTTGTTTCCTGCAGACGGGCAGGAAGGAGTTAAACCTTTGAACTTTCTCGTTTCCCCGCCTGCTTCTCGCCCTCTCGGTTTTCAGAGGGTTTGCTCCGAGGTGGCAAGTCCGCCCGGGACCGCCGAGGGGGCATTTGAAGGTGAACCGCTCTGCAAGTGCCCGGGAGAACAAGCGGGGGATGCTGGGCGATCAGGATGCGGATGCAGTCCGGGTGGCGGGATGGGAAGTCCCCACCGGAACCCCTCGGAAAGCCCCCAGCGCAATGCCAGCGAGGGCTGCACCTCCTCAGGGTGAGCCGGGACGGCTCAAGGTTGACACCGGCCGCCCCCGGTGCAGCACAGCTCCGACTGCGGCATCCCACCCCCCGCCCGACCTGGGCACCGGGTCACAGCGGTGCCAGCACCTGGAGGGACAAGACCTGTCCCCGTCCCTGTGTGCCCGCACCCCTCCTCTCCTCTCTGCCCTTCCCGCCCCGGCGCCGCTACCTCGCTCGGCGACAGGCGCTGTGCTGAGACGGGCCGGGCCGGGGCAGGTGGCTGCGGCAGGTGCCGGCTGCTGCGGCTCCTCTCGTCTCCCACGGGCTCCGGCCGGCGCCCGTGTGCCCGAAGGTTGCCGGGGAAGTTGCGAGCGCGGAGTCGGGGAGAAGGAATGAGTCCACAGCTTCTCCCTACTTTTCCCCCGCGCCCCTCTTTTTATCACAGCATTTCCGGACCATCCCACCGACACGGTCCCTCCTTCCTCCTCCCCTCGTTGCGGGAGCCGGACTCTCTCCCTCCCCCTGCCTCCGGCTCCCCCGCCCCTTCCCTGCGCCGCCCTCGCCCCTCGGTGCTCGCCGCTGAGCAGGCCGGCGGCGCTCCCCGAACCCCGCGGTGGGGTGCGTGTGCCTGCATGCGTGTCCCCCAGCCCATCCCCGGCTGTCTCCAGCAACCAGGTGTCCTTGGGCTTTGCCGTGGGGGGAAGGAGGGGTGGCTGTCAGCCCGCTGTTGCATTTTGTAATTGGTTCCTTGCCTCTCCTCGGGAGTCAGTGTGTGTGCCAGGGGAAATCTCTGCAACCACGGCTTCCTGCAAAAGGGGGAGGGTGTGGGAGAGCGTTCTGCATCCTCTGTTCTGAGTCCTTCCCGGAGATCCCCTCTCATTCCCTAGGTCCTGGGAAACTAGGGAGTTGGAGAGGCAAGGAAGGCAGGAAGGGAGCGGACTTTCTCCTCCCTCTTGCTTCGCCTCGGATTAACTGTGGCCGGAGAAGAATCGCCGGCTGCTTGTCTCTGTGCTCTTGCTATCCAGGCTGGGGGGCGGGGGGGCGAGGCCAGGGAGGAGGGACGGGATGGGGGGGCGGGATGGGGGGAAAGAGGAAGGTCGTCTCCCTGCGATTGCCGCTGAAGGACGCGAGTGCAGCGATCCGTTGTCCAGCCCGGATTCGGGACGGCATCTGAAGGTGAGAAGGAAGGAGCTGTGTACGGTGCGAGCGCTACGTGGCAAAGCAGAGCAATATCCACTCCAGAGCACCGGCGCCCACCTTTAGGGATGCCGACAGCCGGCTTGGAGCTGGATGGGGAGGAGACGAGTTCTGCTGCTGATCCGCCCTTTTGTCGCTAGCAGGAGAGGTGGGACAGCAACCCCCAAAGTAACCTATATGGGTCTAAAAGGAAGGAGGGGGCTAGAGCGGAACGCTGCCGGGGATGGGGAGCAGCGGCGCCTCCCGGGGAGACGCTGGCACGGCCCGTGGGCGACGTCGTCTGAAGGTCACGAAGGACGCCGGGGCCGCACCTGGCACCGTGCGGAAAGGCATGCAGATCCAGCAGGCATGACACGCCAGTCAGTGCCTCCCGGGGCAGCGAGCCGACCATCGGGGCTCCGCAGTCTGCAAAGCTTTCAGATGCCAGCTGCAGATGCGGGAGTGCATGTTTCTACGCTCAGGGCAGTGTCTGCCACCTGTGCCTCAGTGCCCCAAGCCTATCAGTGTTTCAAAGGCATTTGGATAATGCCCTTTATAACACGTTTTAATTTTCTATAATCCTGAAGTGATTAGACAGTTGGACTAGACTGTCTTTTTAGGTCCCTTCCCCTGAACTGTTTGGTTCTATTCTACAGCCTCCCAGAAAACCACTTTTGCAGCTGACACTAGTCTTAGAAACTCACCTGGGTAAGCATGTGCTGCACTTTTTCTAACACCTTTCAGAGAGGAAAAAATAATACCAAGACAGGGTGGAAAACCTTCTTGTTCTATACCTTAACTCACCCCCAGAAATTACCATTCAAAAGGCATAATGCAGTATTTTTTATGCTTTTTCATACATAACAACATGTGTGTGTCAGCATAGATTACTGTGCTCAAGAAATGAACCTGGAAGCCTGCTAGAGCTGTGTACCTGGGTTTGTGTGTTATTAACACAGTGCTTCCAGATCTATGGTTTCTCCTGAAGTTTCTATATGACTGAGCAGGGTTTATAGTTTGGGTCTGTCATATCACACCTCACATTCCATATGATTGCTCTTAGAGAGAAGGACAGTGTCCCCACCCCAGACTACCAAACTTCCACACGCACACCTTGTTCTTGTCTCCCGGAGTCTGGGAAGGGACAATTCAAATACCCTCAAACAGAAGGATCAGAAAAGTGTAAGCTAATAGTTAGAACACCCAATTGCCTAAAACCAGCTTTCTTCTTCCTATTTTGGGAATCCCGGACCATGCTACATCAAGGAGCTCCTGCAGCAGCTGAGGGTCAGCATAGCCAAGTGGAATTGCTGAGAAATGTCATTGTTCCTGTTTATAGGCTCCTTACAAGCTTTGCAATAGTGAATGTCCTCCCTTCTGTGCAGAGGAGTGATGTCATCCACAGGGATTTCAGGAGCCAGACAAAACAATAGGGGCATCCAGAAGTCCCTGAGGGATCCTTGAGCTTCTTGTTGACCTGTTTACAACTACTGTTCTGTTTTCAGAGCCAGCTGACTCTCCAAGAGTCATATACCTGTGGTTCTGTTTCCAGACTGCACCCACCTTTTCCAGATTACACAGCTGACACAGAAAATCATGATACATGAGACAGCGAAACATAGCTCTTAACACAGTTCCCTCCTCTTCAGGAGACCAAGGCACATCATCATGAAATCACAAACTCCACTGAGATAGTCGGAGTCCTAACTTCAGCATCTCTACTCTGCCTCAAGCACCAGATTCCATGTAACTCCCACAGGATGTACATTCCAGATGAAAATCCAATCACTTGTGAGCCTGATTTGGGTACCTCCTGTCCAGGTGATACCCTGACTATTCAGTCAGGAAAGCTCCCGCCAGTAGACTCCTCACCACATGAGGATCAGGCACAGAGGCAGAAAAGGACACAGTCAAAAGAGATGATGTAGTCTATAGATCTGTGTCTATTCATAGTCTCAGAAAGGCTTCTTGAGAAGGCTTTTACCTCAGAGGCAGAGCCTTTACTCAATTTTCCAAGAAACCCAGCTGGAAAGATAGACTCATGGGGATCTGCTAGGTGATTTACCTGCTATACATGATGTCTGCTACAAGAGAAATAACAGCTCCTGCAGCCATGGTAATGATATGAGCAATGCCACATGCATCTTCTTCTCATGGCATATATCAATATCCTAGGTTTATAATAATTTATGAGTATGAATCTAGCAGTAATGCAATTTTATAACATTTGCTGGACAGTAACAAATCTCAGAAACAGCAGTGTTTTCTCACCAGAGTGAGGGATAGAGTCTGGTGTCTGTGAATGGGATCTATCCCAGCACCATGGACAGAGGAGAACAGCCGAACATGCCCGGACACCTCCAAAATTTCCCCAAATACCAAAGCCAGTTCACAATCTGGTTTGCACTCTGTAGCTGACATATGCCTGGTCCTGATTGTGGGAATAGGCTTGTTCTTCCTTGCAGAACCAGAACAGTAGGAATCCACATTGTGACCTTGCATGGTGCAGATGAAGAGTGCAGAAAACTGAGCAAAAATCTCCTCCACTGAGTTTTGTGCATGGAACTCAGATTCCTTCCTTGGACACCAGCAGGAAATCTGTGTAAAAAGTGGAATAAGCCAATAATTTAGTTTGGTGACATTTGCCATAGAAAAATATATATTTGGATCTCCAAAAAGAAGGAAAGGTCTGTTTTCAGAAGAAAAAAAAAAAATAAATTAGTCAGGATGTTTCATTTCAACATCTTAAAAAGCAGTGTTTGATTATTCATTTCCATATGGTGTTTGACTACTAAAGTGAAACCAATGCCATGTGAAAATTATACTAATAAGAAAGCTCACAAACAAAGTGTAAATGTTAAGGAAAATACTTTAGCAGCTGCCCAAAATGAACATACTTTGTTTCTTTTTTCCTTTTCTCCCCTCTATCTTTTATGAGCTCTCACTATTGGAACTGCTGCACTGTTTAGTAGACTGCCAGCAAGACCTGCACAGGAGCAAGATGATTAGCTTTTTATCAACATGGCTACTGAGACAGAGGAGTCAGGTACTTTCTAATGGTAGTTTGTATACATCAGTTGCAAATCCTTCACTGGTTCAGTTCACTGAACACAAATCTACTCTATGTTTCATTTTCTCTTCAACTGTCAATTCTTACTGTCAAAACATTTCAGAATTCAAGCATTTTTGCCTCTTCAAAAGTATGGCTTTGTTTCTTGTTGTTCCATTCAACTTACAGCAGGCTTTAAGTAAAGTCTTTATTTTCCAACCAAATTTTTAAAAAAGAACAAAAAACCCCCATAATATCCTTTTAAGAAGAGTGTTTCCCTTAAGCCAAAACTATAAAAGGGGTTTTCAGCCATTTCTGATAGCTCTGAGGCTCTGGTCCCTTGAGGTTTCTTGAAGATGAACTTTCTAGTTGAGCATTTGCTTCAGCTATTACAAGACCAAATTTTAGCTGCCCACCTTCAGAAAAACTGAAACGAACATGTATTGATTGTTCTGTCTTTTCTGTTTGTTTTCTACCTTTTCTACTCCCCTAGTCCCTGTATCTCCATTTCTTTCTTTGTTTCCTGTTCTCTGGACAAGTTCTTGCCTTACCAGACTGATTGAGAGTCCCTTCTCACCAGGACTCTGATTCCTGTGGATAGGCATGATCAGATAAATATCCTGCAGCTCTTATCTCCAGGATTTACAGTTCTACATTACAAGGCTTCCTTGGCAGACAGAAGTTGTCCATAAAGCCAAGAATCCGTATTTACCACTGCAGTGATTAAATAAAGATGCTTCTATCCAAAGCATATCAAGTTTTTGTCATGAGATTATTATTTCAAGTAATTTTGGCAGGAATTTTTCCACCAGTGAACAAGTCATCCAAACCAGAGCATTCTGTGATGTGTCAGCTTATACAGGAGTTTAGAAGAAAAGAGGTAAAAAAAATTACTGTTCTATATTTGATGCTGCTGAAACATTCTGCTTTGAGATATCAAAAGTGCTGCACGTTCTCCATGACCAAATCACTTTGCCTTGACTCTGCTTCAAGCAATACATATCTGTCTGAAAAATAAACAAAATCATAGCAGAGTAAATTGGGTTTTTTCAGAATTCTTTTGTCATGGACAGGGAAAAAGAGGTCACACTTTTCCTCTTTGTTGCAATTTAAAGTGCAAGCAAGATTCAAAATGTCAAACACACTTTACAACAGAATTTCTGTTTTCCCAAGTAATTCTGTGCCTTGCGTTCTTTTATTACTCTGTATTGGAAAAGAAAATGATCAGAGGGAAGCAGCATACTTGGCTGGAATGATAGCTTGGTGTCAGATGCTGTGGCCTGTAGTTCTTTTCCTGTGTTTAAAGAGTAGTCTCAAGTTCTGACCTCGTCTTGGAAGGGAGGCTCTCACCTCAAAATGTCAATCTCTGAGCCGTAACAACAAATTTAATTGTTTAACTTTTTAAACTTTTCATTAAGCATAAAGTGAATGTGTGCACATGTTAGTTTAACACAGCCTGCTATTCAGTGGGGGGTGGGAGAATCCACAGAGGCATCTTTTGGGGGAAAGAAACAAAACAACAAAAAACTGCTTGAAGCTTGTATTTTATCTAGCAGAGCCAGTCCCTGAAGGCTCTGAAAATGGACATGTTACTGGCTGTTCCTTACAATTAAAGAAGTTGGTAATGCCTCTGTGACAACATATTTAAGTAGGAAAAATCCTGCTTGCACACTCCTCCTTCTTCCGCGGGGTGGGGAGGCGGCCGATGGGGGCCATGCTGGCGCAGCCAGGGCCATGCCACCGGTGCCATCCTGGTGCCACGAGCAGCCATGCAGCCAGGACCATGCAGCCATCTCAGCATGGCTCACAGTGAACTTTGCCTGCTTAGCTGCTTTCAGCCAGCCGTGCTGCAAACAGAAGGGCAGGGGTGGCAGCAGCAGCTTCTCCTTTTGGGCGCCCCACATAAAGAGAGGCGCTGAACGCGCCGATGTCGCGGTGGCCGGCACCGCCCGCGCGGCTGCTGGGGGAACCGTGTGGCCGACAGCGAGGGGCATGACGAGCAATTCCCCACTGCGGAGCCCGGATGGGGTCAACTTTTCAGTGCTGTGAAACCCTGTAAGAAATTTTCAATTGACAGAACTTGAGAACAAACAAACCTGCGAACACCCATTCTCTCTCAAATAAGAGAAAAGGGAAAGGTGAAAACATGTGAGGACAACAACACAGCGACATTAAGGTCGGTTAAAAGGCGGGAGGGGGAGGAGGAGGTGCTCCAAACCTCAGAGCTGAGTTTGTTTTGCATGCCATGGTGAGGACTACAATACAACAAACTGTTTTCCCGTAATTCATGAAGCGCATGGAGGGATGAAAAGATCCATTAGGCAATTGAACAGCTTGCCTGGGCTGTCCAAGAATCCTTCTGCAGCAGGACTTCTGAAAGTGGAAGAGTAACAAGTACCAATTTCCACCTCGACAGTACACTCAATGGAGACACTGTGATCCCCATCTACAGTAGGATCCATGAGCTGGAGAGCCAAGGGGTGGTCAGCAAAACCCACTCACCCTTCAACAGTCCCATCTGGCCTGTGTGCAAGTCTGACAGACAATGGAGATTGACTGTGGACTATTGTGGCTTGAATGAAGTGACTCCACCACTGAGCGCTGCTGTGCCGGACAGGCTGGGACTCCAGAACGAGCTGGAGTCCAAGGCAGCCAAGTGGTATGCCACTGTTGACATTGCCAATGCATTTTTCTCCATTCCTCTGGCGACAGAATGCAGTTTGCTTTCACCTGGAGGGGAGTGCAGTACACCTGGAACCAAATGCCTGCATTCTCCACCAAAATTGTTGTGTTTTAACATTGGCCAAAGCCAGGCACCCACAAAAAAAACCCTATTTACTCATTCTCCTCTGCTGTAGGTGAGCAGAGGAGACTGAGTAAATAGGGGTTTTTTCTTGAATGCCTGGCTTTGGCCAATGTCAAACCACTACAGTGCATATCTTTAGATACTGCAGATACATGTAGAGCAATTACTCTTAGGTGTGATGCAGATGCTGTCAAATTAGGCTGTTACAGTATTATGCTCTTTACACTCAGATGTTTCTGAAGAGACCATGGTAGTTAGACAAAATGTGAAAGCTCAGGAATCCTCATAACTTCCTATTTCAATTTTGAACTTGATCTCCACTGTCTCACTTGGACAAGAAACCTAAACACGTGATGAAGTAATTTTCTAGGTAGTGTGTATTTGCTGAATGAGATTAGGGGAATAGCAGTACTTGAAAATAAATCTATGTAATCCACATAGATGTATTTAAGAAATAGACATATATGTCACTTTAGAATGTGATTGTTGGGTTTTGTTGGTTTGTTTTTTTTTTACCTCAGTGGAACTGTAAAAAGTAACTTGTCACATAAATTAAAGTATCCAGCCAGCTTGTTCCCTGCCTTTACTGGCATGACATTTCTTCTATCGATCCACTGAGTGTCAGTGAATCAAAGTGCCACAGTGTTGTGGGAACAAGCTTGCATGCAGGTAGCAGTGTTGGTGATTCTATCTCCTTGCATTGCACAACCAAGCACAAGGAATACAATGCAGTGAGGAAACCCATCTAACAGGGCACCCACAGCCTAATACATCACATTGTTCTTTCATCACCTTCTCTCCATGTGGCTCCATGGACAAACACTACCATCCATTTTCCTGCTTCATCCTTGTATTGCCAGTTGATCATATGTGTGATAGTTCCCATAATCTTTTTTCCTTCTGGTATTTTTTAAGACTTCCTCTCTTCAGCAAATGCCACAGTTTTCTGACAATACTGTAGCTTTGCACTTCCTCTCTCTGACTGCAAGTACTCTCCTTTTGTGTGCAAATCAATGCAACAGAGAAAAAATGTTGCATCTTTTATTGATTCTTCTCCCACTGGCATATTTTTTACACCTCATCTATTAGACTTGCATTATTATCCCACTGTCTTCAGGGGCTATGACTAGTCAGACCCCAAGGATTTAGTCTAACCCTCTAATAATTCTTATAGCTAGAACTGATTAAAAATAGTTTATGATTTTCTTCTTTTGATTTTCATAACCTCCCCATGTACAGTTCATGCAAGTGAAACCCTTAACAAAAAGGAGAAGAGCTAACTAAGCTGTAAAATGTCAGTGGAACACATTAGCTGTGATCATATTAAACAGTCACAAAATGGGTGACTGACCACAGGCCAAGAGAAATGAGTAGTCTTTATAGTAGCCTTAATATCTTACAACTAAATATGATGAGTATTAGACAAGTGTGGCCAAAACACAGATTTTGATTGAAGCTAAAGGACTGGAGAGTTAAGCTTAATAGACTGAAATAACTGGACTTCAACACCTCCATTAGTGCAGGTGTGCTGAATCCAAATTAGTTCTTCTTAGCCTGAATATCTCATATTATGAATGCATCTGAATAGAAATTTTGTGATTGTAAACATGATCTGTCAATTTAACTCTTACACAGGGCCTTCCTGTAGAATCAGTTTTTGCTAAAAATTAGTAACAAAGTAAATGAGAAAATTCACTGTATTTAGAGAATCTTTGGGAAATGCAAATCTAAAGAGGAAAGTGTCCTGTGTTGACAGTCAAAGCATTTCAGGATTCAATAACTCAAATGCTTAATCACTAACATATGTGAATCTCTGGGAAATACAAACATTGTTCCATACGTCCTCATGTGCCTTTTAATTTCACATTGCTTTTTGCTAATTAGCTACATGCTATTTCTCACCTATCTCCTTTTGTAATATTTAGTCTTCAAATTACAGCATTTGTCATAAAACAGATGATGCACACAAAAAAAGCAGGTCACTATTCTTGTGCATAAACATGAATGCCTCTGTCCAAGCTCCCTCTTGATGTGCCAGTAACAGTGAGTAAGAATGAAGTCATTTGCCCACTTTCTGAGACTCTGTGGCATGGAGTGCCAGGTTTGGGTGAGTTGAGCTGGGGAGGCCTGGTTGATGTTGCTTCAGGCTTGGCCCATTTGTGTGTTCAAAGTCAGCTTAAGCAACCACACAGAAAACTTTGTTTTTCTATTCCATTTGTGTTATTTGTCAGGTTTCCAAGCTGCCTGGGAATGGTGGCAAATTTCCTGCTGGGCTTTCCTCTACAAATCATTATTTCTTTTGCTCCCGCTCAATCTCCGTCACTTTGGACTAAACCTCTCACTTCAGAGAGTTCCCTGTTCAGGTATCACGGTAGTGTAGTGAAAAACACTCAAGTAATGTGTTAGGGCTCTGAGGTTAAGCACATATTTAAGCAATCCACCTGAAAAACAGATGCAGACCCCAAAGGAGTATGAGAGAATCAAAGCTATTTAATGTGGAAATAGGGCATATATAACCCACCTGCACATTCATTTGGTACTGTCTACCCATTCCATGACTTTCTAATCCATCAGAAACCTCAAATAACATGAGAGTAAAAGTCTCATATTGTTAGTTTTGATTAATTTCATGGAAATTGTTGGCTTGTTAGAGGAGAATCAAATTTTATTAAGTCTTCATGAGAGACTAATTGTAGTAAGAATCTCTACTAGGAAATAAAGAATCTACTCAGGAGAGTTTTCAAGGAATTGACGTTATATTAAATTGGTGCATGTTTGGGTTTCTTTCCCATTCAATTTTAAATGGTGAGAGACTCAACTGAATTAATCTTCTTCACACTTTATTTTCCACTTGGATATACCGCTGTTATAAAATTTCTTCATAAGCTAACTTTAAATGAATATACTCTTGTGGATATGAGATTTGCCTTTTGCTCCATGCCATATGAGACTTCACTATTGCTAGAAAATTAAATAAAAACTACAAATTGAACTCTGGGAGGCACTAAAAGTCTGCTGCCTGTTATGCTCATGAATTTCAAAGTGCACTCTTCTTTTATTGAATATTCATTGGACATGTATTTCTTTCACACCTTATAAAGATATACCCATGAAGACAGTCCGACACCATGAAGAGAAAAGGTAAACAAAACAAGAAAGTCATCACCTTTCTGCAGGAGCAGAATTTGAACACAAGTGTCTGGAAATGACTGTAGAGTGAACCCTTGCTCCTAATACAAACCAGCAGGTCCAATATTAACAGTACGGCATCATACCACAAATACAGATACCTGAAGTTCACCAGCAAGGTCAAGTAGATCTGTTGGGATCATTACTAAAGGAGGGCATGAAAGAAGTTTGACCCATGAGAAGAACAGTAGTGTATCCAGAGGAAGATCTAGTGCAACTCACAAAGTGAGGATGGAAGCAGGAACAATCAAAGCCAGGTTTCCAAGCACATGACCAGGTTTCTCTGAACTGGTTTTTCCCTTTCACTTTCAAATGAGAAAGGTGATTTTTAATGTCCTAGCACGAGATGAGGTGTCAGTCCCATATGATCCTCTTAGGAGGTTTCTTATGCAGAGAAATACTGATCATGCCTGGATGGAATATTATCGTGAACCAAGACTTCATGGAGCAAGTGGAATTCCACTGCCCGTGTAAGGCCAGACCAGTGCCAGACATTAGACTTTGGCTTGCAACCCAAGGGAAATGTTGCCTAGACATTTGTACTAGCCATGCTCATCCATTGGCTAGTGTCAATCAGAAATGTTTGGATACACAGGGAAGAGCACTTGTCCCTAAAGAGCTGATCTCACTTCCCAGGGACTGCAGAAAAGGATGCTGATAGGGTCAATATTTGTTAAGGTGAAGAGTGGTGACATGGTAGTGGGAATGACTGGCAGATCAGAACTAATTCCTTCCCAGACAGTTTCATCCTTACAAAAGCTTAGATTTTCGTAGTGAAAATAATAAAAATAATTCATTTCTGTGCTACCAGTGTCCTATAAAGGAGTCCTTTGACTCTCAGGTCCTGGTAGTGTCCTGTATTTTTGGAGGTGAATGAGGTTGAAGGTCTGAAAAAATTACTGGCTTCAACAGTGAAGCAGTGGTTTTGAGGGAGTTTTAAAAGATTTTTAATAGACAGACAACTGATCTGAAAGATGAACTGTTTAAAAAGTGCACACTTGTGTGTGTGTGCGTGCACCCAAGAAACAGTAGAGGAGGTTTTACATGAACAGACTCTATTGGTAACCAAGGGCGTAGGAAACAATCAAACTGCTAAACACTGGCAAACAGGTATTTTTTTAATTGGCCCCAGAAAATGACTGCTCTTGTAAGGTCACAGCTCATGCATGACCTGTCACTGATACCTTTGTGAAGAAAAGATGGCAACACAGTTATAGCATATCCTACGCTGATTATTTTCCTTCTATCTCCACAAGAAAACACACTGCACTCTTAAAATTGTCTCAAAATCAGGAAACTAGGACAATGGGCTTATCTTGTTCATGAATGTTCGAGTAAGTGTCAATGTAAAATAGCTGAGGCTTCCTGAAGTGTATGAAAACCAGTTTATCCAAGAACCTACCACGACAAACCCAAGAGATACTCAAGAGAAACCCAAGAGAGACTCAAGAGAAAGCATCCGTTGTCCTCTGTGTTGTACATCACTGATCTTAGTCAGAGAAGCTGGGCACACTCCTCTTGGTGCTGGTGACTTGATGTGAACGTGTAAGTGCCAAGCTTTAACCTACTTAGAGACAGTTTAAAAATAGTACCTCACCCTCCCATAAGGTCTTGCACTGAGTTTCATTACATTTGTCTCCTACAGCATATATTAGTGGAAAAGTACAGAATAATATAGTGTAGGCTTCCCGAAGACACAAGGAGATTAGTGGGACATGTCAGGTCACTTTGGGACAGAAAAACAGCAGCAATGTCATGGTTAATTGGTGACCAGTTCCCTTTTTGACTCCCAGCATAGGATAACTATGTAATTAGCACACAAACAAGTCTGGGAAATCTCATTACAGTTCTGGGGACTGAATTATTGTCAGACTAGAAAGAAATGGGTATTCAGCAGGTAAAGTTCAAGCTTTCTCAATTACATGGCAGTGCAGAGGGAATGGAAAACCCCATTTATTTAATTCACAAATCCTAGAAGAAAATTCAAATCATGGTGATATATTTAGCTGTCTAAAAAGGACACTCCTTGTGATGCAGCTGAGACTAGAGATCTTCTGACTTCATGGAGGCTGCAGCTCAAAGTATCACAGAAGGCAGAAACTGAAATAAATGAAGCAGCATCTACCAAGCCAACACTAATGAGAACTTAACTCCCAAGGAAATAAATCCACCTTGTGAGAATGGTGTTAAACCTTAGCCTTAGAAAAGAGAATTGAAATAAAACCCACATGATGAAAATATCTTTCATGACAGTTTCTATAAAAGGACTTCCTTACTTTAGTTTGGTTGTGCTTTTTTCCATTTTTCTTCAAATTATTTTAGATTTAGTTTTCACAGAGTTCAAGAAATGTTAAACTAAAAAAATTAAACCTCACACATTTCTATCAAACTGCCTGATAATCAAAATCTTCAGCAGAAAATGCTACAGATAAAACCTAATGACTTCAAAAATTATTGCTCATTTCTGCTTCCAGTTGCTAGAAGAAAAATGTTTTCAATCACAAAAGAAATTTTGCTTCACGAAAGCTTTCCTTTTAATTTTACAAGGAGTTACTTTGATCACAAAGAAGTCTAAAGCAGCTCTGTTTGTGGAAAAGGATTTCCACAGAGAAAAAGGTAAGAGTCCGGTATTTTTTTCCCTAGGAAAGATTGCAAAATAACATGGTAGGATCCCTTTGTCAGCTTCTGAGACTAGATGAGCTTTTGGAGAGGAATAAAAAGGATAGGAACACAGTGTTCCTCCTTTTAAAATAAAGGCTTTCAGAGCAAAGACACAGCCCCTCTTAGGTAGCCAATTCTCCTGGGGCTTCAGGAAAGATAAAACTGTCTTCTACAGGTTCAACAGTAAGGGAAACTACTAACCGGAAAGTAGTTCTGTTTTCTGACAGGGTATTTAACATTACCCAGGTCCTACTAGGAAATTCAAAATTGAGGGGCTTAATAATTAAACAACTTTTTCCGCATGATTACCACATTAGATACAGAGCTGTGATTGAGTTATTGCTTGATGACACTACAATTTCATGTGGGTCCTATTTTAGGCTGATTACTTGCATTGCTTAATTATAAGGTACATCACTGCTTGAACTGATTTACTGTTTTGCTTATTGCATCATGTGATTTCCTGATTCACAAAGGCAATTATGCTCACAGAAAATCACTACCAGAAGCTTGGAGAATTGAACTCCTGCAGAGAGCAGACTGTGTCTTCCCTTGTGTGTTTTCATGATTGTGGATTTTTTATTTTACCCTTTTAATTTTTAAGCCTTGTGCTTCTTCATGAGTATAAAATAGCACACTGATTATTTGCTCTGGATGGATTGTGTGAGCTCATTTTTTTATGGTGCATGAAGCAACAAAGGTGAATCATCCCTCAGCTGTCAGCTAAAATCAGGCCTGAAAACAGGCCTGAGATTGCTGTCAGTTTGTCAGGAATGGGGGGAGGATGGCAGCACACCCAGATGACCATGTTATCAGCCCTTCTCAAAGGAATTTAACACGATATTTTCACCTGTATATTCCTGCAACCAGATAAGAAGAGATAATATATAAAAGAGAAATTACCATAAAAATTCCAAACAGAGAGTTCTCTTGTCCCCTTTTAGGGGCTTTAAAGGGAGGCTGGAGCATAGTTTGGAAATAATTTGGCCCAAGAATTTTGAAGATGAAGTTACAACTAAGGCCATATGTGATGTAGCACACTTGAACTGTGGTGGAAATGTTTCTGTATTGTCACATCCAAGGTTAGATCGAATCTTAGGATCAGATCCTGACCTTTATTGGAGAAGGAAGTAACAGCAGAAGAAGTAGGAAAAGAATTTCTGCATTCCTTGATATCACAAAAATGGAAATACATTATCTGTTGTAGTAATTCTCAGGAAACTTCCAGTCTCTCACATCCAGGTCTGCTTCATCTGACTTGCCAGAAGCATTTTAATCAGGTTCAAAACTGCAGCAGGCTGGGAGGAATAACACAAAAAAAAAAAAAAAAATTGTATGTTCATCATATAATCATACAATGGTTTCATTTCAGGGGGACCTTAAAAATCATCTGGTTCCAACCCTCCTGTCATGGGCAGGGACACCTTGCACTAAGCCTGATTGCTCAGAGCCACACCTAACCTGGTCCTAAGCCTCTCCAGGGATGGGGCATCCACAGCTTCTCTGGGCAGCCTGCTCAATATCTCACCACCCTCACAGTAAAGAATTTCTTCCTAACCTCTAATCTAAAACTACTCTCCTTTAGCTTGAAGCTGTTATCTCTAGTCTTGTCACTTCATGCCCTTGCGTCCCTGTCCTCCCTGAAGAACCTGTATTCCAACTCTCTGAACCATTCCAACTATCCATTCATGGAGGTATCCCTTTCAAGTCTCAGTGATGCCAATAAGATTATGGTCCTACAAGCAGGCATGCATCCCTAACTCCCCTTGTTCATTGCCCATGTTCTGTGTGTTTGCACAAAGGCATTTAAACTTGTCTCCAACAAAGCCAGCTTACTGCCTGGAGTGTCAGGAATTCCTCTGTGGATTTTCAGATGTTCTCCTTCTGACCTGTGATCCCACTCCAAGCTCTGGGATCTCCTGCTGACACTGACATAAAACTGGTGGGAGTGGGCAGAAGTTCCCATTTCCTGACACCTAGATTTAAAGCCCTCCTCATCCGCCTGGCAAGTCTATGGCTTAAGGTGCTCTTCCCCTTCTCAGATCACCCCCCAGTAGACTCCATTTCTCAAAACAAAAATAATTTCAGCAGAGAGGGAAATAGAAAATCAAACAATACTTACTATGAGCAGAGCCTTTTTTAATGAAACCTCCTTTAGATCTGCCATCCATCCAAAAAGCAGTGGGTGGCATGTTGCCAGGGTGGATTATTTCTGACAGAGGCACAACACTGAATATTTGTCAGATAAAGCTATCTACTAGTAGGTTGGCTCTTAATCCTTACTCCATGGTGAGAACACACCAGACATCCATAGGGAAGAAACAGCAAAGCAGTTATGTGTCACGGGGAAAACTGTCCCTGTTGAACTAGGTAGACCTTGCTGCAAGGCACACATTAAAGCTTATGTTGAAACCTGCTGAAATTTTCAGTTACAGTAAATAAAGGAGCATGTGTTGAGTGTGATGTCAAAGAGGCCTGTTCCCTCTTTAAGAAATCTCTGTTCTTGGATTTTGGGTAACTAGGCCAAATTCCAGGCTAACACTACTGGTGTGCTGGTTTTGGATGGGATGAAGTTAATTTTCCTTATAGCAGCTAGTATGGCGAAATATTTTGGATTTGTGACCAAAAAATTGTTGGTAGCATAGTGGTGCTTTTGTTATTTCTGAGCAATGTTTGCACAGTGTGAGAACTTCTCTCATACTACACCACAGCAAGCAGGGTGGGAGTGCACAGGAAGTTGAGGTGACACAGCCAGGACAGCGGACACCAGATGACCAAAGGAATATTCCATACACCATGTTGAGCAATAAAAACTGTGGGAAAGAAGGAAGAAGGCGGGGATGTCCAGGGTTGTAGTGTTGGCCTTTTGAACAGCTGGTACATGTAATGGACAGAGAACATCCCTGACCTTCTGGGGGAGGCTGAACACCTGCTGGCCTTTGAAAAGCAGTGAAAGAATTCCTTGTTTTGCTTTACTTGGTAGCACAGTTTTTGTTTTATCTGTTACAGTGTCTTTATCTCAACCCCCAAGTTTTCATGTTTACCCTTTTGACGCCCTTTCACATTCCACTCAGTGGGGAAAGAATGAGTGAGTGGCTGTGTTGGACTGGGGCTAACCCACTACAGCTGGTCATGCAAATGTGGATAAATCATCTAACCCAAATGTAGTGAGGTCTGTGACCAACTCTCTCCTTTTACCATGCATAGTGCCATTTGTATTGGCTATGTATCACCTGCATGCATGAAGGTAGTCTAGTGCTGGAAGTTCACTGCAGTTTCAGGGCCAGTACCTCTCCACAGCTGCAAAATAATGCGCTGCTGCACACATCCCCCTTGTCTGTCTTCTCTGGTTTTTTCAGAAAACTTTTTTACATAGCCAAAGGAAAGCTCTTATGTGCCACATGACCCAAGGTCACACATCTTCTGCGAGAGTTGATCAAGAGAAGCTTGAAATCTTCTGCCCTGAACTAAGAGCTGCAGTCACAAGAGAAGAATCCTGTCCTAGCACTCTTTCTGAGTTGAGCTCCATTCACTTCTGAGTTTTTCAGCACTGACGAGAATAAGCAATGGCAATATGAGGTTTGCTCCTCTGCCTTGATATAAAAACTGCCAGTTTGCTACTTAGATGTGTTGGTGTTGCTCACACAGGGCCTGCACAAGCCACACTTGTGTCAGTAGCTATGGAAGTCAAGGTCCCTCTGAATGGCCGCACAACCACTTGCTGTTCAATCACTCCTCCCAGATTTTGTTTCATCTGAAAACTGCTGAGGATTCACTCAGCCTGTGAGCCTCAGTTAGTATGACTGTCAGTAAGACATCTAAGAATACTAAAAGTGAAGCAGTTTCACAGTCACCCAGACAATTGAGCTATTCTAAGCCATTCCCATCCTTTGGCCCACCTGTCTGGGACTTTGCTGAGATACAGAGATAGGCTGATGACATTTTCTAGGTACACAATTCTCATGGATGTCACCAAACCTTGCTGTCTTCTCTTCCCTGCTGAATCCTCGTGCTCAAGACACTGGACTGGTTTTGCAGAGGTGCTCAGGTGAGTCCTGTTCAATGATCATACTGAAAACTGGTTCTCCCCATGCACCAGGATAACACAGATCTGCTCCTGCACCCAACCCTCAGGTCAAATATTGCCAATTACTTTGACACAAGAGCAGAGTAACCAGAAACAATGGCTCATTTCAGAACTTTTCTAGTGGCTCCTCCTAAAGATACAGAAGACTTTTCCAGCACTTGTATTGAGACAAAATTACTGAAATATTTTTTGGGAGGAAATAAATGGTTAAGTCTATATATTGTTTCTTTCACAAAGGCTCCCTTCCCAGCAAAACAGGACTGAGAAGACTGAGAAGTGAGGTGTTTCTGTACATACCTACTCTTAACAGGGCAGTGGGAAGCATGAGACACTTGTTTGATTCACCAAGGCTGAAGAGAAATTAGACTATA
Organism: Pyrgilauda ruficollis; assembly: GCF_017590135.1. Lineage (NCBI taxonomy): Eukaryota > Metazoa > Chordata > Aves > Passeriformes > Passeridae > Pyrgilauda > Pyrgilauda ruficollis. Next base: position 249,881 of record NW_024508766.1, on the reverse strand, counting down.
TGCTTACAAAAGGTTTCTGACAAACAAAAGCTGGTGATAGAAGAGCTAACCCTTTTCTAACCCTTTCAAAACTTAAACTAATTCCATTTTAATTACCCATTCTTGAAACACTGTTTCCTCTGCATAGATCCCACTCCCATTAACTCCCTTCCGACAAACTGCTTGAAGTTTGCTGAGATTACACATTTCAAAGATTGTGCAAGGAAAGTGGTATTTTCTTCCATCTGAATGCAGATTAAAAAAATCAAAGATCATCATACAGCTGTCTAGGTGGGTCAGCTAAGACAATGTGAAGGAAAGAATATTCTCGTCAGTTCTTTGGTTTGGTTTTTTTTGAGTTTTGGTTTTAGTTGATTGATTGATTGATTATTTGTTTGTTGGTCAGTTTGATTTGGTTTAGTTTGGTTTGGTTTGGTTTTGGGAGTTTTTTTATTTGTGGTGGTTTGGTGGGGTTTTTTTGTTGTTGTTTGGGTTTTTTGATCTGGAGGATAGGCAAAACAAAAGGCAAATTCCTGCTTATTTTTTAATATTACACTTTTAAAAACCTTCTGTATGAGTTCTTCCACTGGAAAGCTTTATTATCCAAATAAGTAGAGCTTTAGAGGATTTTTTTATATTTAAAATATCACTTTTTACAAAACAAGCAAAAAATCCTGGGAATTTTTCCTCTCTTAAAAAGCTTGACAATCTAAAAAGAACCATTTATTATAAAAATGAAGCCAGTAGAGAATAAATATATGAAGCTTTGATCACTACCAAATTACTCAGGGTTTTAAAAAGCTGACCTCTCACCTCAATTTTAGTTTCTCAAAGTCTATATGAAAGCAAGGTTTTGGTAGCTGTGAACGTAAAGCTAATTAAAATGAAATTACTTGTAGAAGTGAAGACATCTGGCTTTGCCATACAAAATTACAAGTTTTTAACACAGTAGAAAAGAATTGTCCCATGACTCACATCCAATTACTTTACAAATTTTTTACTTTTTTTTTTTTCCTGCTAGTGGGTAACATTATACTCTGTAGGTTTATTTCAATAAACTTTCTTGGGGTAATTCCCATGACATTCAACCAAATGCTCTAAGAGTATGCAGAAGAAGAATCCCTGCTCCTTTAGGGTATTTGGTCAACGGAGCAATAAATAAGAACATAGAGAGCCAGAAAGTAGATTGAGGGAGGTCCTTATACAGACAAACCTGGTCAGCCACACCACCTGCTGAGTAATCAAGAGCCTGTAGGCAAACCTGGAAATCTGCAAAGGATAAGGATGTAAGGTTGAGGCTCCAGGATGTTGCAGTGGGTCAGTGAGACTATGCCAGCCACGGAGGAGACGCGCAGGGAAGAGGGAGCAGGGAGGAGCAAAGAGCTGGGATGGGCAGACAAGGGTACAGAAGGGGCCTGCTGCCTGTGAGCTGCGGCTGCTCCGCGGCTTGTCCGGGAGAGCCCTGCCCTGATCACCGCGGTGTGCCCTGCCTGCTCTCATCCTCCTCTCCTCAGGCACCCGATCCCCGTGCCAGGCAGGGGAGGCCGCAAGGACTCAGTGCCGGCTGCTGGGGGAGCAGCGTGTGAGGAGCGGGGGCGGCTGCCGGGGTCAGAGCGGGGCTGTGGCTGCCTCTGGCCGGGGCGTTGGCTTCAGCGAGTGAGGGGGGCCTCAGTGCCGGCAGCTGCAGCCAGGGGGGTCTTTAACCCCCGGCCACCGGGGCAGGAGCTCTTGTACCCTGAAAACCGACTTGTGGGGTGGCCAGTGCCAGTGCAGGTCTCAGCACTGTCAGCTGGAGGTGGAGCACAGCTCACACACAGGTGCCAGCTGCTGGAAGGGCTGGTGAGTGTTTGCCCCAAAACCGGCTGTGCATGGACAGAGAGAGAGAGAGAGAGAGAGGGAGAGAGAGAGAGAGAGAGTGTGTGAGAGTGAGAGAGAGTGTGTGTCTGTGTGTGTGTGTGTGTCTGTCTGTCTGTGTGCGTGTGTGTGTGTGAGTGAGAGCAGGGGAGTCAGCTCCCAGCTGGGCTATCAGGTGAGTGGACAGTCCCTGCTGCGATTTGGGGGACATGTGAGTGTGGGGTGCCTGTGGGACAAGTGCATAAGTGCTGTGTAGTCAGCAAGGTCATGCTTAACATCCCTTCATGCATACTAGAAATAAAATGTATTATCAATTTCATCCTTATACTTCATATTAATTGGCAACTTTGTGTTACAAAGCAACAAAAAGGCTGCTCTTCCATGGAAAAGTGAGCAGGACACCAAGGCAGACATGAGCTGGTACCTCATCTACAGGGAGCCAGGATGCAGAGCAGCAGGTCCAGGTCAGGATCAGGACCAGAGACATTGCTGAAGATCAAATACAATCCACTAACCAACCAGCACTTCTGTAAAGATGAGACAGGTCTGAGCCTGAGCTAGGAAGCCAAGCTTTGGATCTGTGTCAGGGTCAGGACAGACAAAGTATAAGACCTGGCACAGATGTCGCTGCTGCACAGTTGTGGTGTGGATGGCAGGCAGGGCACTGCAGTAAAACTTCACTAAAAGTATTTCCCAAGGCAAAAGAGGGGCATGCTCTTGTTTCTACCTTTCCTCAACAGAGCTCTTAACAGTGAATGAGCTGATCTTGGTCTCAATCAGACCTTTTTAACTGACCCAGCTAAACTAGAAGGGGGATGTGCTCACATCGTGTTGGGCCACCCAGACAGATTTTCCAGACTTAAATGTGCTGATGTACTGAACATGGTCAGACAAAGCTCATCACATGGAGAAGAGACTGCACCTTGGAGACAAAGCTGGCAAAGGCTCTAAATACTTCATTGCATTTTCAAAGCTGTCTCCATCTCAATCATTTGGGAACTGAAATATTAGACCTGCTTTTAATGTAAAAAAACACATGAGCAACTTTGTGCAATGTACATTCAAAACAGGGCATGGCGGTGCATTTGTCTTTGCCTTTACCTGTTGGTTAGAATGCTCATTTCCAAGCAGCATTTTTCTGACCCATCAGCTTGCTGCTAACCTACCTTCTTCCAGTAGCACTTCCTAGGAAGGAGGAAGGATTAAATAAGTGCTCAAGAACAATAATATTTGACAGCTCCATTGCAGATGTTGCCTCTTATCCCTGCACCAAAAGCTATGAATATTTTTCCTAAGCATGGTAGAAAGACAGTATAGCAAAAGTGAAGAGTTCAACAAGGACTGGAGTAGGCTCCTTGGGCACAACAGTTCAAGGAGGCAAAAAAACACAGAAGTAGCTTTTCAAGGTCACTCATAGTGACAGAAGCAGGAATTAATCTACTTGTTTTATGAGTTGACCCTATGCACCACAAGATTTTTGAAACATTTATGTTTCACATCGCATCACCTATCAAACTTATAATTCATGACATATATTCCTATGCTTACATATCTATTTATATATTTGCCATGAAAATTTTCTACTTCTTGGAAAGGAAATTACGAACTCAGAAATCATCTTTAAAGGACACCAAATATATCAGCCAACCTTTGGGTGAACTCAGATGAAAAAACAGAATTAATTAATATAATTTGACACTGGCAACAAATGTATTTTTAACTCAAAGTAGTTGAAATGCCTATTGCTGTACTAAGTGCTGTGAGTGCTTCAGTAGCATAAATTATGTGTTCTACTCACACAGAATCCCCTTCTTTCAGGGTGTTCAATGTAAATCGGATCATGAGCAAACTTGCTGTTAATTTGCAAGTTTTACATTCCTCTTCACTGTGCCAGGAGTCTCTCTTCACTTTCATTTTTTCTGAGATTTGTAGAAATGCGAAGGATTCTTATACTGTATCTATGATCCATCTATAATCACTGTATTTGTTTAAATCTGATTTCTGGCATGAACAAGATTGAGATTTGCAAACAGAAGGATGAGAGTTTTCAGTTACTCTTGAGCAGCCAGCAAAATCCCATCTCAGACACCTTTTCTGTACAAGAGAGGATGAGGAACCAAAACCTGTAGGTTAGAATGCTATTCTCTGCCAACAAGAGGATTCAATCATGCTAAAAGCTCTTCCATTGATTCCACTGGATGTCAGAACAAAACATTTAATTATTATTAGATTCAGTATGTCATCAGTGTCAATAAGATCCAGTCCAATTTACATTATAAAGAAAATTCACCCATGGATTTTAGGAAAGCAAAATGTCAGCCACTTTGTCTTTTTCCTACTTCATGTTCTACTTTCCTAAAAATGGTTGTTGTTTCACCAAGGTGGGTGGAAAAAGTCCTCTGAGGATACTATATCTTCATACATCTGCAAACGTGGGCTTCATGCCCTGCTTTGCCATAATTTGTGTGAGCTTGGGAAAAACACTTTGCTTATTCACTAACAAGATAATAACATAAAAGAATATTTCCAGCTGTATCAGGAGAATAAATAGGAAGCAATGCAGCAAAGATTCACTTGCATGAGGTAACAGGAGTAATTTGTAAGAGAAGACAGAGAGCCCTGCACCTGAGTTCTACTGAAAAGATTTTTTTTTCTTGGTTCCCTGTTGTTTAATTCTGGAACTTATTCCAGCAGTACAGAAAATTATTTTCCCCCCAAGCCTTGTTAAATTTTTTGTTGCCCATCAGTAGTGAGATACCAATTCATTTGCTAGTGAAAACAGGCCTGAATCTGCCTAAGCTACACACATTTTAATTTGACTGGTGCACATCAGAAATGCACTTACATTTTCATGATAGTCTCAATTTACTGCTGGATGGGGAAAGTGAAGTAGTTCACACAGGTCCATGGATTCAATCAAGACCCAGGAAGTAATGATGATAATACACCAAGGAAAAATAGTAGGATAGAAACTGTGCTTTCTTGCAGGGGATTTACAGAACAAATGAAAGCATTTACTTGAAGGATGTAGCCAGTTCTAGCAAGAAACCCTTTGTTGAAATACCATGGTCTCATTTCCAATCTAAATTACTAGAAAAACCCAAATCCTAAACATAGACAACAGTTATTTCAAAATGCTTAGAGAAATTAAGCAAGTATCTCTGTTTAGCATGCAATCTTCAGTTTAAGTGAATCCCATCTTGGATTGAGCATAGCACATCAGAGCCCTCACTGGACAATTCCCACATCCTTGATGTCTTTCATGGTAGATGAGCTACTTGAGTACCTTGCATGTATTCTACAATCTCTTTCCTTGGATTGACTTCTTGTATGTTTTTAGGTGAGCAGGTACTACATCCAGTAATTTTGACATTGCTCCAGGGTTCCATCTGGCCCTGCTGGATCAATCCAGACAGGTAAAGCAGAGACACATTTCGAAATCTTTCTGAAGAAGAAGTGCCCAACTGAGCCCAGTGTCATATCTCTGTCATATAGCACTAACAGCCAAAAAAAAAGATGGACTTATCTTTACAGAAAGATGTATCACTAACTTTGAGAAATCTGAGAGCCTGGAGTTCATAAACATAGTAACAGCTACAAGAGAAGACATAATTTCTGTATATGTAAGAATAGTTCCAACTGCAGCTCAGCACTTTGGGTAACCAGCCTTCCAAATGCCACCATGAAGTTAACTCCTGAATTTTATCAAAATAAAATAAACCCTTCCCACCAGTGTGGGATTTGATATCTACATTGTTTCTTTGCAGCAACAGTACTTCATTCAGCTTAGAAAGAGCGCCTGAGTGCTTCACTCTAACTCCATGAAAGCACTGTCAGAGAAGGTCAGCATATCATATGTCAGAAGGGACAAAAAAGACATGAGCCACATCATGTCTAACAGACTGCAGCTTCAAGAGTCTGAACCTTCAGCTGTAGCAGGAATAGACTGTGCCTGTGAAGTAAAAGGGAAAACTTTGATCACGATGAAGTCTGGAAGCTGATGATGACTCACTTTAAGAGGAAGGTCCTACCCCACAAAGACTTGCAGCAATATAGTCACTGTCCTCTTTGCTGATGAGGAAGTGATGCCAAATGATCTTTTCTTGCAGATGAGCCAGAGCCTCCTGGGACCTCTAGACAGAAGCAGTGAGAGGTAGTGGGAGCAGTAGCCAACTCTGCTACAGGTGATGAAGGCCCCCAAGCTGGCTTTATATTGAGGGGAAGGCTTGCTGCTTGTTGGAGGCTCCAGTGCTGGATATGTAGGAGAAAACTAGAGCATGTTGATAAGAACTTCTTGATACAGGTATTTGAGGAACCAGGAAAGAAAGGTGTTCTGCTGAACCTGATTCTTATAAACAAAGAAGAATTGGTTGTGAATTTGTGAAAGTTGGGGGCAATCCTGGCTGGAGAAACAATGAGGTTACGGATTCCAGGATTCTAGGAGGAGGGAGCAAAGTAAAAAGTAGGGCCACCAACATGGACTTCTGGGGGCAAGCTTTAATTACTTCAGGTATCTGTTTGGAAAAAGCCCTAAAGATACAGTTCTGGTGAGAACAGGGATCCATAACAGCTGGTGTGCATTCAAGGATCCACCCTAAAATTTTATAATATATATAATTTTATAATTTATAGTTTTATAAAATTTTCTGTCCTGGAAAGTAGGAAAGCAAGGCCAGCCTGCAGGAAGCCTGCATGAATGAGTAAGGAGTCCAAGACTGAAATCAAACATAAAAAGGAGATATACAGGAGGTGGAAGTGGGTGCAGGTGAGGAGGAGCACAGAGATACTCTCAGGCTGTGTAGGGGTGGGGTCAGGAAAGTTAAAACCCACCAGAATTGAATCTGGTGAGGTACAACATGAAGACCTTCTACAAGTATACAAACATGAAAAAGTAAGACTAGGGAAAATATGCCTCCTCCGCTAACTGGAGAGGGACCATGGTGACCAAGTTAATAGAAAAAGCTGAGGTATTCACTGTCTTCCTTCCCTCAATCATTACTTGTAAAACCAGCATCCAGGAGCTTCAGGCCCTTGAGAACAAAAATCTTCAGCAAGGAAAACACACCCAGCAAGGAGAAGCAGGTTAGGGAGCAGTTAAACTGGATCTGCAAGGCCACGAGGCCTGACAGCATGCACACACAGGTGCTGAGGAGCTGAGCGGGGGCCAGTGCAAGGCCACTCAATTATCTTGCAAAGGCCACAGAGAAAGGAAGACCCTGAAGATGAGAAGAAAGCAAATGTTACTCCCATTTCAAGAAGGGAAAGAAGGAGGAAGCAGCTAATCTCAAGAGGCCCCTTCCAACCTAAACGCTTCTATGATTTTCTGATGAGAAATGGCTGGAAGCAGAGAACTTACAAGTACTAGAAGGACTCAGTACTTTTTGTGGACTGCCAGGCGTAATTGCTCAGAAACCCTCCTTCAGCAGCTTTCAAATTTAATATTTTCTTTTTCCATTTTCTCCCTATGCCAGTATTGCATAACAGAAACCTGATGAGAATAATCTCTGCAATTGTTTCTTAAAAGTCCTTTAAAAGTGCCTGGTGAAAATAAACATTTTCATGAGATAAAACATTTTAGAATATACATTTGCATCTGATAAACATCACATCCTATAAGGAATAAATTAGTGCTGCACCTCTTCTACAATACATGCTAACTATATGTTCAATGATTGAGCAAGGCTTGGTCACTCTTAAGACTTTTATGATCTGTTTGTATTTAAAGCTTTCCTCTTCACATGTAAACTAGCTCATAGCCTTTTGTGAAAAAAAATTTTATACATGTACTTGCCCAACTAATAAGGACATAAAAGAATGAAAATGCTTAAAATATTTAGATGAAAGATGTACCATCTATTGTCTTCAAATCAGTAGTGGTGTGTCATTGTGTTTGCAGGTCCTAAGTCAAGGGAAGAGATTAATCTGACTGCATATTTTTTAGAAGGCTGATTTATTATATTATGATATTATATTATAATAAGAATGCTATACTAAAGCTATGTTAAAAAGAATAGAAGGATTTCATCAGAAGGCTAGGAAAGGAATGGAATTAATAATAAAAACCCATGACTCCTCAGAGCCTCGACATAGCTGGACCATGATTGATCATCAAGTAAAAACAATCCACATGAGACCAATCAAAGATGCACCTGTTGGTAAACCATCTCCAGATCACATTCCACAACCATCAGATAGTTAATCGTTTAGATTTCCTTTTCTGAAGCTTCTCAGCTTCTCACTAGAAAAATCCTGGCGAAGGATTTTTCACAAAAATATCATGGTGACAGTGGTGTCAGCCTAAATTAATTTAAATTGAACAAGGAAGAAAAAGACAACTTTAAATATTGGCTATAATTAAATCAAGTCCAAGTAGTTTTGAATTCTAGCCACAGACAGCAATAATATTTCTCTTTCCTCTATCATGCATGAATACAAACAGAAATGAAAAATAACATACACAAATAATGTTATCTCTCCAAAGACATCTGTATGCTACAGAATATCACATAGCCTAAAACTTAAGCAATCCTAATGAAGTGTGATTCTGGCTATTTGAAAGACAGCTGATTTCTGTGCAAGAGATTATTCCCACACAAATCAGGGTCAAATAAAACATTCCAATAAAAAGGAGAAACAATATCCTAACCTATCTTTCTCTTTAAAAATCCAGTCAAGATGTTTTGACCAATTTTATGACCAATTCTACACCAGCTGGCTTGTAATTAGGCATTGAATTGAGCCAGAAATGTTATCTGTGGCAAATCAAATTGGCCAAAAGAGAGAGGAAAACACACTAAAAAATTAGGTATTTGTTACACCATACCTAACTGTCCACAGTTGTTGACTGTGTTAAAATATTAACTATTTTTCTTTCAGAGCAGCAGGAAGTTAATAAAATTTTTGTACTTCTTTTCAAAGATCTTTTCACAAAGATGGCTTAGAAATAGTGTTTCATAAATGGCCATAAATGTGGAGATTCTAAGCAATCAAATGCCTTTTTTAAAATTTTAACTTAAATAAAAAGTTTTAATTCCTAAGAATACGATGTATGTGAAGGAGAAATAGAGAGGAAGCAAACTTCTCAGCAAATGCATTAAAAACTTGTCAGTTTTGCTTGATGCAGGCAAGAATATCTCCCCTAAGCCAGACTTGTCTCCATACTTTTGCCTTGTGACTCAAATGTCTCTCCAGTTAAATGGTGACCACACACACTCTCATGGGAAATCCAGTGTCTCCAGTTGCAGCTGAAGGAATCAGTTTGAGCTTGGAAAGTGTTAGTAGAGGCAGCTGAGGACCAAGCAAGGATCTGAGGATTGCAGGTGCACAGGCATCACAAAAACTCTGGCAGGATTATTAACAGGTCATGAATATGCGTGCACTAAAAAAGCTCATTGTGCCTGGGATGTCCAACATGAGATTTGGGACAGAAGCCGTGTTGGATGGATAGAGTGTTTACTGGGTTCAATTGCAGCTGTTTTGTTTTGTTTTTGTTTTTTTTTTTTTTTTTTAATTGGTTTTATAATAGGAAAGCTAATAAGATCTTAATTTGAACAGCAGGTACAGGTACTACAGCAATAAATTACATCTGTGCTCCATTTCAAAGACAGGAGGAGATTCAGCTTTACCTACATTTTCTATTAGTGCCTGAGTGTTTCTTGATAAAAACAATGGCAAAACAGCATCCACATCACCTGTAATCATAATCAGTGACTGTCTCTACATTAGCTGGAGTCCTGCAAAGGCCCTAGTTTATTGCATTTATATTCTATAAATGCAGGCTCTATTCTCTTGACCTTTATAGGCTTATTTTCCTTTTTTGTCTCTAAAAGCAGAGAGACCCCATTGTTCCTCTGGTAAGGAAGGGAATTGAAATGAAAAAAAATAATTTAATATGGGCCATTTCTGGGATCTGGAGGCTAAGGGCAGTGCATTAAGTGTCACAGGGCACTAGACCTCATTCAAAAGCTTACTATCTAAATGGGATAGAGCTGGCAACCAGAGCTGAAGTTCCCTAACAAGAACAAGGGTTCCCCAAAATAGCTTCCTCTACTTGATTCTTCTTTCAAGAAGGCTTCTTTGCCTTGCTCCGCTGGCATTACTAATTTTACACAGACATGTTTTTTCATCCCAGGCATGTGTCACAGCCATGTTAAGAGATTCCTAAAACTGAGCTGAATACTTGGCTTGATGAAAAAAAGCAGCAGAGGCACTATCATCACACCACAAAGACCAATCAACACCAGGACAAGGTCTACAGAACACAGAAATCCACAGCTGAGTTTGACAGAGAGGAGTCAGTGCTGCCTCCAAGGAGAAAGGGAAGGTTTTGCTCTGAAAATCAGACCCAAAATCAGACCACACTTTTAATTTTATGACTATTCAACTTCCAAAATTGTTCCACAAGGAAAAGCCAGGTGAAAGGTTGACAAAAAATTGGGATCCCAGATAGCATTTCTGAGCTGCTCTTGTCCTTTCTCAGAAACAGCTCACAGCTTTGATATGTCTAAAATCTGTCATGAATTCAAATAATCACAAATCATATGAGTTGTAACAGCAATGATAAGTTGTTTGTAGAGTTTCTTACCTGAGATTGGTAGCCCTCCTAAAATGTTGGAGTTTATTTTATCCAGAAATGCTTATCTATTAAATTTTAGGTGGTGATTTTGTCCCAAGAGAAAACGGAAACAGATGAGAGCTTTCCTGCATCTTGAATTTCATTTAAAATACTGACCAAAGCATATGGTACTAAGTAATTTCAACTTATTATTGTCTCCTCTTGCTTAAAATTGGAGACTATTTTACCTACACATACAAAAATGAAAATTAACAACAATCTATCTGTGTTCTGTAAATGATGTAATGCCCCAAGTCCTACTTGTATGACAGTTTGCTAGACACCAACAAGTGTTTCTCAAGCCTGCTCCTAGGCCAAGCTTACTATGTCTCATGTACAGTATGGAGGTCTCATCACAGAGAAACCAAGTTTGAAACAGAGATGTTTCAAACATCTCTTCAAACAAAGTTTTCTCTGTGTGAGAAAACTTTGTCCTGCCCTGTCCCTTGTTCAGTTGTCCACTCACCCTTCCTTTTGTGACAGATCACAATAGTCTGCTGTGACTCTAGGCAGATCACTCCCTCAGCTGCATGCAGCCTCTCTACAACCCTCTGTTTTGGAGTTTCTTTGAGTGTCTTACACTCACAAACCTTCTCCTTAGTCAGTTCCTTTGCAATTCCCTCTACTTTCCTATTGTTCCTGTTGAAGGCCTCATCGGGAAGACCAAACCCATGTCTTTATGTGCCTCTTCTTCTTCCATGAGGGAGAGAACTACTTAACAATTTGGAAAGTTGAGGCTGGCTGAAAGTTAAGTTGTTTAGAAGGCTGACAGTGACATGCATCAGAATGACAGAGATATCTCATGGTACGCAGCTAAGAACTATTTTTTCTTCAGAAAATCACATTATCTCCTCTGTTTTCCATCTGGAACCTTCAGGTTTTTCTAAATATAGCTGTAAGCACCAATGGAGAATTTTATGAACATGTGTTCACAATAATTAGGAAGTATCGGTCCACTGAAAATCTTTGGAAGAGGATTTTATCAAGCAAATAAAACCAAGATCAATATTGGAAATCTTCCAACCAAGTATTTGTATTTCTTTTTGTGGCACGTTAGCCTTGACTGATTGCCAGACTCCCATTCAGCCAGTCTCTCACACTGCCTCCTCAACAGGACATGAGGAGAAAATTATATGAAAAAGCTCCTCAGTTAAAATAAAGACAGGGAGATCACTTACCAATTACCACCACGGGCAAAAGAGACTCAGCTTGAAAAAAAACAATAAAATTTATTGCTACTTAGAAATAGGACATGATGGTGAGAAACAAAGACAAAACTAAAACACCTTCCTCTATCCTCATGATCAAGCTCTTCTCATGATCAAGTTCTCTCCATCACTCTCAATTTCCCCCTCCCCACCCCTGCCTTGAAAATGGCACAGGGGGGTTACAATCAGTCCATGATGAATCCTCTCTGCTCCTTTCTCCTACTCACACTTTTCCCCTGCTTCAGTACAGAGTCCCTCCCCACAAGATACAGATTTCATAAACTGCTCCTGTGTGGGTTCCCCACAGGCTCCAGAAAACCTGTTCCTGACAGAAAACCTGCTCCTGCGTGGGCTCCTCCCCATGGGCTGCAGCTCCTGCCAAGATTCTGCTGTGATGTGAGCCTTTCATGGATGGAGGTTTTTTCAGGATATCTCCACCAGCCACAGTGTGGGGCTCTCTGTGGGCTGTGCTGTGGATACCTGATCCACTGTGGTCCTCCACATCTTCTCTTGTCTGCTCTAGTGCCCTTTGTCCTTCTCTCCCTTTGTTGTTTACAGGGCTATTTCTTACATGTTTTTCTAACTCTTCACTCTTAAAGCTGCTGCGCAACATTTTCTGCCCTTTTCTAACTGCCTTCCCAAAGATGTCATTGTTCAGCTGTGGGGCTCAGCTGTCGGACTTGGCTCTGCCCTGCGGTGAGTCTGGCACACAGCAACCCCTCACAGATCCTACCCCTGAATCCTCTCCTGTCCACTCACTACCAAAATGTGGACATGTGAACCCAACACACATTTCTAATGCGTTCTTCCTGTCACACCAAGCTACCACGGGAAGAGTGAGAACTCTGTCTCTTTTCCCTTGTCATAAATTCATTGTGGAAAATGAGTTAACAGGATAAACAGGACAATATCATTCACAGCCACCTGTATTTCATAAAAACCATCAAATAATTATAATGATAACTTTTCTAGATAACCCTATTTCTAGAAAGAAAAATCTTGTATGATTTTTTTCTCTGCTGTATTTCAAAGTTAGCAGCAAAGCCAGGATTTCTTTACTTCTTGGAGCTGGGAAGTTAGGGCTAGTACTTTATAGAGCTAGTGGCTTTTTCAAGGATACCGACATCACCTTGTACAATTTCTGTTTCAACCAAATGGCAAAGTGGGTAGAATAACTTTTGAAGCTATGAATGTGGCTCAGATAAAGCAGGTGATATTCCATGAGTGGTTTTTGTCAGTCAATATGAAACAGCTTTTAATATGTGTTCTTGTAACTTCTAGTGGGAGACACTTGCTCATTTGGGTTGATGAGACTGAGTTCCACCTTTCATATTCAGTAAGGGAGTGTGTTTTCTCTTTCCAAGCCTGTTAGGAAATGGTTCCTTACTGAGAATCTAGGGAGTCATGCTCCCCAGGAGAGTGTTCAGAGTTCAAAAAGCATCTGGACAATCCTCTAAGTCATGACATGATTTAGTTTTAGGACTTGTAAGGAAAAGGAAGTTGGACTCAATGTTCCTTATGGGTCTCTTCCAAACTGAGATATTCTATGACTCTATAAATGAGGCCACAAGTTCCACATGTGTTGCTTCTTTTATTTGTAAAAGCCACAGCTATTCATTAAGAGAAAATCTCTCTACATGAGCATGTACTTTGTCTGAGTTTGTCTACAGTTTCATGTCTGCACAGGCAGGGAATTGCTGTCTTCTAATATTAATATTGGAGATAGGTGGCATCTGTGTGCATGGATCTACCAGTGTCTTCAGAGGTTGCACTGTAAAGTACTGGAAGAGCTAAGTATATTTGTAGAGACTTCATATCAGTTGGGAAACAATTAGGCACCCTCCAAACAGAACCCAAGACAGTCAGAAAATGTGACTTGGAGAATTACACCACAGAGATGGTACTTCCGTATGGGGCTGACAAGACAAAGAAATTGAGCAGTCTGCAGAAATCACTGAGGGCCAAGGAAGTGATCTTCTGCACACAGATGTACAAATACTAACTCAAAATATAACTGGTTTTCAAGTTAAATTTAATTCTTTTTAAAGCCTAGCATTATAGATGGGAGTATAAAAAGTTCCAACAGCCACCGTACAAGAAGGAAGACAGAATGTATTTTTACATCCCTGCCTGAAAGCACAGAAGCTAACTAAAAGCACAAGAAAATAAAGTGTTATCAAGGGCACTTTCCAACTGAACACAGACCATGAAGACTCTGTTAGAATTATCACTGGTGCTGGTTAGGAAAACAGAAGAGTCAAACATCCTTTCCAACCAACCCAGACAATGTCAAATGTTTTTGATGTTTGTCAAGGACATTCTCACTCTGGTGAGTTGTGGTGCCACCCATCTGTAGCCTCAGCAGAGATGGACAAGAAAGCAGGTAGGGAATACTGGTTTTGACTGTGATGGAGTTAATTTTCCATATAGGAGCTCATGTGGTGCTATATTTTAGATTTGTGATCAAAAGAGTGTTGGTAGGATAAGAGCGTTTTTGTTATTGCTGAGCAGTGCTTGCAAAGTGTTGTGATCATTCACCCCTATCTCCTCAGGCTGCTCTATGATCTCAGGAATTCTTGTTAAGCCTTGGTCCTAATTAATGGCTGTGGATCATTAAGCTCCCCTTGAGCATATCAATAGCATTGCCTGTTCCCCAGAACTTCTTTTGACTAACAAAATTCTGTTTTCTAATGAATATCCTTGAGAACTTGTTTTTGTCTGAATCACAGCTGGAGTGAAATAATATTATTGTTACTGGACTTTTGAGGAAAATTACTGACCTGATTGAGTCCAGGATGGAATCTGATGGAAGAGTAAAGCCAAGCATCTCACAGCCCTATGAACGGGGTCCCAGGGGAGGCCCTTTGAGGTCCCATGCCCCCAGTGGCTGTGCCAGCATGTCCCTTGGAGCAGGATGTGCCTCTTGGTGCTCATCAACCCACAGGTTTGGGACTCAAAGGAGCTTCATCAAAAACTGACAGTGGGGCTGGGCTGGTACCCCCTCCTCGAGGCTGAAGCCTTTGCCCACTGAGAGATGCAAAGGCATCCCGTGTGGGCTTTCCACTGAACTCTGGGAGAGCTTTAAACAGGGGCTTTGTACACATGCACACACACAAAGGAATATTTGAATATATACACGTATATATGTCTGTGTGCATGTGTGAAAATTGACTTCAACACTTTACAGCAAGTGTAGCATCAATGCTGCCATCTTAGATTCAAAATTACTGTAAATCCTACAGAATCATTCTGTAAATTAGTCAATGATTAAGTTCTGCCACATCCTTTAGACATAAAGCACCGAACAATTCCAAGGGTAGGTTTGGCAAAGGGTTCATTGTGAAACCTGTGATCCTGTGGGAGCATCTCCCTTCCCTTTCTGCATCCTTACCTTCTCCATCCTCACCCTTTTGCATCCCCAGTCTCTGTTGTGCGTCACTTCAGATTGATTCTAGTCCAGTTCTCCTTTGTGTTCTTTATCTATGTGGTAACAGAGCAAACCTTGCCAGAGAACTTAACTGTGTTTTCACAAATTTGTTATAAAATTGCTTTTGTTGATACCTTTCACAGAATTTCTTTAAGCAATCTTAATCAGCCATTCACAACAACCTTCAAAGACGTTTCTGTTTGTCATGCCACCCCACAAGCAAGCAGGCTGGGAGTGCACAAGAATTTGGAAGGCGATACACCTAGGACAGTTGATCCCAGTGACCAAAGGGATATTTCATACCCTATGGCACCACATACAGCAAAAAAATCTAGCGAAAAGAAGGAAGAAACTGGTAATTTCAGAGTTACAGTACTTGTCATCCCAATTTACTGTTAAAATGCTAAAGACCTGCTTTTCTGGAAATGCCTAAGTAATTGCTGATGGGAAGTAGAAAATAATTTCTAATTTTGCTTTGCTTGATTAGGCAGCTTGTTCTTTTCCTATTACACTGTCTTTAACTCAGCCCATGAGTTTTATCACTTCTATTCTCCAGATACTCTTTTCCGTCCTCCTGGGGGAAGAGTGAGCAAGCAAGCAGTTGGTGGGTTAATCCACAGTACAGGGTTTTATCAAGAAATGGAACAGTTTGCTTCCAGGACAGAAATGGGCTTTCTCAATTATCATTGCTTTTTGGCATGCTATAGTGTACATCTAGGAAGACAGCTGGACTGCACTGGAGCAGCTGTCCATGGGCAGCAGGACACTGTAGGCAACTGAGGAGGAGTATCTGTATTTCTAGGAGGTGTGACAGAAGTCAAAAGTCTCATTTGCCCACTTTTCCATTCCTAGTATCCACACTACTCCCTCAATTCCCATTCTTATACTCTCTAATACCTTGCATTACATAGGTAGCTGCAAGGACAGAGAGTTCAGTCCTTGCCCCCTTCTCCTGACAATGACAAACTATTCTGCTTCCCTACTCATCTCCAACTGACCAAGCACAGTAAGAGGCTCAAATCATGTTCAAGTGAAGCTTTTAAGTCTAGCACTTACCAAGTAGGTGTTTGCTAGTCACAACAAACCAATTTACAGTGGCATAAACACCACTGCACGAGAAGGAATCTGACACAGACCATCCCTTCTGTATGTAACACTCTGCAGGGATCCTACATTCCTAAATACAATGTTTTGTCCCTGGCAGTTTTATCCATGTGTATGCTTCTACTGTGTTATTAGACAGGGCTGGACACAGAATTACTTCCTACTTCCTTCTGTCATGTCACACAAAGACAAAAAATAATATTGAAACATTCTCTTATAAATAAGGATAGTCCCTTCTTCTCCTTCATAAACAACTGCAGCGTATTTTGCTAGCATCCTGCTTGGAATGAACAGATTAAGTAGCATCATTCACCAGACATTCTTTCTCATTGACAGAGATGTTCAATGGCTTTCCAAAGCAGCTCATTGGTGTGGAAGGAGGACTGTGAGGAGACAGTCTCATGTTTCACAGTATGTACCAGAGTAGAGCCTGGCTTCATAGAATCATAGAATGGTTTGGGTTTGAAGGGAATCTTGAAGATCATCTAGTTACAAACCTCTGTTGGGACACCTTAAATTAGACCAGGTTGCTCAAAGACCCAACCGACCTGGCCTTCAACACCTCTAGGGGAGGGGTATCCACAACTTCCCTGGATAATGAGTTCCAGTGCCTCATCACCCTCACAGTACAGAATTTCTTCCTAATACCTAATCTAAACTTACTCTCTTACAGTTCAAAACCATTCTGCCTTGTCCTGTCACACTGTGTAACCTTGTAAATAGTCCCTCTCCATCTTCTTTTGAGTTTCTCTTTGGGTAGTGAAAGGCCACAAGTGGCCTTCTCTTTTCCAGACTGAACAATCCCAGTTCTCTCAGCCTTCCCTCACAGGAGGGGTGCTCCATCCCTCTGATCATGTTGATGTCCCTCCTCTGGACTCACTCCAGCAGTTCCATGTCCTTCCTGTGCTGGGCCCCCAGAGCTGGGTGCAGGGTTCCAGGTGGGCTCTCAGCAGAGCAGAGCAGAGGGGCAGAATCCCCTCCCTCCCCTGCTGCCCGCGCTGCTTTGGATGCAGCCCAGGACACGTTTGGCTTTCTGGGCTGGCAGTGCCCGTGGCACTCACCCACCAGCACCCCAAGTCCTTCTCTCAGGGCTGCTCTCCATCTGTTCATCCCCAGCCTGTGCTGGTACCTGTGCTGGTACCCCAACTCAAATGAAGCACCCTGCTGTTGCTCTCTGCTGATGAGATTCCCACATGCCCACTCCTTGAGCTTCTCTAGGTCCCTCTGCATGGCATCCCATCCTTCAGGAGTATCAACAGCTTGCAGAAGACCAAGATACTAAGTATGTGGAACCAAAAATGAGTCCCATTTTACAACTGCCTGATTTGTGTGCACTACTGTGTATGGACTTGCTAAAATTATGGAAAACAAAACCATATTCAAAAGGCACTTACATGCTGTGACTAAGTGGATTTAAGAGTGGATTGACGTGCATAGTTGGGTCGTTCAAACAATTTCGTTAGAAAGTCAAACACAATCTCAATAAATTTGCATTCTACAAGGCTGTGAATAGGGGAAATGTTGAGAATTACATCTCTTCCAGGCTACTCAGAACCCATGACAAAAAAATGTACCCTGGTCTCCTTATCAGCTCTGTAGAGAACGGTACTCAACAAATCTTGGCAGGAGCAACTGGACCTGGTACAGGCACTTTGTCTCATGCTAGTAGCACTTCCTTTTCCATTTGAAGAGAAGGCAGCAGCAGCCTGTTCGAAACTAGCCCTACACTGCACAGACCACTGCTTTGTTGCTCTCTCAGAGAAGCGGGTTGGCAACTGCAGCAAGGGGTCTCACCCTTTCCTGAGCAGAGCAGTTTTCCTGCTTGGATTGCTGATTCCCAGGGATCCCTGCAAGCCCAATGCTAGTATAAGAAGGATCTCACTCCATCTTGCTGCTCCTCCCCCTCAGAGCACTATGAGTGTTCACATGCACACTGTGCCAAGAGTAAGGTCTCCTTCTCCACCCTTCTTGGTGCCAAAGCTCTTACGCCACTGAACTACAGCTTTTAACAGCTGACCCTCACTCAGTCTGAAGCCCTGGCAAACCAGACTGGTAATTTAATCTATTCATTACAGTATTGGAGATTCTAAGGGAGACAGAATGCAAAGCAGATAATGGTTTTGCTAGAAAAAACAGAGCAGAAAGGCCCAGGCTTCTAGCAACACCAGATCTATTGTAAAATATGTATTTAGAAAGGGCTTTGAAGATGAGCCAGCACTTTGCATCAGATGACAGGATGTGATTACAAAGGAGTCAAACTTCAATTACAGTGTCATTACACTAAATATGCTTTTTGGGTAATGTACAACTAATTAATCCAAACCAGATTATTAATTAAATTTTCAAGATTAGTGCCCCTTATCTTTCATACTCAATACATGTGGCTGGGACTCTCACTGGAGCTTGAATATTTCCATTTAAGAGCTAGAGGGGCTATGCAAATCTTAGCCTACATTTTCGTGACTTAAGACCATTAGCCATTCTGAATTGATACAGACATAGATCTCCACACTGTATTTAATCTTCTGTTTATGTGAAACCACTAGTAGAAAAATATGTTATATAATTAGACAGTGTCTTGTGGAGCAAAAGCAGAAATTTACATGAACTATGTGTTTTTTCTGCTACTTTCTTTGTGTGACACCAAGTTCCCTCAACAATGAAAAACAACAAAACCCAGAAACTCTTAAACAGCATGGTTCAGATGAGAAGCTGATTTAGCTTTGAACTGGAAAAGCAGCCTATTAGGAACAAGATCACAACCTCACAAAAGGCCTACAGTGTGAGAGCTCTGGATTCTCAGCATTGCTCAGCCACTGCAGAGAAAAAGCAAAACAAAGAAGTTCTGATATAGACAAGGTTATCCTCAGTTTTCCCATCACACACTTTAGTTCATGGTCAGTGCAAGACTGAGAAGAGAAACCCATAGAGCATGGTGGCTCAGGGACCTCTGGCAGTTCTTTGATAGTGACAGATATACATGACAGTTTGTAGTGGAAAGCCAGCTTTCCATAGATTTGTCTGTGAGTATCTGCTGAACAGCAAGACAACTCTGACAGCCAGCCTCTCCAGGGGGCTTGGCTCATTCCTCTGCAATGCTCTTTTCATCTACAAAATGATTTTTTTTTCAATCCTGCTTATTGAAACCAAACAAAGAAAACTTCCTTGAACTTCAGGCTTTTAATTCTCAATCCTCAAAGAAGCCATTCCTTCTTGTGTTTATTTTTCACAACCCTTTCATTCTTGAGGTGGTAATCTAGTTTTAGCGGGACTTGCAGCTAGCAGCTTATTTCTGCTATGAGTTCAAGGGTGATCAGAATCTGGCTGGTTTCTTTTTCTGTGTTGTAGCAGGGAAGAGTTGTCCAGCTTTTGTGACAGCACAGAGGGGAAAAGTAGCAATTTTTAAAATGGTGTCTGTTCAGGATGAGTGGTGGAGGTGGTCTCTCAGGGTCCCTTTAAGGTCCATTTTGCAGCACATGGGAATCTCACACAGATGAAGTAAAATAAGAATCTCAGTTGAAATGGCTTTCCAGGGAAGTTGTATATTGTCTGAAGCTTGATTTTTTTGGTAGCAAGACAGCATTAACTGTCAGTGTTTAGATTTTTCTCCACCATACATAATTCTCTTGATGGGAAAATATCCACAAGAATAAATGTTTTCTCCTCTGATTTGACAAGACAGATAGGAGAAAAAACAGGAAAAGGAATTATTTATACAAGTCCCTCTTGTTTGCAGGTGTGACAGATCCAAAGTTCTTTTTCATGCTTCAGCTGCAGCATTTTTGAAATCTCACAGGCTAATTCTAACTCAGCTTAAGTATCCAACTTCCCAAGAAGTTTAATTATGTTTATCATGGGATGTCATAAAATTCCCTGAAAGAATAGTCTTTAATTACAATCCCTTTTGCTTTGGCAGCACATTTGTGAATTGTACGTAACACGATTATTATATTGAGTATCAGTAAGCAGGATTAAAACATTTTCCTACAAGAATGAATTAAATCTGCCCCAAGGCTATTAGGTTCTGGTTATTTATTTTCTATGCAAGTAGATCACCTGGCAAAACTAAGTTGCTAACATTAATCAAATTGTCCCCTTGCTTTATCATAATTAATATGAAATATATGGTCTTAATATTCTCCTGATTAGCACACAAAGCTGATGCACAGCATATAGTGAATAAATGTAGCACAGCTTTCTACGCTCTTTTACACCTTCATTAAGCCTAACACACTATTTGGTTTATGCAATTGCCTGAGTGCTCTTCTGGAAAATCAGGGTAGATCTCTGACCAGGATGCAAGAAGCTGCTGTTGCACTCGTTCGGGATCCACAAAGTGAGGACTTTGCTCAAGTTTTGGTTGGGGGCTGGAGGAGCATCTGGAGAATTCTAAACACAAGTGGCATAAACAGAAATCTATTTGCCACCAGAAAGTTTCGCTTAATATCTTCATGAATTAAACTTCCCTTGTGGCTTTTAAAACACATTTCTAGTTATTTGTTCCCACTGAGGACAGAGAATAGCTTATCCCATTACGCAATGTACCAATCATCTTACCCAAGGAATCGATAATGGCCATTCCTTGGTGCTGCAACCCGGATATGAGAAATCTCTCTTTTGCATGACACCATGCTCACAGCTTTGAAGAACTACCTGAGACACAGCTTATCCCTACTTCCTGGATCCTGCCAGAAGTGCTAATGTAAAGGAAAATCATGAGAAAAACTGAGGCATGAGAACTATAGAACATGCACCACTGCATACACAATTTTAGAGCAAGATACCTGCAAAATGTTTTGAAAATGGTGAGAGAGTTATGTGTGACAAACAGCTGTTTGCCGAGTTTGCAAGTCTGCATTTAGTCTGAGTCTACCCCGTTGAAAATGCAATATTCTCCAACTGCTTGTGGCTAAAGAAAGGAAAATAATTTCCTCCTAAACATAACAAGGTCTCCGGTGAATCAGGGGGAAAATGTGGGAAGTACTAAGAAAGAAGGTAGACTAATCAGGTGAAATGACAGTGAAAGAAAAAGATCCATAGTATCCATCATTAGCTGGTCATGTCTCACACATGTCATTGGAAGCACATGGGAGAAACCTCAGGGAAAGGGGATTCTTTCACAGCTGAAAACCAGCCTTTCCATCCTTAGGTCAGTCCTCCCTACATAAGCTTCCACAGAGGCAGCAGTAAGATGCTTCATACAGATGTCCCACCTCAGACATGCTGCAAAGCATCTCTGCATAACCAGGGCTCTTCCCCAGCTCTCATGGGCCTTATACTCTACAGTCTTTATCTTGGGATCAATGGCCAGCCTTCAAAGTCAGACTTTATTATTTTCTCCTTCTTCCTCAGCCAAGTTCTTTACTGGAGAGGGGCCTGTGATTATCTCAGTGGTATAAGTGAGCCTTTGTGAGAAGAGTCCTGTGACTGGAATACTATGATGAACAGTAACAGGATTTTCAGCAGAGATAGGCAGGGAAGTTGGGGAGGAGGGATAGCACTCAGTGTAAAGCAGGGGTTGGATTTTACAGCACTTGCAACTGGGGACATATTGAGACTTTCTGGGTAAAGAATAGCAGGAAAAAATGACAAAGTGGAAGCGATTCTGGGGGTCTACAACTGGTCACCCAGCCAGGATGGCGACAGTAATGTGTAGGAGTGTGCCCCCTAATGACAGAGTGGCAAAACTAACCTTTGTCCCCCAAAAAAGGAAAGAAGCCCAGAAGTTTCTCTCAACTATTAGGTGAAAAGCCACCTCATAGGACCTCAGGGACTTCACCAAACACTAGAGGACATCTAGTTGGATAGAAACCAAAAAGTCCCGCCTGACTCATCAGGTAGAAAAGAAGAGAACAAAAGAGCTAAAGTGCTTTTGTGAGGTTTTTTTACCAGGAGCACACCTCTGCACCTGGCTCGAGTTTTTCTGTTTGTTATTTTGCCTTTTATTAAAACATTTTTGTTTCTAACACTGCAGCAGAAGTCATCCTGCTTATTTTATGCCCCCAAAGTAATAGCTGAGCTATCCTTGGGTGTATTATATTTCTTTTGAGGGCTTATGAGACCTGGCCCAAGAAAAACAAACTTAATAGTAATGTATGATTATTCTGTCAAGGGTTTAGGGAAACCTCTAGATCAGTTGTTCTTATTGGCAATTTCAACTTCCCACATGTGTTGTTTGTAAATAAAATGGTCTTGTGGGTGCTATGATAATCAGTTGCTGACTTGGCTACTGTGAACATTAAATGGTTAAGGTTAAAACTGATTGTATGCAGAAAACTGTCAGCAAAACTACTACCATGGCTTTTGGAAGAGCAGACTTTAGATTGCTCAGGAAACTAGTTAGACAAGTCCCCTACGAACTGGTTTCCAAGAGTATTTGGGTCCATAAATGCTGATCTGTTTGAGAATGGAAGAGCAGAAGTATGTGCAAAAATTCAAGCAAGCAAGGCAAAAGTTCAGCTTGGCTGGACAGGAATTTTCTTCTGGTACATGGAGGAAAAAAAAATTGTACGGTCTTTGGAAGAGACTTTAGACTACACAGGACTACTGAGATGCTGTAGAGAGAAAATTCACATTGCCAAAGCTCAGCTGGAGCTGAAGACAGAAATATTATGGTAGATGGCAGAATGGTTTTTTAAAATGTTTGTATTTTAACAGCAAAAAAATTCTCCATTGCATGAGGAGGTTGGTCACCTCACAAACAGAGATGAAGCAGCAACATTTCATTCCTTCTTCACATCTGTCTCTAACATCATTGGAGGACCTCTGGAGCTTCAGGTGGAGGACCACAACTGTGGAAACTATATGCTCCCAGTCAGCTTTGCACTTCTGCTGAATTTTCCGCTGTAGATGAATGCACACAAGTCTATGGGGCCCAATAGGATTCATCCCAGGATACTGAAAGAGATGGCTGATGGTATTGCAGAACCTCATTGTTTATCTACAGTCTTGTGAACCTGAAGAGGTCTCAGTCAATGGGAAGCTAGCAAATATTATTCCTATTTTCAAGAAGGGCAAGAAAGAAGACCCTGGTAATTACAGGCCTGTCAGTCTTGGTTCAGTCTGGTAAAATTATGGAGAATATTATTCTGGGAGTTATTGAATAGCACTTCAGAGGAAATGCAGTTGTTAGTCAAAGCAAACATGGGTTTGTGCAGGGTCAGTCATGCTGTGGTAACTTAACATTCTTTTTTGAAAAGGTTACACATCTAGTAGACAAATTAAAGGCAGTGGATGCATGTGGGTTTTTATTTTTTAATAGCTTTTGACTCTGACTTTCACTGTATCCTCCTGGACAAAGTGTCCAGCATCCACATATTGCACGAACAGTTGCCTTGAAGCCTCTGGCTCAAAGAGGTGTAGCAAACAGGGCAACATCTGGTGACCAGTCACTACTGCTGTTCCCTGCTGTCTTCAATGCTTGTGTCAGCGACCTGGACGCCAGAGCTTAGTGTGCATTAAGCAGGTTTGCAGCGATACTAAGCTAGGATGAGCTGTGGACTCCCTTGAGCATAGAGTGGTCTTACAGAGAGATCTTGATAGATTAGAGTGCCAGGATTCACCAACCATACGATTTTAACAAAGATAAATGTCTGGATTCAGCTCTTGCATGGTGCAATCCCCGGTGTCTGTACAGCTTTGGAGACTAGAGGCTGGAGTACAGCACTGCAGAAAGGGAATTAGGGGTTTTCCTTGATGATTAGCTCAGTGTGAGTCAACAATGTGCCCGGGAGCCCAAAAGTGCTTTAAGCATTTCATTAAGCACACTGTATCTAACCAGTCCAAAGCAGTGATTATCCCATGATACTCAGATAGCTTCACATCAGGTGTGTGCAGTCTTTCACAATAGAGGAAAGATATAAAAAAATATTAAAATGTGTCCGAAGGAGGGCAACAAACATGACAGCACATGCTAGCTGAGCAAAGAAAGGAGGAAAGGAGCCCATCTGATTTTGTGTTATTCAGCTGGCACAAGTAATATTTTTTCCCATGGCAGAGATCTTGGAGCATCAAATGCTTGGGTTGGAAGTATTCTTGTTATTATAAACAATCAAAAAATATTTTACTTTCCTCATAGACTTTAAAAATAAATAAATATGTATATTACTATATATGAGCAAAAGTTCAAGCTCATTAAAAGTTCATCCCAATAGAGAGAGAATTCACAAGCAGATCTATTAGTAGAGAAGGTTTAATACAGGAACATAATGCTTGCCACTATCTGCAGCTGCCACTGCAGTATTAAATATTCTCTTGTCCTTGAGACTGTCTTGAGATTTTCTTTCAGACATCAGAGTATCCTGAGGGTGCTTTCATTACTGGAAGGACTTGTTTCTCCATGACATAGGTCAAATTCTACCATAAAAGCCCCTGCAGTCTATTTAGATTGTGGATGAGAGAATAGATGTTATTGTGGTCCTACACTTAACATTGTACCAGGACAGTCTGAAAGCATCACCATCTTATTCCACAATGTTGGTAAGCTGACCAGAAGCAGTCTAATGGCTTGCACAGGTCTAAAGGAAGGCAGTGCTTCGGAAAGGGCTGCTCGAGAAATTGAGACCAAATTAATTCCCCTTGCAAGCAAACTTAGAGGGAAGTCAGCTCTAGGAGCCGTTGTTAAGTAACTTAATTGCTCATTTATAAAGCAACAGCAGGGAAAAAAACTTAATTTTAAGCCATCAGGTGGTTTGTGGTGTTAAAGTATACTTTGAATTCCCATGAGTGACATTTAGAAGAAGTTAAAGGGCAGAGTATGTATTAGTGAATTAAATTGCACAGATGGTGTAATTATGCAGAAATAAGCATCAGAAACACAGAGAAGTTAGCGTTACACTTAAAATGAAATCTTAATATATGAACATGCAGTTAAAGCAGTCAAAGAGCTTTATCTTTGCCTTATAGTGACACTATGAGGGAGAAAAGGGAAAAAATTATTAAATTAAATCTGCCTTCAATTTCACCTGCAAAATCTGTAATATTTGAAGTGTTTATCATAAATGCATGGGCTTCCTTCTCCACTAATGGCAAGAGAGGGAATGAACAACTTCCATCTTTTAATTGCTGCTAGGTTACAGACGTGACTTTCCTAGCTTTGAGGAATTCTACATGAAGACAACTGCATTTCTAGACTTACTGACAATACCTTTAAATCACGTCATTTTCAACAAGCACAGGAAATCACAACCAAGCAGCTAATTATGAACCTAAAGAAACTGAAAAATGTAATACTGGAGGCAAAGAAAGTCTGAGAATGAGAGTATGATGTAATGAAAGCAGGATCACAATCAGCTTTATGCAGAATTGTAGCACAGGACACTGCTGGAAGTTTCCTGGCATTAAACAGTGGAAAGTATGAAATGAAGCAGCAGCATCTGCCTGCTATTAATGGCTATTAATGGCCAAGTTATTCTTTTGGAAGACACTGACTTGTGATACCCATCTGAATCAGTGAAGAGAAAGAGTCACAAATATTTTATTAACTGATCAAAATTATGATAACTGACCAGCACAAGAATCCAGATGAAAAAAATAACTTTAATACCAACAGGAAGGTGAAGAATACAGAACCACTTTCTTTGAGTGCTTGGGTATCTCAGTTGTTGGTTTAGAGATCACAAGTCTTTTGTTGCATATCTGCCAGTTAACCAGGCTTCCTTGCACACCTGTTTATGAAGAAGCATCAGTCTTCTAGTACAGACAATCTTCTAGAATGACAATTCAGATTACCTCATCTTGTGAGACATTTCACATACAAAGAGCAGACAAAATGACAGAAGGAAGTCCAGAAGTGAACTGTTCACCAATCAGACCTCCAGTGACACTATATATGGAAAAGGGGAAGTTCTCTGACTTTTGCAGAGTCATAGAAATATCACTTCATTTTCAGCACACCACCTCCTACAGCTCCACTGCCCCTTCCTGGAAGAAGTCTAATCAGGTTAGCAGTGTCCCCTTCCTTTCCCTAAGGTAAACAGAGATGATGGCAAAATCCAGGGAGTGGCCAACCAGTCATTCACCATCTTGTGTACCTCCTGCCCAGCTGACTCAGCATTCCAACATTTGGAAGAGATTATAAGAATGAAAGCACAAACCACTAGACCCTTAAAGCCACAGGCACATTATTCTTACAAGCAAATTCAGTGTGTGTCTGAGGTTACTTATGGTTATCACACTCAGTTTGCGCTTGTCACAAACCCAGTTCTTTCTTCTGAGTCAAAACACCTTGAGTGTCTAGGTTCACTTCCCCACATGGCCTCAGGTCTTTCAGACACACATCACTTAGTAGAGCCAGGGTTTTTTAGTGAGGAGGAAGGAAAAGCATTTACAGGTCACAGATTCTCGCCTGAGGTTCCAGCCTTTGTCTGGTGCCTCATCCAACAGCAGGCTTCAGACATATCTTCCAGGGAAGCTAATGGGTTGTGCCTTTAGAAAGATGAGAGCATCTGCGTGTCCCACAGAGATAACATCTCAAGGCACACATGCCTGCAACTTCTTGCTGACATGGGTAACTTCCAAATTAGGAGAGTGTCTGTCAAGTGTGCCCCACTCTGTGGAATATCACATGCACATCCTTCAAGCAATCTTCAAGAAGTTCTGGGTGTCAGGACCTGACCACAGGGATATGCTGCCTTGCAGAAGTTGGTTTTCAGATTTCTGAAAGATGGTTCTTACCTGCGAATGTATTTAGGCCCTCTTTAGGAAAGGCCTAAATTCACTAGTGCGAAGAAGAAAGTGGGGTCAGATCAGATAAAAACCTCACCACATCAAATACAAAGCAAGTGCAAGAAATATGATCTTGATAAACAGATCATTTTAGGTCAGGGTTTGAACAGCAGTTTCACATGTAAATGCAATAAATGCAGCTGAAGAAAGATGTGGGCATATTCATTAAAGAATACCCCTACCATATTTTGTTAATCTCAGCAGTGAAAAGAGCTAATCACAAAGCTGAGTTTAACAGTCTTTTCCAAGACTGTCTTCCCTTGAATGTTAATATGGGGACTTCTCTTGTCCATTCATTGACCTCATCAAACTGTCTGTAAGAAAGGAAGAGAATATGATGATTAGCTACTCAATATGCTGAAATTGGAGTAAGAGTAAATTGTGTGTGAACTGAAACGGGTTTTTTACTTTTTGAGTTTCTAATTTCATTTTCATTAACACATCAGAAATACAATTTGTCCTGCTGGCTGTCGTTCCAGTAATATCAATTAGCCAGTCTCAGGGCATGTGTGATTATCAAGACACAGGCATAACCTTTGAAAGATGGAAAGTTTTCTGTCTATTTCTTAATTCTCTTCTCTGGCACAATTATCTCTGTACAATAATATCTTTCACTGTTAGTGGTATTTATTAGGCACAAATGAATTTTAGCAAAAACAGAAATTAAATTTTATTCTTAGATTCTCAACAAAATGGAATTAATGTCACATTAAAGATCACACATAAAACCAAGAGACAGAAAGAATTAGGTTATTACTAGTGCAGGTGTAAAGATGACAATTCCATCAGCAAGTGGAATTTCCACCTGAGCCCTCACAGAAAAAATCTTCCTGCTTCTCCAGTTGTTGAGAAGCAGGAAGGGTTTCTCCCCTAAACCTTGGATCAGACTCTGCAAAAGGGTCATTGCTGAAAGAAGGGGAAGAGGAGAAACATCTTCAATTTGCATTATATGCTTTGGATTTTGGGTATACACACCCTTTCTCTGGTGTGAAGCAGAATCAGTAAAGTTCAAAGCAGTGCCACAAGTCAAAATCCTAAATGAGAAGCAGAAATATTGCAAATGTGTCCCTGGAATTCATCTCACACAAGCCCAACAAAATACAAGCTTGATAGCAAAAAACCCGAAGTTAGCACAAATTATTAAGTCTCCATAGTAGTAAGTGTGTCCTGTCACAGCTTCTTTATTCATTACCCACTTATATTGAAACTGTTTGACGGACGTTTCCACAGGGACAGACTCTGGAACTTCTCTTTTAGCATGGGCCCTGGAGTGCCCTGTTGGAGTTTTAAACAGGAAAGATCAGGATCTGATGAATCCTGTCAAGCCTTCTATTTCTATAAAAATTTGTTCCCAGGACATGCACAGGGTCTCAAAGTCCAGAAGTAGAGCACTTTAGCTCTAAATACGTAGGTCTACATTTTGTCATACAGCAAGCTTTCTCAAATAAATGGCATCTGTTTCAAGGGCAGATGCATTTCTTCTGCCCCACTTGGTGCTGGGCAGTCCATCTGTTTGTGCTGATTGTTGCATGTAGTGGAGGTGACCATTGCTTCTTATCTATAGCCCAAAGTCCTCTATCTTCCTTAATTACTGTGGCAACTGCTTGATCCTCTAGCAACACTACCAGTACAGTGAATGACCTAAAGACTGAACCAGAAATGTAGCTACTTGGGAGAAAAAAATGATTGCTGTAGTCCTCAAGCCATCATCCAGAAAGGCTGTCTTCCTGCACAACCCAGGCCTTACTTCTGTACATTCAAGAAAAACCAGTTCTGGGTACAACCTGTTCCTCTAGCAGAATGTCCCAAATTATATTCTTCTATTGTCCTTCCTCACCTGGAATTATTCTTGTCTACATTTATTGTAAAGTCTTGGAAGAGACACTGTTCTAACACCATTCTGGAAGCCATAAAACAGGAGATTGTAGGACCAGGAGTCACAGGCATGGTTTGCTGAAAACCAGGATGCAAGTAATTCACCTGAGAGCAGGGCTGTGCTTTTGTTTTAAGGCAGTTTGAGTAAGCCTGGCAAACTGCCTCAGAAATGCACAGCACCTCCCACCAAATGCTGCTTTTCCCTCTCTTTTGAGTGACTCCTGAAGATCAGTCAGGAATTCCACCTGTGATTGCTCTAATTGCCAGGACTCTCAACTCCAGCAATCATTCACATTTCCCATCTACTGGCTTCATGATTTGAGGGAGCATCTATTGAATGGTCCAAGTGTCCAATGCAATTGCTTTCCTCACACACAAATTCCATTAAGACAGACCCCAAGGAAATGTGGTGTATCACGAAAACTTCAAATGTGCTGGGCCTAGGATATATCACAGATAATCTTCTGAGATTTAGAAAGAGAATAGCCAAATTCTGTAGTCTGTCTTGGGAGTCAAGACCTGGAATTAAATTCATCGTTACCTTCTCTACTACTGTACTGACAGACCTACAAAACTGGTAATGCTCCCTCACATTAAGAATTTTCCACATTCATATGGACTTGCAGCAAGCAGGACAGCTGATAATGAGCAAATAATTAATTAAAGGCAGCTTATAATGAAAATCTACAAGTCTTCTGTGAAATTTTGTCGCTGAATATTGATAAAAGGTGCTCTCTAATGCACTAAGAGTCTAAGACTGCACGTACTGATGCAGGAGTTATTTCCTCCTGTCATATATAACTTGAAGAAGGTTGAGATTTCAAATAGCTGCTGATTGTTATATTTTCAATCTTGATTAATTCTCTCTCTAGAGAATCCCTGGTCTCTCTCTAGAGGATCCCAGTCAGAATTGAAAGACCAATTTGAGAAAATAAACCCACATGTGGCTTTCTAAAATTTTCAAGAAAAGTGAGGAAGAAGGATAAACATTCTGGTGACACAATTTCTCAGAGAGAAAAAGAGTGTTTTTCACAACCCACTGGGAGTGGAGAGTGCAGAGCTGTGGAGTGTGAAGAGCTCACATTAAGCATCTCACCTAATTATTTGCTTTACAGCCAGTCACATCCTATGCACCCTATTTCAGACAATCTCAAAGGTCTAGCAAAATTAGGAAATACCAGAAATTCAAACACAAATTTAAATTTAGGGACTATGAACTTCTGCTCACAGTCTGAGGTACCTTACAGGCTGATGCTAATGCCCTGTCAGAGAAAGTGAACATGGAGTCAATTATGGTCCAGTGTGTTTGACCTGATATGGTACAAACAGCAAGCTGTATCATGTCTTTTGTTATGAAAGAATCTGTACAAATGGTAGCATTAATTTAGTGTCATAGATAAATACTCAACAAAAAGTTCTCCTAGCAGTAGAACATCTGTATTTTCATAAATTTGTTTACAACTGGTGCAAGATTCAGCTCATACATACATACACATACACCTTTAGTGCCTCCCAGATCCCAAGGAATGTTAGGCAGTAAAAAGAATTCAATAATTCTTTTTGAAGAATTATTGCACAGCTGGGCATCTTTTGAGTGGCAACCTCACAATAGTGGTTTTTTGTTTCTTTACAAGAGGCCCAAGTGAACAGTTAATTTGTTTAGTCAAAACCAGAAGGAAAGATAATGCTTTTGAAGATGTAACCCTTTACTGGCACCATTTTTTTTCTCTGTTGTGTTCAACATTCAAGCTTCCTCTTGGTACGAATGTATCTTAGTGGGTTAAAAAAAACATCCTTGAGGAAAAGAAGATGGGAGGAAATTATCTCAAGTGACAGAAGTAGAAAGCTTGCCAAAGGGGTTTTTTATAGAAACGAAGCTCCAAATATAAAGGCTGAAGTAAGAGCTGTGGAATTCAGCGGAAACATTGCACTGAGCCTGTTCAAACACTGCACTAGGAAGAACATGTTCACTCAAAGGTAGTTGTGTGGAGCTGGACAAAAAGAGCTGGGTTTAAGATACAGGAAGAAAAGAGTATGACTTTTATGGCATTATTATCCTTCATAGGAGCATTACTGTTTAAGATGCAATGAAAAAATACCCCCCTTCAAAATAGAGACAGCTTAATTCAGAAACAAAGAACTTATGACTCATCATTGTTGTGACTGATGATACCAGAAACTTTGGAAGTTTCTAACCTGTCAACAGGATGTAGATTCAATTTTTTCAAGAGTTTAATGACTTTTGCTAAACTTCAAAACTTTTTTTCTCCTGACACAGTAAAGAAAATCATTTACTACTACAGTCATAGCAGGTTCTTGGTAGCTACCTAGAGACAGGAATCTACGTACAGTTGAAAAAAGTGGACATTACTCAAGCATATAAGAACTCTCTGGAAAGAGTAAATTCCCCTTACTTACAGCACTGCCTTCAAGAGGCAGCTTTATTGGACCCAATGAACATTTTTGCTACCAATTGTGGTTGGCTTGGTGACTTGGTCTGGAGGCACTGGCTTAGCACAGAGAAAAATCAGAGAAGAATAGAACGGTTCTGCTAAGTTCAGTCCTTGGAAATAAGACAGCCTTTGTTGATTTTGTTGTCTTCAATGAGAATCTCTTGTGAAAGTCCTAGGCATAAAGGTGCTTTTCAATGGACCCTAGTAGTCTGGAAGGCTGCAAGACTTGCAATGCTGGATTGCTCTGTTGCAAATCTTTCTCAGGTGACTTTGAGATCTAGCCATTTCTAGATCCTAACATCTGAATTAACTTTGAATGTGACTGGCAGCCCAGATGATTGACTGTGGCCCACATCACTCTGTAAAGTGCATGTAAACATTGCATAGGGTAGCATCTGTCTACTTGATTTGTAGCGCTCATAACAGCCTGGTAACACACATCCAATTAGTCATATGCATAAGCACAGATTCAAACTACCTGTTGCCTCCTTAGAGATGATGAGCCTACTCTGTACAATACAAAATAAAGCCTATTACCCTTTTGATGAAGTACTTAAATCCTGTAAGAAGGAATGTGCTGCCTGCAGTTCTAGAGGCCGCAACCTGTTGAATATTTTAAGAGAAAGGCATATGAGCCACTCTTGGTCACTCTGCTGCTCACACGTTTCACTTAGGCTAGAAAAAAGATCTGCTAGCTTAAGCAGTAGCTCTGAGCAGTAACTGCCTGAGGAATTAAGGTAAATGTTTTTTTAACATGAATGCAAAAAGAAAGTGGCCAGGAATATATGTTGGAAAAGGTATTGCAACTTAATTTACCAGCTTTTCTGGGGAGCAAGCCTTTATTGCTCTAAACTTAATGATAGAAGACTTGGGAAGGGACAGAATTTATTAACTTCTGCTCTGTTCTGTTCAGTATGGTCCAAACTGGACTAAACCATAATTAATATCATCAAAGTCATTGCTGCCAGATTAGGGACCCTGTGCTCTGCCTCTCTCCAGCCCCCCTAGATTTGTTAGATTGGCCTTTCATGAGCTGTGATTCTAGTCACCAGAACACCAGTGTATCAGCACCACAGCTCTAGATGTGCAGCCAAAACCTCTTTGTTGTTTAATGAGGTCAGCACTGTGAATTCAGCAGTTCTACACTGAGCATTATCCTACAATGTGTCTACATGAGCTCATACAGTGTGACAGAAGCACTATTAATCATTTAGACAGTCAGAAGCAGGCTATAATTCATCACTACACCTGCATAAGAATAACTTTATTTACATTCCTTTTGCTACTCCTTCAGGATTCCTTTTATCTATAATCTGCCCAGTATTAATATGTGTAGCTGAGTTAATTTCCTAAAAACAGACTTTATACTTGAAATGGTCACAGAACCTTTATTATCTCTAATAATGTAGCACACATCATTGTAATACCCTTTCAAATCAAATTGAAATCTAAAAACTGACTGTAAAATAAAATAGTAATTGCTGTTTTTTTATTGCCCCTATGAATGTAGCTTGTACTCCCAAGAAGATTTTCAATGCAAGTCAGCACATAAAGATGACAGACACAGCTGTCACTAGGTACATATTTCAAAGAAAATATTTGAGAACTTCTTGTGATGCAGTCAGGGAAAAAAGAGTTCTAATTCCATGAGTATGACGGTTTCTTCATTGCTTTTAATTCTCTCACCACCTTCATTTTTGTCCATAGCTTTAGAAGTCTTCTTGATTTATCAGTTATTTATGTGGCATCATCAGCTTCTGTTAAATGCCTGGCCTAGCAGAGAAAAGAACAGCTCCAGGAATAAACCAAACCTGACAAGAGCAGCTGATATTTAGAGGGATTTTAATTATTTCTGAGCAATAGTAGCATGGATAGGATTTATTTGAAACTTTCCCTCATAAGACGTGTTTCAGTTTAGAGATACATCAAAGTTCAGTGGGGGAAGGGGTTCATGCTGTCATCCTAAAACAAGTGAACTAAGTCATCTTCTGGAGCTACACAAACACCTCTGGTGGTCACTGGCCTTTTCTAAAGACTATCACATCTCTCACAATATGAGGCATTCAACATGCTAACAGCACACTACCAGGAGCTGCTGACTTTTCAGAAATGCCTGTGGCCAGCTGGCCTGCTCTTCTGGGCTCAGTCACCTACATCCACAAGGCACTCTTTCCAGAAGAGGGAACAATTCCCTCCCTTCTTGTATATTTGGCACTATAAGTATCCAAATGCTTATGAGCAAGGACTCTCATGTGCCTCGTCCATTCAGCATACACAGCACACACACACACACATAAACCCCAATTCCTGCATAGCTCTTTATGGGGATAGGGAATGAGGTCCCCTGAGGAGTTAGTGGCTTAGTAGGTGTGGCCTTAAGGTTGTTGGCTGGTTTGGTCTTAAGGGTTTTACAACACGTGCAGAACGTGACTATTCTGAGGGATAGGTCTTCCAAATATTTTTCAATAGAGTAATTTAACCTTCCTGTTGAAGCCCATTTACTTATGAAGCAGTAATCAAGATTCAATACTCATGAAATGAAAATATTTTTGCCCTTCTGAAATTATCGTGCTACAGAAGTACTAACAAGAGATACAGGAGTGTTGTGACTGCTTGTCTCCCACTCTGAAATAATGAGAGCTGGCTTTATGTAAGACATTCCTGAGAAAGATATGTAGTTAGCATGCTCTCCAGCCAGACTTTCATCATCCTTTCACCACTCCATCCTAGTACCCCACTATCTTTATTGCAGAATGATTTTCTCAGGTCTAGGTTTCTTTTCTTGAAGCTTGATCCATTCTTCATAATTTCTAGGAATTCATAATATTTCAAAATGTATTCCTATGATTTTGGGCAAGCTTTCTTGGACAGCTTCACTGGGGAACAATAGAAGACTTTGGGGCCAAGACAGTTTAGTTGTTAAACTTGGACTGGGTCAGCATAATGGAGCAGAATCTTCGGGATGAGGAAGTAGGACATAATGCTGTAAGCATGCATCACCCTCGTTTTATATTTACCACAACACCACAGAATCATAGAATGGTTTGGGTTTGAAGGGAACTTTGAGATTATCTAGTTCTAACACCTCTGCCATTGCTAGGCCAGGTTGCTCAGAGCCCCATCTGACCTGGCCTTGAACACTTGCAGACATGGGGCATCTGCATCTTCACCTATCCCAGAGCCTCACTATCTTCACAATAAAGGATTTCTTACTAATATCTAATCTAAAATTTCAATTTGAACCCTTTCCCCCTTGTCCTGTCACTACATACCTTTCTAAATAATCCCTCTCCTTTTCTGTATGTTCCCTTCAGGGACAAATTAGGTTATCCCAAAGCTTTCT
This sequence comes from Pyrgilauda ruficollis, assembly GCF_017590135.1. Classification (NCBI taxonomy): domain Eukaryota; kingdom Metazoa; phylum Chordata; class Aves; order Passeriformes; family Passeridae; genus Pyrgilauda; species Pyrgilauda ruficollis. The sequence continues at coordinate 215,299 of NW_024508766.1, read as the reverse complement.
CTTTCCCAGGCTGAACAGTCCCAATTGTCTCATCCTTTCTTCATAGAATAGGTCCCCCATCCTTCTGTCTGTAGTGGTGTCTCTCCTCTGGACTCACTCCAACAGGTCCATGTCCTTCCTGTGCTGGGACCCCAGAGTTGGATGCAGGGTTCCAAGCGGCCTCACCAGAGCAGAGCAGAATCCTCTCCCTTGCCCTCCTGGCCATGTTGGTTTTAAAAACAGTTGTTAGCTTTTGAAATATGTGTTTGGGGTCTTTTTTTCAATTTCTTTGAATTGCTTGTAATCAGGAATCTACGGCAATTATACAATACATGGAGAGAAAGCCTTCATTTTAATAACCTAACAATGATACATAGTTTTCTTAACATAATACAGGTTTTTACTTATGCTATTAGATCAAGTTATGCTTCAACAGAAATTGAAATGAATTAGAAGTCTGTAGTACATCTTTAAAAATCCGCCTTTATTTATATTATCTGCTTTAAGTAGAATATACAGAGGAAAAAAAATCAGAACAGGTTTTGCATCCTGAAACTGATTTTTCAAACAAAATTACAAAAAATACTGAGCAAATGCATTTAATAGACTAAAGCGATCAACGTATTTCAAGATCTAAAAATAAGTTCCCACTCATATTGTACCAGAAAAATACCTTCTGCTTCTCTTTCTCCAAACTTCATCCAGTTTCCTCAACTCCCAGTAAACCAGTCACTGAAGCAATTTTGGTATATTCAAGGGCATTTTTGCTTCAGTATGTACATGGACATCAGGCTGAGTTTACCTTCCTCCACCAATATGGCTGGGTTTTTCAATACAGCCTTTCACAGGTCACATTTACTCATGTTCTGTTCCTGAAAATGCATAATAGAGGTAAATCACTTAACCAGATGTTATCAAATGTAGTTACCTTCAATGTCTATTATATTATGAAATTATATCTGTTGAAGGGTTTTCCTATATTTACATTAATTTTTAGCCTTTAAATTGTTAAGAAAATTTGCATTCATTTGGAGCTACAAAGAAATACAACAGCCTGAGAATGACAACAGAGTTCTCCTCAGGCAGAGATATCCATCTTTCTCTGCAGAAACAGAAATTAGGCAGAGCAGCAGACCTTTATATGTCACAGCCAGTAGATGAGATATCAAAAAAACCCCAGTACAATAATAGACTATCTTTTTGGTATCTTTGTTTTCCTCCACAGTTGTCATATATTGAAATGATAATGCAATTTTGGAAACCTTTCAACTACCAGAATCAGATCTATGGAGTTGTTTAGAAATTCTTCTCTGGATTCATGCATTCTCTTGTGGCCATTTTGCGGTGGAGACTTTCCTCATTCCACTAACACCACCTACATGTCTCTTTCAGGATGTCTCAGTGCTTAGCCAAGAGAAGCACAGCTGCTTTCCACTTCCAAGTGACCTTGTAAGAACCATTAGCTAGTCACGCAAGAGAGAAAAGAGCATCTGAACAGCCGTAGGGTTTCTTGACACAAAAGGCCAAAAATAGACACACTTCTTCCTCTAAATTTCTGCATTTCCAGACTTGTTAAAATGACTATGCATTTCAGGAAAAAAAAATCACCTTCAGCTACAGGAACCCTCTATGTCCTGCAAGATCAAGTTCACTGGGTCCTCTAGGCCCATGCCACATCTTTACATTTCTTCATGTAAATGTGTGAGAGATGATAGACTGCTAAAAATAAACCTTCTCCAAAGGACTTTAACCTCAGAACTTCCAGAAAGTGTGAGGTATATTCAGCAGGGAAAAGACAGAGTAGTACTGCTGTCTGGACTACATAAAGTGCATCCTAGGGCCCTTGATAATGAGCAGTGTAGAGCAAAGCTTTCTTCTCCCACAAGGCAGCCAGAGTGCAGCCTTCAGCTCACACTTACTGCATCACGGTCCTGGGGACATCCAGCATTAAACACTGATCTGAAAACAAGACAAGCCTCAAATACAAAAGACAGTGTGTCCTAGAATAATCCACAAGCATGTTGCTACAAAAGACAGTATTTAGTCAGGTCTGCCTAACATTTAGGATATCATTAACTCTTCAAAGCCACTGACACGCAGTGCCTGTGCTAGATAAAGTACAAACCTTCAGAACAAGAAAACAGATGGTCAGGACCCAAGGAAATAGGAACCAGAGCATACCCTGGCAATAGAAATTGGTCTTCAGGACCAGGTTTGCTCTTGTGCTTCTGTTCAAAGGCATAGTGTGAACACAAACATGTACAAACACACACATGGGTAAATACAGGTTGAGAAATACATATGGGCTTATCTGACATGAAAGATAAAGGTGAAAGTATAGAGAAGAAGCGGGAGGGATGGAGGAAGAAGGGGGAAGGAAAAAAGGGAGGAAGAAGGAGAATGATGGACATACATGGAGTTACACAAGCACAATACACCACTCATAGATTGGTTTCTCTTCATAGAAGACTTCAAGTGGCAGCATCTTAATGTTGGAGAGAATTGACTTGAGTCTTCCTTTGTAATTTTCCCAAATTCCAAATACACAGGAATTTCTCTTTTCAAGGAAGTTAGGAAGGGAGATAAACTGCCACATTATCCTTAGAGAATGAATACACCTCTCCCATAATGTAAATGAAGACAGTTCAGCAGGTATTTAGAAAAATACTGTTGTCCTTACTGCAATGCTGGAGACTGATACATTAAATTTTATGGAAATCCTTTCTGGGCAACTCTGAATTCTCTGAGATTTCATCCTAAAAGAGAGAAAGTAAACATCAACATGTTGAGCTAAAAATTCTGGTTTGTTTTTGTGTGAGTCAGAGGTTTTCTGCAACAGTGACTTTCTCCATAAATAGAAAATTCTGGTTCAGTTCCATTACTGAGAAGATATCTAGCAGATTCAAAGCATCACAGAGGTCCATGCATAGCAAGTGTGTTGAATTTTTGTGAAACAAACACCAGCTTCTTATGGAATGGCTGGTACTCATTGCACCAGAGATTGACTTCATGGTTTAGAAGATAGAATGAAGAATCTTAAGGCTATTTCTTACTGCAAGGAAAACCTTCAATACAATGATGACAAATAAACAAGTGCTAAAACCAAACCAAACCAAACCAAACCAAAAAAAAAAAAAAAAAAAAAAAAAAAAAAAAAAAAAAAACAAAAAAAAAAAAAAAAAACCCAAAAAAAAAAAAAAAAAGAACCCAAATCAACCAAAAAAACCCACAATAACAAACTAACAGAAAAAAATCCCCAACAACACAAAAAACCCCACACCATAAAAACTTATCACTTGCCAGCAGAAATTTGTTTTTATGACATATTTTTGGAGATTTCAAAATGGGAAAGTGATTCTTTGTTCTTTAATTTGATACAAAGACATGTTAAATTTTTACTTTTACTTTCAAATCCTGAAAAACATTTTACAAGGGACTCAAGAAGATTAAATTCCTTGCAGACTACATTTAACATGTACGCCAGCTCTGACAGGAGCTTTGCTCTTCACACTGGCTTACATTCATGTCAAGTGGCAATTTCCAAGGTCTTCCAGCACTGTGAGAAATTTGGTGCTAATTAATGCTTTTTAAAAGCTTAGTAGGTTTTTTATTTTTCATTTTAATTTCAGCTTTAAAAACACAGGACAATTTTCTGTGTTGACAAATCCAGTCTGACACCAGGTCACAACTCTTCTGGAGGCATTAATAATCATCTGGAAGCCCTGCACATTTTATGTATTTTTCAGTCTGATGAAGTTATTTTAATATTTCTTGTTAGACTGTTAGAATGCATTTAAGCTCTTAAAATTATGACATATTAAAAACAATTTAAGAGGGTAATGTATATACTGCAGGACATATTCAGGACTTTTTCCATCAAGGAAGGTGAAGAAAACCCAGTGTAATTATTCAGAAAACTCCATTCTCCTAACAACTGTCTTTCAAAAAGAAAAAAAAAATGTCTCTTACATAGGGTTCCAAGTAACATGAAAATGTTCTGGCTTGCTTCAGCAAGCCAAATTTTTTCTGTCTGAGCCAGTTCTGCTTGCTCTGTTTGTTTTTGTATGAGTATGGCAATTTTTCAGACCTTCAGTTTGTTTGTTACTCTGCCCTGCCTCTCTCACACAGTCTGAGTTGAGTTCTCCAGCTGGATTATGGATATCTAACTCTGAGAAAAAGGCATTATTTATCTTGGGAACCTTTATTTTCAGAATTGCAGAATGGGATGTTTTGGCAGATTGCACAGAAAGGAGTCTGACAGTACAAGTTCTCTGTTCAAATCAAATCCAAATATTGAATCAATTCTAAAATGAAATGTTGAGAATCTTCTTTCTAAGCAGAATCAAAATATTTTGACCCATCACTATCATTTGCTGTAGAATAATATTTCACAACATTGACATTTTCCACAGGTTTGCAATTTACACAAAAAACATAGCCTGGTAGATGTTTCTAGCAATTTCCAGTACTCGCTCTTTGTTTAAAGCAGGGGCAACTATATAAACTTGCTAAGGGACTTCTGCAGCAAAAATTTTAAATATCTTCAGGGATCTCCCCAGCCCTCTTGTGGGCTGCACAGCTGTCAAGGGAAAGAAGTTTTTCCACATGTTAGATGAGGATTTCCTGTATATTTATGGCCATCTTTTATTTTCTCACCATCCAGAAAAAGCCTGCTCCATCTTCTCTGTATTTTTCTGTGAGAGTGGATCACACAGGACCACACACTACCCTATCAAAAGTGGAAACATGCAAACATGAATGTAAACTGTGTGCATGACACACTCAAAATTGCCTGACATGGCTTGAGCCCCAGCTGATGATGTTGAAGAGAAGGATGACCTTCACACAGATCAAACCTTAACCAGGAGATTACCGAGCAACTTCTGAACACAGGGAAAGCCAAATAGAAAAACAGAAAAGGGGCATGGAACTGTGTTGACAGGGAGCACCCCTGGAGCAGAGCAGTGAGGTCAGAGCAGCAGTCATGCCAATTTGGCATTGTAAGAAACAGCAGTGCTGGTGTCACACCCTCCATCACAGATGAAGGCATCTCCACAGCCTGGAACATCTCCCTCCCCACTGCCAGCAGCTGCACTCCAGCTGGCTGGGGCTCAAGGGCATGCAACCCCAGCCCTGGGTATGCACAGGGACCACAAGACACCTTTCCCACTGGAGCAGGATAGGTGGACTTTAAGGAGCAGCCCAAGCACTTTTGAACATTGAGTGTTGTATCTTCTGTGGCACAGAGGACAACTGCAAGTGCAGGAGGGAACTGCATATAACTCTGTGAATGTTGGAGTAGGTGAGGGCTTTTGGAGGTTCTTATTTTGGAGGTTGGAAAGTGTTTATACACATTTAGTAGTTTATCTGTTGTAATGCTGATAACAGTATCATAGACTCACAAGATAGCTGACGATGGCTGGAATGGATCTCTGGAGCTCATCTGGTCCAACTCCCTGTCCTCAAGCAGGGCCAGGAAGAGTCAAGTGTCCAGGACCATGTCAAGTGGCTTTTGAACATTTCCAAGGAGGCATAATGCACAGTCTCTCTGTGTGATCTGTGTCAATGTTTTATCATCCCTACACTGAAAAAATTATTTCCCAGTATTCAGGAGGATATTCCTGTGTTTCATTTAGTACCCACTGCCTCTCACTGGGCAGCACAGAGCTTGACTTCCCCTCTTTTCAACCTCCCTTCCAGTCTCCTCATTCATTGGTAAGATTCCCCCCTGAACCATCTCTCCAGCTGAACAGTCTCAGCTTTCTAAATTTTTCCTCACATGAGAAATACCCCAGTCCCTTAATGCCACAGTGGTGCTTTGCTGGACCCTCCCAGCATGTCTGTGTCTCTCTTATACTGGTGATACCACAACTGGAACCCAGTTCCAGCACTGGTGTGGTCTCAACAGTACTGAGCCAGCTTCCACCTACTTGCAAGTGTTTCCATCACATAATGATTAATGGATTTATCTTTGTCCAGTTTGCATAAGTATTCCCTGACCCGATCACCTTTCCGCACGTTCTTTCTTCCAGACTTTGCCGGGTCTCTGGGGCCTGGGATTCCTGAAGGCCAGTCTCACCAGTAAAGTCTGAGACAAAGAGGGCATTAAGCACTCACATTTTGCAATGTCCAGTCTCAGCAGGACTCCCATGTCATTCAGAGCCAGGCCCACGTTTTTACTGGCCTTCCTTTTGTCACTATGTACTTTAAAACGCTTTCCAGAAGCTCAAGGCTGGATTCTGAATGTATAATTTCCTCATCAATTACGTGTACTTAATAAATCAATAACCCACTTGGATTTTCTTTGGTTAAAATTAGGTGGACTGACCAGTTTTCCATTGAGATCTGTTCAGATTCAGATTAGGAGCAATACAAGCTACCCTTCACATCCTCATTTATAGGCTGATCAAGAGCTTTTCATTTTTTTCAGACATCTCTCTATCTGTCCTGCTCTCAGTCCCTTCCACTGACTTGCAGTGGAAATTATGAGACATCTTCCCCTTTTTCTTCTGTTTGCCAGATAGTATTTACTAATGAATCTCTTTCCCTACACCTGGAAATCCATGTTATAAATTCTCCATATGATGTGCATGCAATTTAACTCCTGGGAATATGCAATTGCTGGGAGAGTGTATAGCAATCCTGAGCACTTCAGTATCTGCTCATTATTTTTGCCACTTTGTAGGAAGTGGTGCACTTAGTGTGTCTTGTCTCAAAGAGGCAATTTTATTCTTCATAAGGCTTGAAGGTTTAAAGTGCATTTTACTCTGCCGATAGGAGGGTTGTGACAGACATTTACACCAAATGGGAACAAACACAAAAGAAGCACACAAAGGACATACAGATTATAAAGAAGAAATTTTAACTTTTTAAATGCCTTGTCCTAAGTTTCTTCCTGTATCACCATTAGACAGCCTTCGATCCCTCCGCCAGCAAGCAGGAGTGTTAGGAATCACAAAGCTTATCTGCCAGCTTTCTGCCAGTCCATGATAACTAACCCTTTTTATTTTCAGCTTCTTTCAAAGTTTTAACTTTGTGGTGACAAGACTTGGGGTGACACACAGCATTCCATACAATTCAACTTTTCCCTCTTTTTGTTGTTAAAGTTTCTTCATTAGTGGGCTCACAACCTCCACATAGTCACTCTTCTTCCCCAGCTGTAGCTGTTGGCTGGTTAATCTTGGAAGGACCTCTGAAGACACATGATTCAAGAAAAAGAAACAAAACAGTCTCTTCCTAAGTCAGCTGATTTAACTCACAGACATTTTATGAGCATCCTTTAGAGAGCTGTCTGAAAGGAAGCCATGGTGACCTCAGGAAAGGAGTAGTTTCAAAGTGTCATACTTCCTTCTGCTTTATATGTTTTATATTTTCTATATTACTTTGTAATGTTCTTGTGAAGGTGGAGAGCGAGAAGTTGAATAATGGAAATTTCTATAAAAAGAGTGTTTACAAGTGCTGACTGTTCCTCCCTAAATACAATTTAAACAGTTTGAAATGTAAAGAGATGTCAGCCAAGTCAGATGAGAGTACTGAAGCAGTTGTACAAGCAGTCCTGTAAAATCCACTAAGTACAGCTCAAGGAAGTTCAACATTAAAGGACCAGTTCTGATACAAAGAAGATGGTAAGATCTTTGAAATCAAGGTCTTTATTTTAGAGTCAGTACATCTGACAAGTCAATCTATGCTGCTTTGTTTATTTCAGCTTCTTTCTGTCTAACAAAATATGAAAACAGAAATGCTTCTCAGAGCTATCTAAAGAATCAAAAACAGGCACAATTTTCCTTTTTCTGAGTTCATGAGTTTTTTCCAAATCATCGGTGACTCTTGTCATTGGGAAGGATTTAATCAATTCATGCCAGAAGAAAGGAATTTTTCACTGGGAAGGCGAAATTAGGCTGGAAGCCATTCTTTCTGAAAAATACCCTTTAAAGTCTTCAGCAAAAATATGGGAAATTGCACAAAAAATTAGAAAGTGAAGGAAAACAGAAACTACAGAAGCAGCACTTACTGCCATAATGAAACTAAAAATATTCATTGTTCTTAATCAAATGGCCATTATTCTTAATCCAGTAATGAAGAACTCAAAGCAATAGAGACTTTGCTGGGGTAGAGTGATGTCATTGACATCACAGCTGTCAGGTGGAATCTGATCCACTAGTAGAACAACAGAAGTAAGCAGAAAAGAATATTTTAAAAAAAATATCACACAGTCTTTGCCCTGGCACAAGACAGACTGGGATAGCGATCTAGATGGAAAAACCCCATGCTGTCTTTCCATATCAACCCCAAGCAATCTAGGTAAAAGAAAAATCTTAAAAAGCAACTATGGGAAAATGTCAAAGATCCTTCAGACCAGGCATCACTCAGGAACATGAGTCTTTTGCTGTGAATGATAAGCTCTCAAAAACTACTCTCTGAAAGATAGAACGGGAAACTTCAGGGAAACAAGCAAAGTTCAAAGGAGCAGGAAACGTTTCTCTCCCATTGCCTAAATCCAGCGTCCCATGGGAAATATCATTGAAATTATTTTTATTCCTGAAAGAAGTCTGGATCTATTAAAATCACAAAGGAAAATATTCCTCAGTTTTGATTAAGCCAATTTTCTTTCACACTTCCTCACAAATGACTGAACAGTTTAGCATCTAAGCAGGCTGCTCTGATGCTGTCCCTCAGATCAGCTAAGTCACTAACTGGACATGGCAACAGGGCAAAAGCACCAGGTGAGGACAGCTGGCGTGTTCTGTTTGCCTTTGTAGCAGCTGCACCTATGTGTACCATTAGAACACACTTGCCTATACATACACACATGCTCTGTCTAACAAGGACAAAACAGGGACAAAGCAGATGCGGACACAAGGCATAGAAAATTTTACAGCTGAACTGTTCAGAGTGTACAGCAATCTGGGTCCTCTGGTATAGCACTAGAGCTGTCTAGCTCTAGTTAAAGCCAACGAGAACATATTCTTATCATGTGGTTCCTGCAGAGATCTGAATCTGAAGTAGAAAGAATATAAAAATCTTATGTGAAATCTGAGCTTCTTCATAAAAATAAAAACCAGCAACTTCTTTAAAAAGTCTGATAACAGGCTAGAGGAAAACTACCACCTCTTCCTTTAGTCAGTAATAATTCTGTCAGTAGCACAGACATAAGCATGATGGAAGTTAAAAAGGATTCCCAAAGACATATTGCTGTTTAGTGGAGTTCTTGTGGTTTTTGTGCTTGTGAGAAGTAGGAATGAAGAGCCTTCCTTGAGCAAGCAGCTTGGGGCCCCAGCTTACATTTTGGCAAAGAGAAAATAGTACGAGCTGTGAAGGGTATTAGCAACAGATCTGGTCACTCATCCAGTTTGGCAACTGGTAGTGCAGCTTCACTACGTATCAACTATTTCCTGCTGAGGACTCTCCGTGTGTGGAGACACGAGGCTTGACTCCATTTCAGAAGGCTGATTTATTATGTTAAATATTATATTAAAATACTACATTAAGACTATACTAAAAGAACAGAGAGATCAGAAGGCTACAACAAGAATAGAACAGAACAGAATAACAAAATCCTGTGACTGCTCACAGCCTTGGCACAGGTGGCTGTGATTGGTCATCAATGGAAAACAATCCACATGGACCAATCACGGATGCACCTGTTGCATTCCACAGCAGCAGACAGTAATTGTTTACCTTTCTCTCCTGAGGCTCCTCAGCTTCTCAGGAAAGGAAAAATCCCAGCAAAGGATTTTTCATAATATCATGGCTACAATTTCCCATGTGCAGAGATTTCTGTGGATGACAGATTTCTACAGTTTCTTTTGCCTTCTGATTCCCAGCCCAGAGAATCTTCTCATAATTCAGTACAGACTTTCTTACTGTTCTCTGGTCATTCTGCACAGGAATTACTGAGTGCACTTGAATTCTGCACTGGCCAGTCCGTTTCATAATCTCTTGTAAGCTAGCATGTCCAGTTTTGCAGACCTTGTGCAGTCCTGTAAAACTTGACCCAGCCCATAAGGAGAGATCTTTGTGGATGTAGCTGAAAAACGAATAGATTATGCAGCAGGCTGCCTACAATCCTATTTAATTTGGGGTCCTAGTGCCCTGCTTTCTACTCCAAGTCTTCTCTTGCATAGCTGCCTATACTTTCTCCTCCCACCCCTATGCTTTTCTGGCTCACACTGTGATCCCCAAGACAGCTCTCCTGCCTGCCCAGTTTTTTTTTTCCCCCCACCATCCCATTCAAATGACATGTATTTTAAATACCACTGATTCATGAAGATTTTTGTAGATGCTGGAGCTATCACTGTTTGAAAGGACATGGACAAAGCATGTTAGAAAGGCCAACAACGAGGCTTAGCACCTCAGATCTGGGTTTTCCTATGCAGCATACTTTCCCTAACCCAGTTCAGTCATATGCTTCTAGCAAATCACCTCTTCTGTACAACATAAGGGTAGGAAAGCAGTGACAGTCAGCAGAGCATCCTCTCAGCAGCAGAGCTGTGGCTACATCCTGTGAAGAACAAGCAAAGGGACACAGAAAAGAATAAGTGGACTTAAGTTTGTCAGAAAAATCTCCAAGCAAATGGCTTTGAATGATCAAAGTACTAGAAGCAAAACCATGACATGCAGACATGTGATGCAGACATGCAGACACTTTCAGGGTGAAGAATAAATAGTCTTGAATGAACATCTAAAAAAACCCTTTGTATTAGTTCAATATGGGTTTTTTTGAGCACTTTGAAACTAAGAATCTTACACTTCTAACTGGAGCCTTTTCTTACTGCAGAATCTTCTCAAAGGTGAAAACTGAAGCTTACTCACTTTTTTTGCAGTGGGATCTATGTTTTGGGGAGAATTTAAAGAGTCTGTCATGAAAAGCATTAATTGATTTTGGGGAATTGAACAGTAAGAACAATTCATATTAATGTGTTGAAGAGATGGATGTCCCTGTAATTCTCAGGTTTTTATATTTTTGATGTTTTCTACAGAGATCAAACACAAAAAGAAATATATCTTACCTCTCCCAAAAAGGCCTCAGAATTACTTCATTTCAAGCACTCACAGTAAAGACAAACCATGCCCATGAAGAAGAATTATAATAAATATGTTTTTTCTAAAGCACTGAAGATGGGAGGAAGACTATTAAATAATTGGGGATTTCCTGTGGGTCCAGAGCAGGTTTATCTTACCACATGGAGCAACCAAAATCAGAAAACTCTTTCAGGACACCTTGTCTTTTTACCTGACAGGACAAATGTTAAGGTCATCACAGAGAGATATTATATCTAAATAATAAATGAGAAATTTGTTTAATGCCTCATTATTTACTTTATGAATGTCACCATTATATTTATTTTCTTTATCAGAAACCAAAATCTTTTGGGGCTTTTTTAGTCCTGTACCCTTGAATTTCCTCTGTTTCTTTCTGGTGTTGAAAAAATAAATGAAATATGTGACCAAAACTGATAACAATTCTGAGAGGCAGCTTCCATATATCTATACAATTTTCAGCCTACTGAAAATTCCACTTAATGAGAAGGTCTGAGCAATGATGGAAATTATGAAAGATCTCACTGTTTCCACTGTATTCTTTCTTTGCACTACACCCAAACCAAACCTGAAGGAAAGTTACCTTTTTTCAGCAGACTGTTTCAGAGGAAAGAGAGGCAGATCCCTTTTTTGAACTTTGAGTATGAAAATACCATAATACCACTGTTCCTGACTAGGTGAAGACTAGTCCCTTCTTTATTGCAATAGCAAATATCCAAGAGCTATGAAATTCCATGCACTATCCAGACTGTGAAAGAGCCATAGTACAGAGAGGTACTGATACAACAATTTAAATGCCAAGACTTCATTGAGAAGAATTCTAACATATCTAAAGCTGGCAGAGCACAGAGACAATCCTCTGTAATATCAGCTCAAAATATGTAGCCACAATGTAACAAACTCAGGAAAGGAATATATTGCAGTAAAAAAGTAATGGGCTGCCACCACCCATCTGTGAACACAAAACCAGCCTTCTTGAATCAAATTAATACTGCTACTTGGGCAGCCTGTCCCCACTTGCAGCCTACAATAGCTGCAAAACTGAAGGGCAAAGTGACTCTCTATTTCATTATACATCCTAAACCTCTGCCTAGAAAAGCCTTAAAAATTTTTCCTGCACTGAAATACCTGGACTACCGTAATACACTTGTTAAAGTATACAGGAATAAGCATGTTCCTAGGTACTCAGGAACAAAGAGTTTTAAATCCCATTCTGAGATGTCTTACCATTCTGACCAAATCCTGCTACAGTGAGTTCCACAACAGAAGTATGAATTCCAATCATTCCTTAGACACAGGTGGCTTTCACTTAATTGCCGTGGAAAAAGAGTAAGTAGATGAAACATAAGAAATATAGAGTGTGATGACTTAGCACTAACCTTAATAATGCTAAGAAAAGGCAAAAAAAAAAAAAAAAAAGTACTTATAGTTGTTAGAAACTAACTGCTCAATTCAATAGAATTACCTCACATCTCTCAAAGTCAAGCTGTCGTCCTGAAAATGTTCACTGTGTTCACCAATGAAGCAGTGTGAATGAGTTCTGAGGAGAATCACAATGTCTTCCTTGACAGGAATTTCTCCTTGTAGCTGCAAGTACTCACACATAATGGAGTACCCCAACACAGAACAGCCACAAAATCTACATGGTGTCATCAGTTCTGACTGAAAGCAGAACAATTAACCTGTTGCGGCACTAATGCTGGAGAAATTTCTTACAGTAGTGTCTTATCCAATGTCAGGAGTACATTTCCATGTCATTGTCCTTGCTTTTGTTTAGACAAAGCCCAAAATACTTGGATTAATACAGCAATGATGTCGAGAAGAAGAGGAGGAGTCTTCAGTAGAGCTGTTTATAGCACATATTTACTTTCTTGAGAGACTGCTAGACATTCCCTCTGCGTCTCCTCTATGAGAACAGGAAAGGCAGTTCTGCTGGATGCCCGCTCTGCAAACCAACAGCTCACAGCCACAAGATCCTGAAGACAGCAGAGCCCAGAGCCCTCTGCCTCCTGGGTACATGCCCAAGCCAGGCTTGGCATGCTCCTGTCACCGCCATGGGCATTCAGCAGCATGGTAGGCCAAGACCCTTTTTTGGGGCTGCCCAACAGGACTAGCATCGGTGGCCAGGCTCAGAGACAGGCTCAAAGGCCAGAAACACGAACATCACAAGAAGGTGCCAGACAAAAAATTACAGGAGCTGCACACTGTCTGCCAGTCTTCCTGCTCAGGGTACAGAATGGTCTGTGGCAGTCAGTGGTAGGGCAGATAGTAAGTACAAAACAGTCTGAAGGACTGTGAGAAATGTACTATTAGCAAGGATTGAATGCCCACTGGTTTGGGGTGAGAGGATAGTGCCTATGTGTACATGAACTAGGCTGCCAGGCCTTAGAGAGCAGTATCTTTTATTTAGAGACATAGTCTAAAACTCCTGCAGAGAAGAGAATCTGTCTTCTTATGGAAAGTACAGGCAAAATAATTGGAAGGGCCTGTACAAGACTGTCTCTAAGATGCTGAAAGCTTCTTGGAATAAATAATTTTCCATTAAAAAGTGTCCTATTGAAGGCGTGGCTGGAAATAGCAATGGCTAAAGTAATTCATCTGATGTATTACAGGTTTGCCTGTAATAAATAAAGGGAACAGATAAGAATCTATCCGAATAAAAGAAAACATTCTGCTTGTTCAAATGTATTGATAAATAAGGAAAACATGCATTTGAGAGTTTTAAAAAGTGCCTAAGGGTGAGTAATAACTTTGTCACTGCAGTATTTCAAGTAACTCCAGCTTAGGAAACAGTGGTTTGGAATGGATTTGTTTTAATATTGTGCAGAACTCACCAGCAGAAATGAAAATTGACAAATTTACCATCTCACATTTTCAGATGCAAAATTTGGATACTCAAATGACATATCAGTGAGAGGCACAGAAAATTTTTTTTGTTCAGCACTAAGGGCTTCTGGTACACCCGTATGATATAATTCTCACACATCTCTTTGATGTAGCCACATGATAGGAAGTCATTTTACACTGGATAAATAATTTCTCTACCCCGCACATTTATTTCCACTAGGGTATCCAAGATAGTTTTGGAGTTTCAGTCCTGGCTCAGATCTTGTTGGCCAACAACCCACACCACCTGAAAATCAGATAGTCCTGAAGCATCCCTGAAAACTGTGAGTGTGAGTGCATTTGGACTCCCAAAGAGCATAGAAGACTCTTCCTTTGGCAACGGGCTAAAGCAGACCCTCTAGAAAACATCAAATAATTGTGTCTGTCCTGGCCAGGTACCTGGATTGGTACCTCTAGGACATATAAGCATTGAGAGAAAGAGAATGCAATTCCCACCAAAGCCTAGACACTTGCATGGGGGAGTCTGTTTTGCTAAGTTTTGAGGAAGAAGTAAAATCCAAGGTATTCTTGGTTCCACATGTTGACAGCAGCATCCTGAGTCAGGTAATATTGCTCATCTTCAGAACTTCATATTGTAATGTTCAGCTGTCACAGTAAAAGATGTCCTCCACAACATTATCCCTTGCTTTTTATCCTGCTGTCTGTCTTTCTTCCCTGTTTACTTTTCTTTCCTCCCCCTCATTGTCTCTGAATATCAGTTTTATGCTTTGCTTCAGCTTGTGCTCAAACCCCACACCACTCCCCTACCACACAATTTTTGGCTTCCACCCTCCAGCACCAGCCAAGGAATAAGCAAGCTGAAGAGGCTTAAATTTTGGTTGATATGGGGTGGAAAACAACAGCTCCTCAAACACGTACTACATTCTTCCCTATCCAAAAAAACACCAAGGAAAACCTGAGTCAATTATTTTCCTGGAGCACTTAATATTACCTCTGCTTGTTTCTCAAAAATCTCCAATCATCTTCTATTATTCTCTCCCTTGAAACTCAATCTTGCCAAAGATCTAATTAAGTTAGAAGTTATGCAGTAGGCTTATTACTTCTATTAATCTCTGCTCAATCTAATTAGTTTGTGTATACATTTCTTTCCAATATTTCTGATTGTATGTGGAAGTTTATGTTTTGAAAATATATTCAAAGAACAAAGGACAAATTTTGGCTAGTCTGCCTTAAGGCTATGAGTTTAATTAAACTTGTTAAGGAATGAAGTTGCTATCTAAACCATATTTTCCTCTTTCTTTTACAGATTTATTAGCAATTACCAGTTTTTTAAATACCTGGAACTTTTTAGCAATTTTTATAACAAACAGGTCCATGTATCTCTCCATAGAACCTCCATAATCTTTGGAGAACTAAAAGCTTTTGCTGGAGTTTTGTAGGAGGAAATGCTGTCTGTTTTGACTTTCTTTGCATTGCCAAGAGTATTGGATGCAGGTGACCACGTTTTGGCAGCAACAGTGGCCTGCAACACGACTGGTGAGAGGAGAGACCAGGGCTGCCCTGTCCCAGACTTGGGCTCTTGCAAGCAAGTCCAATAGACCCACTCCAGGACACAGGTCAAGGAATGAAGGTGAGCCAGGGAAAGTGAGGAAAACTAGAGTTTTCCCCAGTCTGGTAAATGCTTGATTCTTTTTCATGTTTGTTTTCCAATGGTCGAATCAATAATTCCATAATTGTATATTTATATATTTCATAGATATAAAATTGTATTTTAATAGCAATGTTATAGTCAAATAATTATGTATACTACAGAGTTGCATGAGGTATGTATTTTTGTATTTATAATAATAATATACATCTATATACATTATTTCTAATTTATATATTGATATAAATATTGCAGGTATGTGCATATAAAAAAAACCCAAGAAAATCTATTTACACTGGCAATCAATTAAGCTCATTTTCTCAGATTGAGCTGTTTTTTTCCCATCATGGCAATGGCAAACACCACTCCTGATTTTACCTCACTCATAGTTTCACTTCCACTCTTCCTTCTCTCTCCCTTCTTTTCCAGCTGGGTGAGCAAGTGGTTCGGTGGGTGTTTGGCTCCTGCACCAACCCACTACACAGCTAATGAACACTAATATTAATCATGCCTTTACTGCCTCAAGAAAAACGTGTGTCTTAAAGGACTGAAACTTAACTAGCTTCTGCTGTATTTTCACTTAAAAATTGACTTTTCTTGTGGAAGTTTGAGCAGTATTAATTTTCTTCCAATTAGCCTCCTCCCTTCAGCTGTTATAACATCAGGGGAACAATAATAAATTCATTTTCTCTAGATCCAGAGAGTGCATTTTCTTTAACTGGTTAGATGAATAAAAGGGGAAAAACTAATATTTTACCCATTTTACCGACAGCATAAAATTCAATGGGTTTTACCCATAGCTATTCTTGGAATCTCAACAGCAGAAAATAGTTCTTTCTGTAAGCAGAAGATTGCTAAAAATACTTTCTACACTGAGGAGGATCAAGCATTCCCAAGAAGTTCCTTTCAGCTTAAACTTACTGAGATATAGTCTTACTATTTCTCTAACAATAGATTAAAGTGAGGTTATTTCTGTGTCCATCTGTCTATCAAATCTTCCTCTTGCCTATTCATTCTGGAGACAGGCAGCTCACTTCAGATTTATCTCCGAGTGATGCAACAGCCAAGAAGGAAAGTACTACACTGTAGCAGGCTGAATTGCTGCTAGCACAGTCCAGGGTAAGGAAGCAAAAACAACCTTTGCATAATATCCACCGATGTTCAGCCACGTGGTGGGATGTCCAGGTCCCAGCACCCACACACACAGGGTCACAGCTCCTGACTGCCAAGGGGTCGGGGGATGAACTGGGTCTCGGGGCAGTACAAAGATGAGGGCCAATCAGGGAATAGGGAGGAGTGGCTCAGGGACATAGGAACAAGACCCAGCGTGTCCACACTACCCAAAGCTTTATTTTTTGAAAATATATATGTTTGATAGAGAAGAAAAGCAACATTTAGTGGATGAATGCTGATCCCATAGTAAGGAGATCCGGAACGACACCATGACACCACAACAGAGCTGTACAAAAATGTTGTGTCTAAGCTTCACTGTAGGCAAATATAATGTAAAACTTCATCTCTAGCAAAAGGTAATCCAGACCTAGACTCACAGTTCTCCATGGCTGTCAAAGAGCACTTGTGGGTTCCCACTGGCACTGATGTCCCATGTACAAGGGCCCTGATGACACTTACCTGTCTTTGGCTATAGTGGTGACAAGAGTTCCAGGCAGCCAGGTCCCTTGCCAGCCAGGTCTCACAGGCGTAACACCACCACTAAGTACTCCGATGTGGGACTGCCTCTGCCTGGAGAAGGCAAGTCACCATGAAAGCATCAGAACACTGACCAAAGAACACTGACCAAAAAAAAAAAAAAGTGTAATCTAGTTACAAATCCAATCATGGTCCCCTTTCCACACAGCCCTTTGTGAATTAGAAGCATGCCAACTATGGCTTTCTTTCTTTCTTTCTTTCTTTCTTTCTTTCTTTTCTTTCTTTCTTTCTTTCTTTCTTTCTTTCTTTCTTTCTTTCTTTCTTTCTTTCTTTCTTTCTTTCTTTCTTTCTTTCTTTTCTTTCTTTCTTTCTTTTTTTCACCTGAAAGAGATGGCAAGGCCCTGAGTAACATATCTCTGAAGCTCCTTTCAACTTTAATGCATAGGAGGAAGCAAAAGGCTGTGTTGTCCTATTCCTAGAGCATTATTCAGGTACTAAATACCTGACATTTCCTACTATGACTGAGTAGACCACGCGTTTCATCTAGAAAATGCAAAGTCAGGCGCACACACAACCTTTGCATGCCGATTTCTGCAGCTGGGAGTTGGGCTGGTTTTGCTCTTGAAGTGTCATAACCTCAGTAGGTTAAAAAAATGCTTCACCTTCTGTCCTCTCCAAAGCCCCTTAGCAAGCGAGGGAAAGATTGCTCTAGCAGCCTCTTCTGCAAATGCCTTCCCCTTCCCAGGCATGATATGGCACAGCTGCCTTGAGAATTTGGAAATCTCATCTTAGTGCAGTATGAACTGATTCTACTCCTATCGTAAGAGATTGAAGTAACCAGACATCAGTATAATTATTACTTCCTAAACTACCAAAAGAAGATTAGCATATACCTTGCAAAAGTGAAATAATTTCTTCTCCTTAGCCTTTATTCTGTTAGAACAAGGTGAGAAAAATTCTGCCTAATTATTAGCTGACATAAAGGAAAGGCTAATTCAGACATTGAGGAAAATTAGTTGCTTCCAAAGGACAGAGTTTGCCATTCTAGTATGTGGTTCATACACCAGAGTAAAACATGGCTATCTTAGCTCATAGCTACTAGTTTTTGTCACCTCGTCAAGGCTTGCTGTGAAAAGCCAGCCTTTCAGCTACATCCCAGACTGAATAGAGTAAAAAACAGGATGCAAAGATGAGGTCTTCTCACCTCACAGGAAACAAAGTCTGCACATTCAAGTGGATGTCTGAGGAAGACCACAAACACCTTCCCACTTCACTTGAGAGACCACAATGGCACTCAATATTCAAGTAGATATACTCAAGGCAAGAACAGGAATGTTTTAATATGTTCCACAAGCCCTAGGCACAGTCTCTGTTTCTCTGTTCTCACAGGATAGAAACACAGACATCTGGACGTATCGGACGTGGTTTGCGTTCTAAAAGCTGCTGCAATGTTAGTGCAGAGAGAGAGGTATTTAGTGTCAGATTTGCAACGTGGACTGCAAAAAGACCTTCATAAAAGAGATTTCAAATATAAATAGAGCATCATGAGAGAGCTTGCATAAGTTTCTCATTGATGTGCTGGAACACAGCTAGAGTTATAGTGCACAGCTGGTTTGACCATACTGTGCTTTGCAGCTAGCCAGAGCAGGCCAATCTGTCTCGTAAGAAAGCTGTTTGCTGTGCATGACACGCTTTTGCCTGCAGCAGCCTGAGAGCAGCAGTGAGCCGCAACAAGAAATGGGCCCACACCAGCAGGTGAAGCGTGGGCACCACTTGGCAGTGTCCAAACAGATTTAATGACTTTTATTTGTGCATCCCATAAATTACAAATTGCATTCAGCACTTCATGCATGGACACAAGGACCAGAAGTGTACAATGAAATTAAACACTTTTAGGAGAATATTTGCATGTTTTCAGCTTGTCAAGCTTTTGTTGTTTGGTTTTCATTTTATAGGGTTTTTTTTTTTTTTGTTGAAGGGAGGTAGCATAAAAATATAAGACTGCATTTTTTTTTTAGCATTGGACCTGCATTTTCTACATACATTTTAATCAGAAAACAAACAAACAAGAAACTCCAATATGACTAATAAGAAAAGGGGAGAAGAAGATCTTGCATGTTCAAGTGGATGCACTGGGAGACACCACACCTTCTCTCCTCACTGGAGAGACACAACATTTATTGCTTACACGCATCTTTTGCTGTTACCAATTAGATGTTAGTCTATAACTTTTATTGTTTATTTATGAAATACAGATATTTCTGAATAAGATGTCAAAAAGAGGAACAGAAAAATTATCTCCACTTAAAACATTCATAAAAAATGTTTTTTTGCTAGTCCTCTTGCAGTCATGACAAAATGAACTATGTATTTTTAGTTTCAGGTACTAATTTGTCTTTAAAAACATCACCAAGATAAAGGAGAAGAGTGACTAGAATTCAACAGCCCAGATCAGGTCCACACATCCTTACAGGAATCAGAACTAGTACTAATAGGAACTGTGAGGTGATGATTGCTGGTCCCAGCACTCATCAAGTGCACACGTCAAGCCACAACAGTCCTCTTGCAGTCAGTAGCAAAGCATTTTGATGGTTCAAATCTGCAGCTTTACCTCAAGCAGGTTTACTTTAAAAGTCATTTAAGCAGTGAGTCTTTTTCCCTCATCTCGGATACTTATTCTAACATATTACCATCTTCAAGGCAGGAAAATCATGGGCTGTATTATTGAGGACACAGTCCAAAAGCAAGTCTGTTCTGTCTGAGAGAATTCTGTATCTACACTTAAATAGAAACTTTTCCACACTGCTCATGGGAATGTATTGTGGCCAGCACTGGGTGGGAGAGCATCATCCTTTCTCTTCGCTGCATAGGGTGTAATGCCTGAGCTACCATAAAAGTCTTGGTATCCTGCCCCTGGATATTGTCACATGATCTCATTTCATGCTGAATTTTACAGGCAAAGGGCATTCAGGGCAATACAAGCATTGGCCTTTGCAAGAATATGTCTGACAAAGTAAGTCCATAATACCTACTTGATTTTGACATTCCAGATTGCATTAACATCTGGAGAAGAGGTGTTTACAAAGCAGCAGCCTGAAATTCTGTGTAGGTGGAGGCCTCACCTGAATTGACAGTGAGTATTGGAATAATTTTAGTATTACTGCTCCTGGTGAGAATTTTTCTTCTGTCAGGATTTATGATGTGTCATCAACTTTACAATGTTTATTGCTCCTTTCTCTGACCCAGATTCTAGATTCCTGAAGCCATATGAGACTATGTACTTCCATTTGACAAAGGTTATTTATAGCCCTGAGAGTCCTGGAATAATTAACAGAACAGCACAGGAATGCATGTTTTGAAAATAATAACTTTGCTAGTAATTTTTTTAATTAACTAATACACAATTTTCTTGGTTTTGAACAGTGACCTGCTATTTTCTGGTGACCTTGCCTATGATTTGGAAGCAAATGGGGTCAGTCCTGTTGTGTTATCCACCCCACCAGTGTTGTTCACTGTTAATCAACCTGGCCTGTGCAGAAATCATACCAGCCCACAGGTCACCTTTTAAAGATGTCAAAGTAATATGTCACCTTGCCCCTGTGAAACCCCTATCAATATATATTGGTAACTGTTAAAAGCCCCATTCTCACCACCCTGTTAGTCCCCACATACTCATTTGCACAATTTTCATATCCAATTTTTTTTTCAAATCTTCCTGCCAGTAGAATGTCTGAAAGATCTTTCTCCCCATCCTGCTAGTCATTATCCACAATGAGCCAAATCCTTGTCATTATCCACAATTAGCCAAATCCTTCTTTCTTTTCCCAGCAGTTTTCTGCTGCAATATTTTTCTTTCACTACCATATTTCATTAGAAAGCATCTGCTGACTTTCAGGAAGGTGTTTTATTGGTCATGCTGTAGTGGGCTCCACACAAGATTTTCATTCGCTTCTACTAAAAATGTCCTCTCTCTTAAAGATACAAAGCACATGGACTCTTCTCAAATCAGAACATAACTTCTGGTAAGGAATCATGTGTCCTAAATTTCTCCCAGGCAATGCAGGAGAGCAGGTTGTTTAATATGAGCATGTCTGTGTAACAGATGGACTGTTGCAGAACTGTGACCATACAAATAAATGAGCATAATTAGCTCCAAGGGGATAATGAGGAGAGAAGAGGCATCATTCACTTGCAGCAAGGGCCAATACAATATGAGGTGCATCCATCTTTTTGTCTGGACTGTGATTGCTCAGACTATGCCAAAATTACAGATGCAGAACAATTTTGTTCACTGTAGATCAGAGCCAAGGTCAAAAAACATTGTATGGATAATGCAAGGTGTTGATTACTAAGAGTAAAAATCCATTATGAATTTGGTGAATCAGAATATATCCACTGTCGTTCATTGCCTAAGTCAGAACATAAAACAGTCATCCTGATTTCCATTTCTTTTTCATCTTCTGCTAGGTTTGACAACTGCTATTGAATTGAGGGACATTCGGTCATTTTTATACTAAGAACTGAAGCTAGAAATGTTCCTGTTTCCTGAGCCTGGGACTGGTGTGATACAGGTTGTCCTAAAAATTCCACAGCTATAAAAAGTTACCCTAGCTTGTCTTTACCATTGAGCCTCACTACCTAATAACTTAGCAGGGCATTTCAAAAACTGAAAAAAGGGAAAAGCCAATCTCCCCACTCTCAGGAGTGTAATAGGGAATGCTAAAAGTCAAAATAATTTGTAAGAACCTATGGTAGTGTAAATGACCACAGCAATGTTGTACCAAAGAGGACCACTCTATGGGCATAAATGTCTGAGAAAAGTGGGGACCCATTGTGGGTCCCCATGATGAAGATTTGTAAGGAATATATAATGATTCAACAAGTTATACTGTCTCCCCTCAAGTCAACACTCAGTCACCCAAATAAGCAAGTTGGGATTTGCATCAGGCAGTGCTAACTTGACCACTGGGATTCAGCAATTGTTACTGCAGGCCACCAACACTATCATACCACAGAAGTATCAGGAAAACTGCATCTTACTGCTATTTTTTCATCTCTCTGCAGCACTGTCATGTGCTAAAAACATTTTCCTGGTTTTTAGAATTCATTTTCTTCTGTTACTTCCACAGGAAGATACATCTGAAGCATGAGAACAGCAGAAAAAAACAAACCTGGTGTTTTTAACAGTGAACTCTAACTCTTCTACCAAAGTGACTTTGAGCTAGTTCCACAACAATTAGCCCTGCTCTTCATATTGTGAATGTTCCTGATAAGACCGCATTATTTAATTTTTAAATACCTGTATTATTTTAATAAAATATTTCATTTTAATTTATATTAGATATGTTAAACAAAAGGTAAATTGGTCTGAGGTTCATCTGGAAGCTTCATACTCAAGAATATGGATTCATATCTTTGTTCTGCCATGTGCTTTGGTGATTACCTTTCTGGTTCGTATTTCAAGTCAGAAGAAATCCCCTGGGCAAGCTGAAAAGCTGTCCTTTTCTTGCAAGAAGATAGTTCAATCTTGGAAGAATGTAGCAAGAGAAGCTGGCAGTGACTGCCTATCGAGTCCTTTGGGGAAGTCATGACAGATCATTTGCTGTAATCATAACGCTCCTAGATTCCTGATGGATCACTTTTTCTAGTAATACCCATGGAGAGAAATCAGATTAGCACCCACCAAGTTGCTTTTCCTGTTGTCCCAGGAACAACCTGAATTCAAGACTGCCAGCATGCTGGCTCACACAGATGTTTCTCTCAGAGAGGCTTAGTTCTTTTTGTGAGGAACATAGATTTTTAGCTGCTCTGGCAGCGGACAGCACCAAAGACCTTCTAGAAAGAGCACAGTGCTCCTGTCAGGGGAGAACACTGATCACCTCTGATGTTGCTTATCAGCAGCTGAAGGACAAAAAGGAGAGGTGGAGGCTGACGGTAGCTAGGACTTTGTGATATTGCTGTGAATGGCCTTTGTGGAGGCAGGATGTCCAAGGTCCAGGTGCTGTGTGATGATTTTCCCTGATAACACCAGCAAATATAAAGCCAGAAAACCTACTTCTACAGCTGTCCAGCAACTGACAAGGGAACGATTTTGATTCAAGAGTGCCTGGAGGGAATATATTGTACATGACAATAGAGCCTTCCAGAGCTAGGAGAGATGGTGGAAGCAACATAAAAGGGGAGAGACAGACAACGCCCCAAGTTGAATCACCTTTGTGGCTTTTATCCAGGTGTGCTGCTCTTTGCCCTATGCACCTGATAGGTCGATGCATTTTGGTTAAATCTATATAAATTTGCCAGTGCCACCAGGGATCATTAACCACATGCCAGCTACAGAACCCTAAGTGATTCTTCCCTTTAACATATTATGTACTGTTTACCATAGTGTCTGATGTTTCTGTAGTTTATATAAAGCAATTACTTTCTTCATATCACATTATGAAATACCATTCATAATCTCTGAGTTTTTACAGCAGTCATATTTACTCTTTGGTACATATTAAGTTAGCTTTCACTGTCTGACATATGGTTTCTCTCTTAAGAAAGAAAGCAAAATAGACAAGGAGTGTAATTTCAGCCATTTCCACATCTCTCATTTTGCATGATTTAATGCTTTTCCTTTGAATAAATTTGAAGAGAAGATTCTTCATGCAGACATATATAGAAATCTTCTATGATTTCCAGTTTGACTAATAGGACTACAATCACTCCACATTAATTTTCCTTCTCTTACTTCATTTTTGCTTCTTTCTCTCTCTATAAAAGCTAAAAGCACAACATATCAAAACAAATCAGCCAGTTTTATTCAAAACTTTCCTAAGTAAAGACCATATACAGTGTGCCAAACATCCCTCATTTCAGATTTCTTCTTTAGAAGAGAATAAACACTCTCCCTCTGACATAATTTAGAAACATTTGAGAACAGATAAGCACTGGACAGCAGTAAAATTTTTGCAGAATATTCCAGTTCTGCCTGGCGAAGGGCCTTAAGGTAATGGTACTCCAAACTGGTTCTTGCAGCTCACTGTTGCAGCAGGGAATGCTGCAACCCACAAATCTGCAGCTTTGTCCCTTTACAAAGCATTATTTTACACCTGTGTCTGCTGAGGATTTGTCTCTAAGTTTGAGCGTCTAGTCAAATGATTAAATGTGTTCACCTAGTGATTTTCACAGTTGAGACCCCAAGTCTTGGAACAGACACATCATCAACTTTTCCAGGGATTAACTCGTTTCTCTTACGCTATATGTAAACACTTGATTACATGAGAGGGTAGCCTCTCATGTAATAGGTCACATTATTTCTGTTGGTGCAGAAGAGGTTGATTTTCTTTATAGCTTTGTAAGAGACAGCACTGCCAAAAAACAAGCAGTGATGAGGAATGCTGATTTATTTGAGACAGAAAGCATTCAAAGTCTTGCCAGAGATTTGCCCCATCCCAAAGCCATGTTTACATACCAAGACATCACAGAGCAAAAGATTTTCCCTTAAGGATATAGAGGGAATAGTTTTATTATCCTTGTTGAGGCAATGCATTTTCTATGACAGCATTTGTAAGTTATCAAGCAACAATAACTTGGTGCTGCAGATTTATAGATGACTCATGGGGTTACAACCCCGCTCCATACCTCACCAGCTGGATGTCCTTGTGTCCCTTCAACACTGTGCTGAGGCACTCTTCTTGCACTGTAAACCACACTACAGTCACACTTTACAGCAATGCTGATGATTTCATTTTCCCTTCTAAGGTCAGAAAGCACAGAGTACAGCTGGGCAAGAATTTGTAAAGAGAGAATTTAATGCAAAGTACATTCTTAGAAATACACAGCTTTTCTGAGTATTTTTAAAGTATAGCTTGAAATTACATCACAATTCTGGTTGAAATTTTAATTGTCTTAACATACTCTTTTTGTAAAGGAAATATTCCAGACATTGATTTTGAGCAAACAATTTTGCTTTTAAAACAAATCTGAATGGAGAAAGAGATAAGGAAAATACTGTAGAATACTCTGAAAAAGGGAAGAGAATAGTAGAGTTTATGATGAAGAAAATGTATATGACACCCAGAAAACAATTATTTTTCAGTACTTCTGTGTTTGCCACCAGAACAAAATAATCCATTAGTCCCAGAGTTGTAAAACTCATCAATTTAGAGAAGTTAAATGTTGGTTATCACAATAAAAGTTAAAATTATTATCCAGGGGGAAAAAAAAAGAAAACTAATTAATTTTAAAGAGAATGTGTGTTTTTTAGTGAGAATGTAGCCCTAGAAAAATTGACCTAGACAGTAGATTTTTCTGTAGACCAGTTAGATGGAAAACATCCCCATGCTTTCTCTGAGTGGTAGATGGGCTTTTAATTTCGGTTGCTTTTCTTTAAAGTCACAGCTGATCTATTAATGGGATTGAGATTTGCCATGTTTAAAAAGACACATTTTTCTTTTTGCACCATTGGACAAAATTGGAATATGCCTCAAGAAAACAGAGGTAAGGATACCTGTTCATCAGAATTTAGAGGTTACAAGGACAGAGCCAGACAATTACTTTTAATCCAGTTATAAGTAAAATATTTTACTGAAGAAGCTTCTGGAGATCAAGGCCCACTACATTAGAAAACAAGACCCAGTGAAAACAACAGCCTCCAATGAACAACAGGCCCACAGAGACCTTCAGCATCACACACAGGGCTGTTCCCACAGTGCTGCCCAGCAATGTCCAAGCATGTGGAATGTCATCACAAGCATCAAGTTCCCCTGTGGTGTCAGCCTAGCCTGGGCTGGAGGGGACAACACCTACACAGTTGTGTGTGTCTATGACAGAATAGCAGCGCCAAGAAGAGAAATTGTTAACTACCTGGTTTTTGCATTCCATTTAAAAATCTAAGTATATGTCACTGATGGTGTGGTTTTTTTTCTTGTGGTTACCTCACACTTAAATGTCCAAAGACAGACAATCCATTGCCTTCTAGACAGAGGGACAGACACAGGACAGGCACATGGTACTGTTATTCACTGTCCCATCTCTGATGGAAGGCAGACACTTTGAAAGCAATCTGCCCCTACATGAGGCCTGCACATAGTTTGCATTTCCTTCAGAAAAAAAAAAAAATAAAAAAAAAAAATTCTGTCCTCATTTAGCAATTAGCTTTTCTATTGGTAAAAATTTTTTAACAGCAGATAATTAAGTGGAATACTCTTACAGAAGAATAACTTTCACCTACCCAAGCATTACAGACCTTATATACCTTTTCAATCTGCTAGTTAAATAAACATTGTAAGTACCCAATAACAATTTACAATGATAATTAAAAGGCAAAACTAAAGTAAGGCATTTGATAATTGAGCAAAGGCACTACAAAGAGTCATAATATGAATATACCATTAGGAAAAAGTTGCTCAACACTTCACTAGGACATCCCAAGCTCCTCAGTTAATAGCTCATCATTTGCTGTGTTTTGTCCATTGTGCAGCTTTTCTTCCTTCATATTTCCGCAAAATATGAAAGTGATGGCAGGGTTTTAAAGTGAGATACCAAAATGTTTGAGTATTACTCTACCTTGGCGTTTCAGATCGAAACTGTTTCTTTGTTGATAGGGTCACTTCTACTTCTCCCCTGTCTCCCCCTTTCACCGCAGACGGACATGAGAATAAGTAGCGGTCAAACTTTCCTAAATGGTGAGTAGGACCAGCACAGCTGCTCACTGTTCTCAAAGAAGGGACAGTGCTTGACCTGTCTGGCACAAGGCAGCTTTTTCTACCAAGCACAGACTCAAATGGGAGTTTCCTGGTGCACTGGGAAAAAAATACTTTCTTGTCAAGGCATCGATTTCCCTATTCAACACCCACACTTGGTCCCTTACTTGTAAAATGGGTGTTTATACAACTACAGGCTTCCAGTCTGAAAGTGCCTGAATGAGCTGTTGATGAGACTCTTTGCTTCAAAGGCACAACAACAATCATTACTGAGCTATTGCTATTCACAGACCCTTCCTTCACCAAGAAGTTAAGAGTAAAGCAAGTGCAAGGATGAGCTGGCAGGTGTGCCTGCTGGCTAACAGCAGCTAGCAAGAACAAGTAACAAAAGCAGTAGCTTTGCTATTCAGAGTAAACAATACTTCAGGTGACACCTCTTGAACCAGCGGGTTGCCTGACAAGAGCTGGTAGAGATTTGACATCTCACCAGGCTGAAAGTTTATGTGTGATATTGATGAAGGAGGCTGCATGGGAGCAGCGTCCTTGTCTTGACTTCAGCCAACAAACTGCTCAAGAATTTTGCCAGGGGCACTGCAATTCAGTCTGTTGAACTGGCTACAATCCCTGGCTCTAAAACCAATTTCCGAGATGACCTTGATAAGTCACTTAATTTCTTTAAGTGCATGCCTTTTGGTTCACGTATTGCTTGCTTGAGCTTGAATTGTGAAGTTTTTGCTACACCATTTTTAGGCCTGAAGCAGTCTGTGCTGGGACAGTAGTAATACAATTCATATTTCAGCCTGAACAAGACCTCTTAGCTTGAACCTTTCAGTCTGCTGGTTGTAGGGTATGTCTAAGTTGTGTGCACTTTGCAGCATGTCTCAGAGCCCAAACTTCCTCGTTATCCAAACGACGAGCACTGTTGCTTCTCTCCATGGCACACACCTCTTTGGACTGTCTGGGTCCGCAGTTTAAATATTACATAAAGTAATATATTAAATTACATAAAGCTAGGTTTTAGGTGGTAACTGGTAAGGCTTCACCAAAAGATCCAGTGTTGTGTTGCACTAAATAGTTTATTTAGTTGTTGTTTTGCACTGGGTGATTAGGAGTTTGCACTGAGAAGTCTTTATATTGCACTGACTTTATATTGCACTGACTTTTTTAGTTTATGTTATATCACGTGGTTTGTTATTCCCTTCTCCCATCACATGGTCTTTTCCTCACCTACCCCGGTGGTCTCTTCCTGGGTTACCCCTCCCCTCACCACTCCTCACTGGTATCCCATTGGCTGTGGACCTCTCCCTCTGTCCCCCATTCCCCCGGGTTAAAAGTCCCCTGCCACTGGTGAGTGCCCTCTTTCTTCTTTGTGTCTGTCCACCTGGTGTGTCTCTCGGAATAAAGAGAGAACATCCCATATGGAGAAGAGCGCTTCTCATTCTTTTGCTTTCGTCCACATAACATCATGTGGGCTAGAGTCGATAGTTAGCTGGAGTGGACCCAAACAGCCTGTCCAAAACACAATCTTACAATCCATCAAAAACCAAATTTGCTGCATTTAAAACAGGAAAATCCAGCTCCTATTTTCAGCTAAAATTGTTGTATTTTGTTATGAATAAAAAGTTATCTCTTTTTGTTTAAGGTTGCAGAGTTAAAACCAGTTGGACCAGTTGCTGTTAAGTTAGCTTCATTGTTAAGAGTTCTTCTTCAATTGCCCGTTGATGGCTGGTGATTAGCCATTGTCCCCCTGGTGCTTGCCCGAAAGCGACATCTGGACACTGCAGCACCAGGAGAATGGGAGTGGCCTCAGACCTTGTATGCAGATGAGAAATGCATTGCACCAAATCTTCCAGTTTTCCAGGAAAGCCCCTAAAAACAACCAGCCAACATAGAGTTAGGGACCTAGGTGATGTCTAAGGATGGGCACATAGTCCAGTGCCTGCTTGGATCCTTTTTTGCTTCTCACCCTGACCTGAAAGGATGTTCACTAGGGAGGGGACCCAAAGTGTTGGACCGAAAAGTAGGAATCTGCTAATCTCTCATGAGGACGCAGTCCCCAGCTCTGCCTGCAGACCAGCGGACAAAGCTGTATCATCCTCCTCCTTCATGCCACTCCTGGGAGCAGCAGCGGCGTGGGCACAACCCATCAATTTCTCCCCACCTGAGCTCTTTAATAAAGGCATTAAAAATGGAGAAGGATCTCCTGCCCATTTATTTCATATTTCACCATTTACTTAAGCATAAGCATGTAAGGCAATATCAATTCTAACACTAGGACATAAAATTATTGAAGGTGCCAGTTAAAAAAACAGCAAAACAAGAAGAAGAGCTCTAAACATCTACTTTTAAATATTTATTTTCCTTCTGTGGTGGGTTTAGGGCTAATTGCTAAGTGATCTCTCTTTGTCTTTGTCTTAACACACAAGTGACATTGCATCCCAGTCGCGGGAGGTGAATGGCATGTGCGCCAGGTGTGGCCACACCCTACTGCTGCCGCTGGCAGGCAGGATTGTGGTTCGGCCACTGGCTGGGATCCCAAACCGCCAGAAGCAGCCAATAAATGTGGGCTCACACCAAAGGAACAGGACAAAGGAAAAGGAAGGGCTCTGTGCTTGTTTCTTCGAGCTGCCTTCATTTCTTTCCCGCACAGAAGCGGTGCCAGGGCAGCGCCACGTGGGATCGGCAGCGCGGCACAGGAGTTATTCTTTCCCATGGTGGGAGCGACGCCGAAGCGAGGCAGGTGACGCAACAGCACGCAGGCAGCAGTGGCAGCAGAGGCAGCACACGCAGGAGCAGCCACGCAGGTGATCCTTATCACAGCAGGAACTGCACAGGCAGTGGCTGCGATCTTTACCGCAGCAGGAGTGGGGCAGCGCGGGCAGTGGTGCAGCTTTCTCCCGCGGCAGGAGCCACGGCTGCTGATGCTGCACCGCGTGGGTGTTTTTTCTCTCATGGTGGAGGAGCACGCTGAAGCTGCTGACCACAGTGCTGCGTCAAGCAAGACACGAGCTCAAAGGGGGCAGTGGCAAAAGAGCAGGGAAACAGAGAAAAACAGCAGCTTTTATGGAGGAGGAGGTGGAATCCCAGGAGGACACCATGTAGTCAATTAATGGCTGGATAGGAGTGGCCCGGGATGACAACTGTAAACATAACCTGGAGTGGGAAAGTCACAGACCAATGACAGAAAGGAAAAATCATAACTGACAAGGAATTCTCTAGATAAAGGAGTGTGACAGACATTCCACAGGGGCAGGATTTTTGAGAATAGACAGGGAAAAATCTGGAATTCTCATAACTGCCATGGTGAGACAGGGGATAAACAACTCCAGACATAGACCAAACATATTCTTCAAACCCCCACTGCTACAGGCAGGGAGAGACCAAATATCTTCAAACCCCCACTGCCACCCACAAGATTTTTTATTTATTTTCTCCTTCTGTCCTCTTGATATGGAAGAGTGAGAGAGTGTCTTTGTGGGCATCTGGCAACAAGCCAAGTCTAACTCTCCACATCTCCAATTTTATTTCTTCACAAAATCATTAATGATTGCTTGATTTTTCAATCTGTCCATAAATGATCAAGTTCATTCACAGTCAATCAGTTTCAATGTTAGAACTTAACTAAAGAAACAGCATTAGTACAAAACAATGTTGTTTCTGCTGAAGTCATTCCTTTAAATGATCATAAATTATATTATATGAATATTAATTGATGAAAAGGGGAAGGTAGCTAAGTCCGCCTAAGAAAGCTAACAGTATTCCCATATATTATACAATGTTTAACTAATTCCCTTCTATGCCAGAAACTTCAGGGATATATAGTCTGTTAAATGAACATTTAAACTTACTGTGGGCTATATGTGGTCCAGTGTCTGTATATAATCCATTGCTACTGCGTATCCTACAGATGTGCAACAGAACACACAAATGAAGATCAAACCCAAATTGCAATTGACATTATCAGGTATGCAGCTTCTGTAAGTAAGCCAATGTATTTGGTATTCCTTGCAAGGTTTGCTTGATTAAATACATTTGTTTAGAGGTGGTAGGAGTCAATAGTTTCTGCATTTTATCCCTCATAAATCCCATATTGTCAAGCTGACCTTTCCAACATGGTAACAAGCACAATGTTATGCACAGAATTTAGCAGATCTAATGACACCTTGATACACTCGGCAATGCAGCCACGCAGGATAGAGTTATTGCCAGAAACTCTGGCCTGGGAAGCAAACAGCCTACAGCTCAAGAAGGAAATTTAAAAAGCCTGTTGAACAGAAAAGATTATTTCAGTGTACAGCATCATAAAGCACTGCAGTAAAAATATAAGTGAGACCTCCATCTGACGAAAAGCCCTGTGATATAAAACTTCTTTCAGATGGTCTCTATCCCATGCAAAAAGCATTTTCTAAACAGTAAGACTTAGAGAACTGTCCAGGTCCATGCCAATACACAGGCAGGTTCCTTAGCCCTCCCTATTTTCCAAAGTCCCACAGTATTCTCTGGCAAGATTATTGGTATAGACAATGCTGGGCAATACCACAACAGCTGCCAGCCTCTGCATTTGAGATTTCATACAAGGATTTTCTGATAGTGGAAGTCAAGGATCCAATACTCCGGGTACAATCCAGTTATCACTGTCACAAAGGGAGACAAGGATCTCAGTGTTGGATGATAAGCCAAGGACACAGTTGCTTGGACTTTATAAGAGCAGGTCTGACTTATTTTCACTCCCTTGTCCCATGAAACAGAGGATCCTTACACATGGATACAGACAGTCCCTGTACATTATACAGTAAAGAACCAAGGCTTGTTAAAAAAACAGGACTCTTCTTATTTCCACTTCCTATTGTCCAACTAAATGATTGAGTGCTCTGACTTCAGAACTGTCTGAAGATGTGACTAACATCTCATGGTCCCTGTAAACAAGAGGAGAAAAACTCCCTGATTAGTACATTTTTGAAGTTGGTAGTGTACCTCTCAGAAGTTTTAATTTTGATTTATTCAAATGCATTTCAGGAACCCATTTAAAGAATATTACTTCAAAATTACAACAATGAGATTACTGTAAAACTGAAGGCTAAGAAAAAATGTTTGTGGAGATTCAAATGTTTCTTCCAGGGCTCAGAGAACCAGATAAAATGGCTTTGAGCCAGATGAGTTCTAAATAAGCCTTGAGTAAAAATTCATTCTGGTCATAATTTAAGATCACTATAGCAACACAATCACACTTGCCAAGCATGCTACATTATAAAATTACAACAGACTTTGAAAAAAAAAAATCTGTTTTCTAGCCATTTTTTAAAATAGATTTAAAACTGTATTGTGAAGGTGGCAACAGTTGTTCAGGATCAAGATCTTATTTTATTCTGGATGGTTAAGAAAAAGCTATGTCATATGCTAATTAAATTTACAGCAGGTATCTCCTGGAATATGGAACCAAAGCCTTCTAAGAGATTCATGAAATTTTACATCTCAGAAACAGATGGTAGAGTAAAAGGAGGATTAAAGGAATGATGCAAGGAATCTGTGTAAAGTCCACTGTGCAGTGGGAGAGAAGACTGAGAAGGAAGGTGTGCTAAGGCACATCCTGTTCTACACACTTTCAGCCATTTGTGCCCAAAGGGAAGGCATAGGTTTTGCACAAGAGCAGAAATGACACCTTTGTTCTGAATTCAGCACAGTTCATTTCAATACAGAGCTGAGACACCAGCTAGAGCAGCAACCTTGACCTATGCTCTGTGATGTTCACCACCTGAGCTACAAATTAAGCTTCTCAGCTCATTTCCTCCCCATAATTTAAGCACAGATGAGTTCCTGGAGAAAGAACTACAAACAGTTCAGCTGTGGTGTTACATTTTAGGTAAATGGTGTGCTCCCTCTCACCCCTTGAAAATGTACGGTTTATTCCAAGCCTGTGATCCTCCCCTGAAGTATCATGTATCTGTAATCCCATTGGCCCAAGTCCTACTCCGTGCCCACTTTGAATCTCCCTGTTAAGCTGTGCGAGGGAGATGAGAGGCTCTCTTGGCCCTTTTCTCCTTAGGCTCTCCCTCTCTCCCCCCTCCCTCTCTCTTCCCCCCTTCTCCCTCAGAATCCATGCTGTTCCTGGGGGTGGGACCCCCAATAAACCCTCACCTAATTAGCACCCTCAGAGGCCGTGTGGAGTCTCCTTGCATGCTGGCTGGTATCAGCAATCACTCAGCTTAGGGAGCCTCCGGGGACTCCCCAGGGAGCCCCCTCAAACGAACGGCAACAAATGGCTCCCATCGTGCGGCAAGAGCACCGACAGTCCTAAGATGAAAACCACCCTCACCCTGCCGGCACGGCGCAGAGCCCCACGGCGCCGCCCCAGCACCACAGGGCGGCCGCGTGAGGCCG
Organism: Pyrgilauda ruficollis; assembly: GCF_017590135.1. NCBI lineage: Eukaryota > Metazoa > Chordata > Aves > Passeriformes > Passeridae > Pyrgilauda > Pyrgilauda ruficollis. The sequence goes on along the minus strand of NW_024508766.1, from coordinate 182,068 downwards.
CATGCGCAGCCCCGGGCGGCCCCCCCACCACCGCGCGGAGGCCCCGCGGGACACCGCGCCGCCATCCCACCTTCGCAGCCCGAGCAGCTTTTGAGATGGCTGCTGGCTGCTGCCGACTCCCCCGCCCCACGTGGTCGCCACGTGGCTGCTCGGAGCTACCACCGGGAGCTGGGAGCCGCCACCCCCTGCCCGGAGGTGGCAGGGGATACCGCAGAGAGGGCGGCCATGCCGATCACCGAGCCCGAGCAGCCGATGCCCTGAACCACAGCAGCGGCGAAAGAAGGAACCCATCCCACCAGTTTCTGCGGGGGTGCCACCAGACAAGCTAGAAGCAGTTTTCAGCTTTGTCCGAGCCCCGCACCCCCCCAAAACTGTTTTCCTCTGTTCTGTGACCTCCTTCCTTGGTCTTACTCTCTCTCCCCTCGCTGCTCCTTCTCCCTAACTCCATCCCTAACCCGCCTTCCCCTTAACAAACCCCCAGGAGTCCATTCTGTCCTGCTAAACCTGGCACAGCAGCCGCAGGGTTGAGCCTCAACATTTTGTTGAATTGAAAATTCCACTTTATTATCTCCTTCCCCTGTTATTCCAAGAGCAGGATAGTATCCTTCTCTGCAATCCATACCCCTTTTTTCCTTATTTTGGGTAGTTCACTGGGAGCAAACCGCTGGAAGGCAGAGGGTACCCCGAAAAGATTTTTCTTTCACAGAGTCCCTGGATCCCTGTAACCTCCCCAATTCCCAATGCCTATCCACTTGTTCTAGCTGAAAAGAGCTCATCAGCTGGAACTTTTATCCTAAAACCCGCTAACCCTTTTTTATCATTCTTATCCAGTACCTGTCTTCTCTCCATTTCCTTCCCGTCCCCATGAAGTAGTTTTTACAATTATGCCTGTCTAGTTTAAATGTGTGCTCATATTGCAGATTGTCCTGTTTTCAGTTTTAGAAAGCAGGGGACTATCAGGTGACAAGGGTAAATCCAGCGAGAAGCAGTTTCCAATTGTTTCTTTAATAGCGAGGGTTCAGCTAGAATTAGACTGCTGAATCATAATCGCTGTTGGGTTTATGCTGTCCTCAGTAGGTTCTGAGGGTGACTGATAACCTAAAATGGTGTCTGGGAAAGTATTTTGACGGTTTTTGTGGTGAATGGCCCCTGAGTGTAGATAGCAGCAGAAGCCAAATTTCTTTTTTTTCTTTTTGTTTTTCTTTTAACGACATAAAACTGGGGGTCTTCTCCAGTGTTAAACTGGTTGGAAGGTGAAAGCAACGGTTAAGCTCAGATCCAAGAGTGAGAATCTGAGGCCGCAAACCTGCCTGGAGTCTGGGTGGCTCCAGGTGATTCCCTGTCCCTGAGAGGGGGAGCAGAAGTCGGTGCCTCAGCCTAAAGTGGGGGCTCTGGTTGTCCGAAAAGCCAGTTGACACCATTGGGCCAGTCACACTGAAAAGGCCAATCCCAAAACTCTCATATGAGCTTAATGCCAAAGGCTGAAGTCCTTTAAGCACTCACCCATGCTTTAAATTTGTTTAAAAACTGCAATATGGACCCACATAACACATTTATCACAATTAAATACTCATTTTATCTTTAATATCTACCACCAAAGGCAAATATCAAGTCAAAAGGACTGTTTAAAACATAATCCTCACTGCAATGGTATTTATTTTTAGGCTGCAAAACTGTGTAATTACTGCTTCATTTTTTAAATTGTTAATTGTCATATTTGTCTTTATCTTTTCTTTCTAATGAAAAAAGGGTGAATTGTGGTGTTACATTTTAGGTAAATGGTGTGCTCCCTCTCACCCCTTGAAATTGTACGGTTTATTCCAAGCCTGTGATCCTCCCCTGAAGTATCATGTATCTGTAATCCCATTGGCCCAAGTCTTATTCCGCGCCCACTTTGAATCTCCCTGTTAAGCTGTGCGAGGGAGATGAGAAGCCCTCTTGGCCCTTTTCTCCCTAGGCTCTCCCTCTCTCCCCCCTCCCTCCCCCTTCCCCCCCTTCTCCCTCAGAATCCATGCTGCTCCTGGGGGTGGGACCCCCAATAAACCCTCATCTAATCAGCACCCTCAGAGGCCGCGTGGAATCTCCTTGCCTGCTGGTTGATATCAGCAAACACTCAGCTTACGGGGCCCCCCAGGTACTCCCCGGGGAGTCCCCCCAAACGAACTTCAACATTCAGCCATGCCCTTATTTCTTTTCACAGCAGCAAAGATCCATGTTCCTCAGTGGGAACACTACTAGGAGGATCCCATGCACACAAGGCAGTGCAGACTTCATGTTAAATGCAGCACCCTAACTGGGGCTGGCAGACTCCACTTCCTTGCATGGGAATTGATGGTTTTATGTAACAGCCTTGCTGCAGTCTTGCAGACATCTACCTCCACTAAACACATCTACCTGGCCTGCTGCCAAATCCAAGGATAATCTGGAAGCAATGCCAGATTTGAGAAAATCCTGCAGGCTCAACAATGCCTGCAACTGGGATTTAAAGGTGTGCCGGTACATACTTGTATTTACAGAAGTTTTTGAGAGTTCTTAATCTGGGATGGTCAAATGAAGAGGAGGGGTCCCAACTTTCTTCTCTTCTCTAAGGAAAGTTCACTCCCTAACAGCCACAGAACAGCATAAAACAGCCAGATCGTTTTGTACACTGTACCTTCCATCACAATTTCTCTGCCACACAAATTACACGGTGCATAAAACAGTCTTTGTCAGCTCTCAGACCAGCCTTCCTCTCTTGTGGAATAAGGGGCTGGGATGGAAAGTCCAGAAGGCTGGATGAGGCACAGATAGCTGTTTGCAATGTCATGTGCTCCTGCAGGGCAGTGAAGTGGGGGAAGTGACTTGGGGAAGCTGCAGGTAAGAGGCAGGAAGCCTTCCAGTATGGTTTTAGCATCGCTTCTAAGAAAGGAAGAAATTAAAATGCCTCTTCCTCCACTGATGCCTTGCAGCAACAGACATACCTAGATTTAAGCGAAGTCATGAAAATCTTCCTGACCCATAGAGTACCTGAAGAGGCTTTACAGGAAGGCTCGAGAGAGGCTTTTACAGGGGCTCAAGAGGACACATAGTGACAGGACAAGGTGGAAGGGCTTTAAACTAAGAGATATTTGTTTTAGATTAGAGGTTAGGAAGAAATTCTTTACTCTAAGAGTGGTGAGACAATGAACAGATTGTGCAGAGAGGCTGGGGACTCCCAGTTCTCACTGTAGGTGTTCAATGCTGGCTTGGATGGGGGCTCTGAGTAACCTGGATTAGTTGAAGATGTCTCTGCCCATGGTGGGGTGTAGCCGTGATATTTTCTGAAAAATCCTTTTGCCAGGATTTTTCTCCTGAGGAGCTGGGAGCCCCAGGAAAGGAATGTAAACAATAACTATCTGCTGCTGTGGAATGCAAAAGGTGGATCTTCCATTGGCCCATGTGGATTGTTTTCACTTGATGACCAATCACAGCCACCTGTGCCGAGGCTGTGAGCAGTCTCAAGATTTTGTTATGTGTTCTATTCTTGTTCTTTCAAGCCTTCTGATGATCTTTTTTTATCTGTTCTTTTAGTATAGTTTTAATGTAGTATTTTAATATAATATATATCATAAAAACCATATAAACCAGCCTTCAGAAATGGAGTCAAACCTCGCGTCTCCACACATGGGGAGTTCCCAACAGTGGGGGGATTGGAACTAGATGATCTTTAATGTCTCTTACAACTCTAAATGTGCTATGATTCTAGGATTCTATGATCCTTCTTACTCCTGTGGGATTTCTTAATCCTGCAATCTGGAGAGACTTGCCCTCTAGCCAGCCTGAACACCCCCATCTGGATCTAACCATCCTGCATGTTCTTTAAATTATGCTGGCTTCATTTTTATCTCAAAAACCTTTGATTAAGCAGTGATCTTAATTACTCTGAATATCAAGACAGTTAAAGGTGTACTTAGTCAACCTTCCTCCACATTCCTAAGTATTGGAATTTGTCTCTTAACACCAACATTCCTGTGGCCCTGCTACACAGCTCTACAGTGCAGAGCACACCTGAACATCTGCAGTTATACGAGACACTGATTCAGCATCCATCATTACTCTGATTTTTGTCTTCCATGCTATAAGGATGGAAGACTTCCCTCAACACTCACAGCTTAGAGACAGCTTAGGAAAACTGCTGGGATCCCTTGGAATCAGGTGGAATCATCCCCTAAGAACTTCCATTTTACTACTATTCTCTCTCATGTTTTTGTGAGGAGCAACGGGTAAAAACAAGAAGGAAGGCACAGATTTCTTATTAAGATTTCTCCAGGACTGATAATTATGTGAATAACTTCCCTTGTTATTTAACAGTCTGATCTTTCCATAGGCTGACTCCCTTATGCAACAGATGTCTACTTGAAAGCTTTTCCCATGAGCATCTTCCTCTCAGCCTCACTAGAAGATAGCTGGTCTGCACCATTCAGCTGCAGGAAGGCAGAGAGCAGCACTTGCTTTTACAAACTTCAACCCGTTCAACCAACAAGCTGCTCACCTTGTCTTGCTGAGAGTGGAATCCTGGAGAGAAGCAGTGACCAGGTGTTCTCCACATGAAGAACAGTCATGTTTGTGTGCCCCAATTTTGGGTGCCACAGTATATGAAAGATATTAAGCCATGAGTGAGCATCCAAAGGTTGACAAGGAGGGTGAGGAGCCTTGAGGTGAAGCCCTATAAGGAGCAGCTGAGGTCCCTTGGTCTGTTCAGCCTGGAGAAGAGGAGACTGAGGGGAGACCTCATTGCAGTTACAACTTCCTCGTGAGGCAAAGAGAAGGGAAAAGACTGATCTCTTCTCTGTGGTGACCAGTGACAGGACCCAAGGGAATGGCCTGAAGTTGTGTTAGGGGAGGTTTAGATTGGGTATTAGGAAAAGATTCTTCCCCCAATGGATAGCTGGGCACGGGAACAGGCTGCCCAGGGCAGTGGTCATGGCAGCAAGCGTGACAGAGTTCAGGAAGCATTTGAACAATATTCTCAGGCACATGGTGTGCCTGAGAATACCAACTCTACCCACCCTAGGGAATGGTGCTGTGCAGGGCCAGGAACTGAACTTGATGATCCTTGTGGATCCCTTCCCATGCAGCATATTCTGTGATTCTGTTGTGATCAAAATATATGCTCTCAGATATGCAGTTGTTCTGATGTGGCCATTTTCCTGCTTGAGACCTAGTAAGACCCTGAGGATGTCCCAGTATGTGGTTGCATACAAAATGCTAAAAATAAAATAATTTTATTCTAAAACATAAAGACCTGGCTAAAATGAATTCCATTAAATAGCTCAGCTGTGCCACTTGAAGTCATACATATTTAAACCCTCTTCATGAGGGGACCTGAGAACTTTAGCAGGATACTGAAAAGGGCTCTCAACTTCTATTATCAGCACAATTTTATGGACATTGACAGGCTAGATGACCCAAACAATCCTCTTCACAGTGAAGTGTCTACCTCCTCTACCTCCTAGTTGTATTCTTATGCTGATGAGCATTTCTTTGCTGTCCTACCAAAGAAAACAAAAAATTATGAGTTTTATTTAGTAGAAAATACCTCCAAAATGTTCCTCTTCTTGCCTAGGCATTTTCTCTCATTCTTAGAAGTCTGTACTCAAGCAAGTCAGTTTGCATTGTCTTCTTAAATCTGAAGACTTAAAATTATTTCAAAATCACTTAATTGGTGACAACTGCTTTGTACAGTCAGATATTTGGAAATGGCCATCACGAAATTTTGTCCAATATGAACAATTCCTGTATGTATTCATGGTCAAAAGATAGATTACCTACTGTGAAAACTCCCTCCTTTCTCTGCACATGCGCTGAAATATTTATGTTGTATTAGGAAGCATATTGAAAATATTCTCCCTAATGTATCAGGGCTGTGGAGGACAGGTTATCAGGGAGAACATGAAAAATTCAGCAGACTACTGCTTCTGCTGATGCACTTTTTTGTTCTCCATGCAGAAATACAGAAAGCACAGAAACTGCATTATATTTGGGCAGCTCATTTTGGACATTCTGAGTAGCCTCAACAGCAACAGCACAAAGTCCTATAGATGATATAAAAACTGAGGCAGAAACAGGACTCTACAGCAGTACTTCAGAGTAGCTGGATATGCTACAAAACACCCATGGTCATGTGTTGGACTACAACACATCCTTCATGGCAAATCCAACGCCAAGCAGGCCTACCAAAATCTGAGTTTTCATGAAAGACAGAGAGAGGGGAATGGAAGGCTGCAATGGCTCCTGTTAGCATTTCTGAATAAGATGGCTTAGTATACTTGAACTACATTGGCATAAACAATATTCTTAAATGTCTGCTCATTCCACATTGACTTGTGCATAGTGGATGATGGCTGCATATGTATTTTATATAATTCAGGATAATAGTTCTCAGTACCAAATACTTCACTATCAAGAAACCTCCGATTTTTAATGAGAATACTGCTGTTTGCCTGCATGTCTGTCTCCATTGGACTGTATCTTTCTTTTCTCCTCTCAAAGAAATGACTGTCAAAAGACAAGGAGGAACTTCACAACCAAGAAGGGAAAATGTTTTGAACAAAGAGCTTTTGTTTCATTTCATCTCATTGTTTACAAAATCTGACTAAGCATTTATGTCAGCCACACCCCAGGTGGACCTCAGTGAAGAACAAATGTTAAAGCATGTGACCAAATGGACTGCATGCTGATGAGACAGGATGAGAATGTGCAAGCAGTTTGCACACGTGGATTTCAGAGCGCCAGCAGGATGAAATGAGAGCAGGGAGCCAAGAGAAGCCATTTTCCCAGTTCTAAAATAAAAACAGTTCTCTCCCAACCCAGGAGGAAGAGGAGGCTGGTAATATGTTTGTAGATCCAATGTAGATCCCCCACAGCAAAGTTTATCCCTTCTGTCAATATCCCAAAAGCTAGAGACATTCAGGTGCTACGACTCTGAATGGATATTTTAGCTGAGTCAGCTGTGATACCACAGATTGTTGTAAGAGATATCAGCAAGCTCCTTCAGCAGAATGAGAGTCAAAGGATCTGTTAACTATGCTTCTAGCAAAATTCAGAGTCATCCCCTCCGTTAATGGCCCTGTTACATTTGTGACATCAAGACTGTGCTTTCTCAGGAGCTGATTCTGGCAGACCAAAACTATGGATTCTGCTGATGCCTCCTCCAATTGATGTTATCACATCCTTTAAACCTGCAAATTCTCTGGAGGACCCGGTGATACGGACATGACAAATGGATAACAGTAGCAAGCCATCACCTCCTTCCATCATTTTACCTGCGTGTGCTTGCCATGTACAAGCCATATGTGAAACCAGCTCACTGTTACACTGCAGTGGCCAGAGACCTATTTTGGGCCTGATACTTCTCTCCAGCCACAGACCCAGTAGCTTAGTATAGCCATCTTTCATTTTGGCATAGCCTGTCGATCTCGGCACGTCAGCAGCTCCCTGTGGTGCTTCACAGAGCACAGGCACGCCGAGTGTCGCGCACAGGCAGCGGGGTGAGGCCTGCCCGCCAGCACTGACAGCACGCCCCTCACAGGGCAGCAGCGGAGACGATGGTGGACAAAGCCCTCCTCTCCCACCTGCAGAGGCCGGTGTTATGAATAAAAAGTTATCTATTTTTGTTTAAGGTTGCAGAGTTAAAACCGGTTGGACCTGTTGCTGTTAAGTTAGCTTCATTGTTAGGAGTTCTTCTTCAATTGCCCATTATGGTTGGTGATTAGCCATTGTCCTCCTGATGCTTGCCCTTGACACCTGGACACGGCAGCATCAGGGCATGGGAGTGGCATCAGACCTCATATGCAGATGAGAAATGCATTGCTCCAAATCTTCCAGTTTTCCAGGAAAGCCCCTAAAAACAACGAGCCAACATAGAATTAGGGACCTAGGTGATGTCTAAGGATGGGCACATAGTCCAGTGCCTGCTTGGATCCTTTTTTGCTTCTCACCCTGACCTGAAAGGATGTTCACTAGGGAGGGGACCCAAAGTGTTGGACCGAAAAGTAGGAATCTGCTAATCTCTCGTGAGGACGCAGTCCCCAGCTCTGCCTGCAGACCAGTGGACAAAGCTGCATCACCCTCCTCCTCCGTGCCACTCTTGGGGACAGCGGCGGCGTGGGCGCGACCCGTCAATTTCTCCCCACCTGAGCTGAATCTCTTTAATAAAGGCATTAAAAATGGAGAAAGATCTCCTACCCATTTATTTCAGCCAGGACTCTCTGGTCTGTTTCTTTCAGTAAGGACTCAGCCTTTTTTCAGCCTTTCTAGCAAAGGAACCAGAAAACGACATCCTGTAACTCCACTTACAGGTAATGTGGCCTACCTAGCCTATCTAATGATGGCTTATTTTGTCTAGTAACCATCCTCTGATGAGCTCTGGATTGTCATGGAAAAGACAGAGTTCAGCAGCACATACAAATCCATGCATAGTGCTATTCAAGGTTGGACTACAGAAAATTAATGGACCGCCTGAAAATTAATGTCACTGCAAAAAGGGGACTGGCAGATTACACTCTGTGTAATTACAGAGCAAAAGAGTTATGGTGGACACTGCATTTTATTGGTCAATGTTGTGTCAGTAGGGGTTAATGGAAGTTGTTGACTCTTTCAGTCTCTGAGGCTGTCACAAATTGCAAAGTTTGAGAAAAGCTTTTTACTCTGTTGTTCAGCACTGACATTAACTAAAGTCTTGGTTTTGTCAAAGAATTATGTATCAGTATGTATGTCTTTTTCATCACCACTGTTTTGCTAAGTGCTAAAAGAAGGAGGCTTTCCTGTTGATGTTAAATGTGTTATTTTTCTGTCAAATTGCTTTTTAGATTCATGACTCGGGTGTAATTTTGATGACACAATGATGGTCCGTTTTGAACTTCATGTACCATTCTTCTCACCACAGCTATAATTCTATTAAATCAAGTACAGACTGATTATTCTGCAAATAACAAGAGATATCCTAGATGAAAATTGCTCTTCAATACAATTTTTTTTATTTGCAGTGAGGAGAAACTGTCAAATATATTATTTCAATTTTTTAAATATTGCATTACTTTCAGTGCAACATCAAGAATACCAATGACCCTTTAGAGCATGATTAACTCTATTAAAGCATATTAATGTCATTGAAGAAATCTTGGTTAATTAGTTCCCAGTAAATTTCCCTTAGTGAAAATATTTCAATAAACACCAATTTTAACACACAGAAGTGGCTCTTGCTACTCTCGGTAATGGTTTATGTCTAAATGGTGTTTGTGGGCAGTTACACCTCATTGAGTTTTTGTGGGCTTGGCCTGCAATGTTCAGAAGGAGGCTGGTTTGTTCATTGAGTGAGGATAGCCAAGAAGTGTTGAAAGAAACAGCTTGTCTACAAATGTATTTATCAAGCCAGATCTATGTCTCTGACCATGCCACTAGCCCAAAGGTTTGGCTCATTAACTTCTCTTTTCTTATAAAGCAAGGATCAGATATCTCTCACCAGGAAGGACAGGCTGGCATTCAGAGGCACATGCTGCACAAAGTCCTGGTAGCGTGTCCTCGCAACAGTCTCACACTGTCCTGGAAGGATCTGCAGTGCAGAGAGGACAAATCTCTGGTCAGCTGCCTGTCAGCATCCAGCTGGGTGCAGGCTTCAGCTGCTACACGACCCTCTTTATCCTGCCTGCCCAAATAGGAGTCTATTGACCATGAGATCACAAGTCAGGTAAGTGCCTCTGCAGGAGGCATGTCACACAAGCCTGCTGCAGCCAAGAACAAAACTTCAGCCAGAAGAACAAACCCTGTCGTCTCTTCCCTACTGAGTGATGCATTGCTAGGACCAGCCACAACAGGGCCTCTGTCCTACTTCCTCACAGCAAACAGGGCAAGTCAGAAAATCCTATCTGGCACATCACAGTGGCCACAGATGAGGAAAGGATCTAAGATGCTGATCTGCACAGCGCATGCTTCTATTTTACCTTCAGGGCAGAAAAGCAGAAGTGGATATCCCACTGAAATTTCTGAGTCAAATCTCCAGCAATAGAGCATGCACAAAGGTTTCTTTTCTGGTGCTGAGGAAAGGAGCACAAAACTGATCACATTGTGCTCTGAGAAGTGGTAACACGGTAAGTATGAGCAGTTCTACTCCATTGACCTCAGACACACAAAAATAGAGAGGTATAATAATCAGCAGCAGTGGTAGCAAGACTGAAAAAGAGAGCTGGGATGAGACCTGACAAAATGTTGTGTTCTTCTGGACATATGATCATGGAGATTAACATGCAAATCTCTTCATAGTTAAGGCTGATAGCTGCTGGGAACGGTTCCTTACCAAACAGACGTAACTATCTTAATAAACCATAGAGTTTATATTCCATGAGCCACTGGAAGACACGGAGATGAAGAAGAAAAAGAAAGTAAGCTGGGAACCTTGAGCATTGTATGCTGAATGTCTGGCACTCCAGAACACTTGCAAATATCCCTAAGGTCCAGTGAGAGTAAATAATTTTGCACTGACCCCAGTGAAGTAAGGTCATCTCTGAGGGTCTATAATTAAATAATTCTTGCAGTACTAGTGTTAAAACATGAAGAAAAGCTAAGGCAATAAAATTTATTCTACTAATGGAGGACTTCAGATGTATATTACAGAGAGCAATGGTTAGAGTTCTGGACTAATTCACAGATGTGAAGACTACGTTGACTGCTACAGAGGTCAGCATACCAACACACAAAAGCCTTTGTCCAAATTGTGAACACCTGTTGGTGATCCTGGAGTCTTTGAGACCAAGGAGAAAGACTCATATATGCACCCAATACCACCAAATCCAAAGACACAAAACAGGAGTTCTCACCCTTGCACTCATATCTTCAATTTCTCTGTCTTTCATGACAAGATAAATTCTCACTTTATCTATGAGTAATATCCATGCAACATGCTGAAGGGTAAAATCTCCAGTATAAGATCAGGAGGTCTTTTCCAAGGGGTGAGTCATTATGCTTCATCTCCTATTCTCATTGGCTTGCTGAATCCAAAGAAGATATATCAGAAGATTTTTTTTTTTAAAGGCAGAAGCCTGATCTTTAAAATATGTTTTTCCCATAAGCCGTGGAGTGTGTCTGCATAAGAGGAGCACAAACTACCCCCCGCCCCCGCTCCCCCCCCCAATCTGTTGTAGACCAGGTACAGTTTCACAAAAGAAAATTGTTCTACAGAGTTGAACAATATACCCACTTTAGCTTGCTGCATGCTTTAAATGCAGATAACACTATAAACACAACAAAAAACAGGTTTTATTTGCCAAGTCAGAGTTTCTTTAACAGAGATTGTGATGGATGATGAAATCACAGAAAGTTCAAGCTGACCATCTAAATTCTGTATTGCTTTAAATCTTACACATACTACCCAGGAAAGTAAAAAAAAAGAAGTCTTTGGCAATACTAGTTACTCAGCTATTGTTCAGCTTAAATTAATTGTCAATTAACACTTGTTTTCTTGCATTTATAGTACAAACAGCAGGAGAAATGAAGAACCTATCTACAGTAGAAATTTTCAACTCCTTTACCACAGTCCTACAAAAAGCAAGTTGTTAAAAAGTTTTAAATTTAAAAAAAAAGTTTTAAATCTCACCAGGTGAAAATGCAGGCAGGGGTATTACAGTGTTTATGTGCCTGAGGTTCTCCTTGTAAAAAGTATGTGTTACTTATAAGAATTCATAAACATTTGCTCCAATATCTTAACAAAACTAAATTCTGTGATTGAGACAATCACTGTAGGATTGCATCCTCACAGGTTTGCTCCTCACAGGTATGGGGCGGAGAAAGTATTCCCATTACTTCCAGCAAAATGTTAGAGAATTCCTTTTAAAAGGAATTGCGAAGAGAGCAGAAGTAAAGTGGTTGGGAGAACCTGGGAATGAACTGACCGGAGTCCACAGGTACCAAAGAGAGTGACTTCAACCTCAATTATGAACAAAAATAGCAGACTAGTCAGGAGGAGAATTTCAAAGACACAATCAATAGTGAGTCTGGAGTTTTAGACTGTATTGATTTTTTGATACGTTCAAAGTTTGCCCTTGCAAAGCAGGCTGACTAGCCTGTGGGAAAACTAAAGAACAGGTGGGTCTTCACCCTGCCTCTCTTTTCTCATTGTGGTGACCCAGCAATAAACTCCAAAGCTGTCTCCAAAGATGTCAAGGTCTCAGAAGAAGCTGTAGTTGCTGACCCAGGAATCAACACTTTCAAACTTACTGCTTCATTCATCTCCAGGTGCCTATTGACCACATTTTGGAAACGTACTAGAAGTTCTTGGAGCAACTGAATTGGAAACCCGAGTCTGTTTTCCTGCTGTCTCTACTACAGTTACCTGCTTGCACAGAGAGATCAATCAAACACAGGATGTGGTTTCGGTGTCCTTCTAAAGACCAGTCAAGGCAGACAGATTTTTTACTATGTCATTACAGGCTGTAAGGTTTCTTAGAGGTTACTTGATTCTTGTTTTGATGGAAAATTCCAATCAGGGTTTGCAGCTGCCCCTTCAAAAATTCTTTCTTAAAATCTAGTACACTTCTTAGAAAAAAAAATGGCATTTTCACACATACATTACCTCTGAAATGCCTTCTTTGAACTGGTCCATTTACATGAGCACACTAGTTATCAGTAAACACAATATATCCTAAGGAAACTTCAGGTTCTTATTCCCCAACAGTTTGACAGTTTCTTTTTTAATTGCTGCTTCAGCTGGGCTGCAGACCAGCTGTAATATAAATAGAGCACTAGCCAGAGTTCCAGAAGGAAAAAAAATTCCATGGACCTCAGTTTCAGGCGTATAGAGGCATTTGCAACCTGCAAAAATAGGCAGTCCTCAGCTACACTGCCCTAGGAACAAGGGCATATGGCAAGGACACAAGGTCCCATTTGCCATTGGGCTCTACTCTGCTGCCTGCCTCCTCAAGTAAAATTAGCCTGGAATGCTGTACCATCTCCCAACATTTAATCAAGATTCTAAACACGTATGGTTTTATTTGGTGGTGAATATGCCTCAGGTATATTTTCTAGCTTTGTTCTTCTCTTGGGCTGAGATGGAGAACAAGAGCCAAACTTCAGCAGAAGTCAAGACTCACATTGTGAATAAGACATTGGCAGGAAAGAAAAGAGATTTTTTTTTTTTTTCCTTCATTTCCTGCTCTCTGTTTCATCTACTCTGATAACTTATCAGCTATTACTAGCAGCATGTTGTATTTACATTTTCTCTTTTGGAGGGAAGTAAAAAATACATAAGTTGAAGGTTCCTTATAGATTTGGCAGCTCATCACACGAACACTGTATATTTGGTTTCATTGCTGTCCAATAAATATTTTATGCTTTTCTGACCTAGCAAGCAGTTTTCCGGAGCACACTGTAGGCAATGCTAGTCAATTTTGCAAAGCTGTGAAACATCTGGTATGGCTGTAACATGTTGGCAGTGCTATCAATGCTACTCAGCTCTCAATGAGAATTTTTTTTCCCCGTGTGCCAAACTGCAGTTGCTCTGAGCTTTGGGAAGACTGAAGCTTTCCCTAGCAGGTCATGAAATGAGTCATCAAGCCTGAATGCATCTTTGTATTACATGGATCACATGTTTAGTAGTCTCACTGAATACATTTTCACATCTAGGAATAAAAAAGCAAGGATAACATTTTGGTGATTCTTGTTTGCCATAGACATGATTTTGCTTGGGTTCAGCCTCACCTGTAGTCCTCCCTTCTCCCTGAATAGATCCCATTCCTCCCTGGCAGAAAGAATACATATAAATTAATCTCTGTGATACTTTTAAAGACATACCTCTTCTGTCATGTCTGAGGCACTTAGCCCCTTATGATCTTATGATCCCTGTGCTTCACACAGCCAGACCCCACACACAAGTCGCACTGTAGTTTCTCACTTGCATTCCAAGTTTCTGCATCAAGTGAGAGCTAAGGATGTGGGCAGCAACATCCAGTCACAGAACAGGAGAAAATACGAGACTTTGCAAAGCATTTAGAGTCTTCTTTGTTTCCTGTGCTACTGTTTGGTGTCAAAATAAAAAGGCCTTTTTCCAGGCCTCTTGAGAGCTTACCTAATCTTTCCAACAACTCAAAGCCTGAAAACATGAAAGCACCACAGGCTTTCAGCAGCATGAGGAGCCAGAAGACAGCAGCCTTGTGACCTTCAACAGAATGCCACACCTTAGAAGGATTTACAAAGCCAGCAAAAGCTTTGAGTAAGGCTAGCTCTGTAAAGAGCAGCAGCAGATTCATTAAGTCTTCGGCTCTTTCCAGTTCACCACGAAACAGATCTTGGGCAGAGAGAGCACATATGAGAAAGACAGTTTATTTAAGCACCACCTCTGCTAATACTTGATGCTTTCAAGCCCAGTAATGTCTGCTGCTACAACTAAGTGCTGCTACAACTCAGTGCTGAATAGCAAAGGCTGAAAAAGGAGTAAAAGCATGGGGACAAACATCATCACTGTCTTGTTCATTGCAAACTGGTAAGGAAAAGTCTGCCTTATGAATCCAGTGAGCTGTTTCTTCCTCATATTATCTTGTCTCTGTCACTGGTAACATACAGGTGTTTTCAGCACTGCTGGACTAACCAAGACAGACAGGAGATGAAAGGAGTACCATGTGTCTCTTTCTGTCTAATCAGTAAGACAAAAGTTAGGAACAGCACATGTCACCTGATTCCAACTGCCCTTACATACTTGATTTGCTGTGACCTGTGACTTTGACTTGTTTCTATTGTTTCGTCAGACAAATGATTTAATTTCTCCCAGTCTGGAAGTCGGGCTGGGATGTGGGACTATGACTTCCTTGAGGAAAGGTGGTAGTTCAGACCTAGATTTTAAAGTCTACTCTGCATCCACCTACTTCTTGTGCTTCAGTAAGGTCACTGCCCTTAAACTGCATAGCACGCAGCCTCTCAGCCAGGCTCCAGACAAAGGAGAAAACATCCCCAATAACAAGCATCAGGCATTTTATCCCACTCTTCCAGAGCCTTGGCTATTTCCCAGGCCACAAAAAATAATCTGCAGTAAAGATCATGGCCCAGCATTCTGCTCTGCTTTACTGCCAATTTCCACCCAGGCAGTTTCCATTAACACTGGTGCTTGCTGCCCATCCAGCAGGCTTGGACACAAGCAGGCCAGCCTCCACCGTCAAACATGTAGCCACGCTCTCCTTTGCTCTGTCTGAGCCTGTTTAGACCAGTATCTGGCGAATTGCAGTCATAACCTCTGTACCTCCAAGGCGCTCGACAGCCACCACACAGAAAATTAGGCACAAATCCTTGGCTTTTCCCAAATGCTTCTCACCTGCTTCTTATCAGGCCCAAGTCTAAATTGAAAAACAGGCACTAAGACTATCCCAGTCCTGTTACAAAGTTCTCTCCATTATATAGAGATGCTTTTGGTGTTTCTAATATTTATTAGCTGTCACCAGAGCAATACCTTTATGCACAGTACCCCAGACAAAGCTATAGTTATAGCCATTTCTAAAAGGATTCTGTAGGCTTACTTTAATTCTCTCCTCTAGCTTTAGACCTATTAACACTCAGTTTCAGCCTTCATACCTGTGTGTTAGCATGTTCCTGTGGAGTCAAAGCAAAACAGGAAAATAGATGTTAAACCATCAATACCCAGTGGTTGACTTAACTTGAATTCAGATGTAAGAAATTACATTTTAGGCTGAAAAAAATGGATCCATGGGCTTTTCCTAAATACATCACATAATTTTCTAGCTTAAGAAAATTGCATTAACTCTTATTTAAAAAGTGTAGAAGACTGCTAACATGAGCCGGTTGTGATTTGCCAAGGCCAAGGAGCAAATATAAAAATTAGGTCTGCAAGTATGAAGTTTAGTACAAATCTGTGTGGAATTTATGGACAAATCTCCTGCAACACAAAACCCTTTAACAAATTGGAGCTGGACTCACACTCTTTATATTTTAAAACAGAATTTTCCAAAGCATTTTCTTAAACTATAGTTTGTATTTAATCTTGAAAGGTACCTCTTTATTCCTGAAAAAAAAAATTCTTTTAAATAGATACCATGGACAATTCAATCTGAATTTGTAACTCCCATTTTATTTATCAAAAAGTAAAATGCTTTGGAAATGTGAGACACTTATCCAGATTTGGCTCACCCAGCAATTCTGTTTCCATTTCCTCATCATTTTACTCAGCTGGAGCTTTCAATTTTCTTCTGTAGGGATAAAAGATCACCCTGCTTCCTGCAGCTACCTGTATTGACTATTGTTTGCTAGCAGGCAGAAAAACAGAAGGACAGTCAGAAAAATAGGTTCCCCCTCATCAGTCTAACCCCAAAAGGCTTAGCTCTGTTTACTTACAGAAAGGAATTGTTTCTAACAATTGCATAAATAACAGAAAGGTGCAAGATAAGAGCCACATCCTGTGCATTAGTCTTGCAGGAATAATTCAGCAGGAAGGAGATATTCCCTGTATCATTTCTAGCAAGAAAAGGGGGCTCATTGGCAGAGCTCAATGCAGATTTGGAGCAAACCCCAGCTCAACCCTCAAACCGCAAGGCTTTAGTGTTGATGAGGGCAGTCCTCATGCTTTCTGAAACCTCAAGGGATAATGGCTCTTTGGAGTTAGTAAAGGAGAAGGATCTGCCTCTCCTTTGGGTAGTGGGTGCAATAAATGAGTTAAATGTACAGTAAGGGGATTTCATGGAAGATTAGCTGAAAAACAAAGTCACATGTTTGTCTTAAGGAAAGAAGTATCTGAAGGGGTAAATATTTGTCTTTTTGTGTCTCTCTTCCTCTGTCTAGATTTTTATCTTACATAAATGAGCACCTTATACACAAAATACTTAGTGAATAATGTTTATAAACAAACTCTGTAGAAATCGGGGAGGTAGAAATGCCAACATCAATCTTCAGGTCAGCCAGCATCACAGGTGCAAGCCTCTGCTCCTGATGGTGTACAGCATGTCCAGCATCTGTATATAAAAACTGCAGCTCTTTGCCAGGTCACCTCAGAATGACTTGTGGCATCAGAGAATCAAAGCAGGATTTGAACTAGCTGGATTGTCTCCATTTTCCCATCCCTAGTCTGTGCTTCAGTGGAGGTGTTTGACATAAAGGCATACCTAGCAAATGCCCAATAGGGTGTGCTTCAGTGGAGGTGTTTGACATAAAGGCATACCTAGCAAATGCCCAATAGGGTGTGAAGCAGTAGAAATATCCAGTAAGATAGGCTTTCTTCTGTGGTAAACTTCCTTGCCTGTCTTTAAAAAGGGTGATTTGACTACCTTCAGTGCAGCTACAGGAGCATGAAATACCGTTAATCTTTTCATGACTGATTTTCTTTATTCTCACAGATGTTTTGACATTATAGAACGAACAATGAGATTCTTTAAGAGGGGCTTTCAGAACACAGCACTAAAAAGAGTAAGAATTTGTTCTTGTGTCAATGGAAAATAGGGTAAAAAGACATTTCTTGTAGCATATTACTTTGAATGTATTGAGTTTGGTTTATCCAAATAAAACCCTATTGAAATGTTGCTTTAATTTCTTGAAATTATATTTTTTCTCAAGTGGTTATAAAGAGAACCATGGCATTATATAAACCTGCATGAAATGCAGAGATTCAAAAATCCCTCTCGCCAGAAAGTAGATTATTCTAAACTGTTCTCATCTTCTATAAATAGCTAATTCTTTACAGTGTTTTTTGCCTATAAATCTGAAGGAACATCTATAAGCATTAGACCCTATTCTCAGCCAGGTGACATTTGTCAATTCACTGCATGTAGTGCAATAACTTCACAGCACACGACAGCTGCAAGAGTTTACTAAATTGTCCATGTAAAAAGTGGTAAGTACCTTATTATCTGCTCTCCTTATCGAGGCATCATCAGGATCTCTCCCTGGTAAGAAGTAATTCATCAAGATCTAAGCCATCAATGCAAAAAACACAGTACGAATGCCTAGGTGCTGAGGAGCACCCATCCAAATGTTTCTTAGAGCTTTAACTAGATGTTTTACACAAAAG
Organism: Pyrgilauda ruficollis; assembly: GCF_017590135.1. Taxonomy (NCBI): domain Eukaryota; kingdom Metazoa; phylum Chordata; class Aves; order Passeriformes; family Passeridae; genus Pyrgilauda; species Pyrgilauda ruficollis. The sequence goes on along the minus strand of NW_024508766.1, from coordinate 164,058 downwards.
CAGTCACTCCCCATGAAATACGCCTCAAGAGTTTACATGTTCTCTGCACAAAAAAAATATTCTTATTTCGGCAATTTGTCCTGCTAATTACTTCCAGCAATTATGCAAATACATAGGGACAGGTGTAAAAAGAATCACATGTGATGTCAGCTTCCCATATATTTAGAGTTTCACTTTTCATCTAAAGAAAGGAGAGGTAAACAAGTAGTCCAGCAAAAACTACCAAGGGATCATCAGGTATCATATATCAAATATAATGAACACAGCACAACACAGTGGAGGCAGCTATATGTTTGAAAATACAAGCCATCCAAATGGAAAACATTAGCTGTATAAATTCTCTTTAACTACCTTTGCTTCTGTTTTTCTCAGTTATATCAAGTCATGGTTTGGAGCTTTAACAAAAAAAAGGTTTAATCAGACTGTTTCTGATGTAGGGAGTAGGTTGAAGTAATGATAGCAGACTGGAAAGATGTCTTCTGTTGCCTAGCATTGTTGTGCCAAATATAGATACCATGTGTTACATTCCAGCCCAAGTGATCCCAAGCATCTTCTTTCTTCCATAAAGTCCCTTTTACTTTGGAGAGGCAACACCTAAACACACAGCCAACTGAGAGAGAATAAAATTTCAATTCCATTGTGTATAGTGAATAACTGCCTACCTAAATCATTCTTCTCTGAAAGAAATCTGTTGAGAAAAGGAAGTGTACACAGTGTTGGAAAGTTAAAAAAATTTTAATTGTTTTTGTCTTTCAAAAGAAAAAATCCTACATTTATTTTTAAAAGCCAGAAACAAAATGTCACTTCATTTTTCTCTCAAATATAAAATAAATAACAGCTTGGCAATAAGCTCTCAGAAGACGAAAACATTTTCATTGAAATGTTTACTAGCATAGGGAGTGAAATTTTTATTTAACTGATAATGTAAGAACAGTATGCTCCTGGAAAGTTCAAAGAATATACCAGTCAAGCAAGAGGTGGTATTTTGTTTCTGAACGCATAAAGAAGCATTCACACATATAAACAAGCTTGGAAAGATAGTGGAAGCTGTCTGTCCCTCAGTAACTGCTCCCTGATTTTGAATAACTGCAGATCCATATTCATCTTCCCATCAGTCTGTATGGAATCTTCAAAGAGTAAAATGCTTTTGTTATTCAAAATAGAGTGCAACAGAACATGAAACAGCATTATTTTTTCTTTAGTAGTTCATGAGTCAGATTGCTAGTTATTGACCCACAGCAGGTTTTTACAGATGTCTTTAATACTTTTCAGTGCAAAAGGTGCATTTGGGGGTGCATTTAAAAAACTGACATCTCTGTCTTTCCTTGGATTGTATCTAACTGACAAAGCCCAGATACTGAGCCTGATTGTGACGAGAAATAATACAAATTAACAGGAGAAGGCTTGGGTAGGCTTAATACAATACTTGTAAACATCTACAAAATTTAGAGAGATTCTCATTTTTGATGGAACAAAGTTCAGACCAACTCCCTGGTAACTTCTGGGGTGGAAGATAAGAGGGAGAGAAGGCAAAACCAAAACTGAGATCCCCTTAAAACACATTAAAAACAAACAAAAAGCTTGTTTGTTTTTAAAATGCTTACAAAATCCTCATTTGATGCACAAATCCAAATTCAGAATCCTCCCAAACTATTCCAAAATGGAGCTGATTCTTCCACCCCCATCAGATCTACAATTAGTCAATCACAGGATCAGGAGACTTTACATGTTTTTAGCTACCTTGTAACACAGACATCTCTCTGGCTTGTTACACAGACATCTCGCTGGCTTGTTACACTTGAAATTTAGGGTGAAATTTGTCTCTAAAAAAAAATACTGAGTTTTAGTTCCCAGGCAGGACAAATTGATAAAACTTTTCATGTCAATCCATTGATTTTTCCCCACAATAGCTGATGCTTATCTTCTACCTCTGTCATATGCAACAGAACAGAGAAGTCAAAATATCACAAACATGCTCACATCCTTTCCATGATTAGCTTTTGGTGCAACAATATAGGCAGGTACAGAACAAATGCAGCCCTGCTACTTCCAAATGCAGCCAAAGAGATCAGAGGATTTACTATTGCTTTATTAAGAACTAATCACATCCTCTTACCATGGAAGGAGGCAATAGCTGATAAAATTCCTGCATCACAGGAAGCATTTTCTTGAGGCAGGTACGTGGGATACTTTGGTTACCATAACACTCCAGCATTGTTCCTGTGCTTCTATCTGACTGTACAGGGCATAAGCCTGGGCTTCAGGAGGCTACAGGGCAGTTCTGTCCTGCTGGTGACCTCACAGGGGTCACTTACTCTGTGCTGCTATTTTGCCACAGTGATAAGGCAATAAAGGAGTCTCCTTTTTTTTACAAATTGTATTTAGATTTAGAGGCATGGAGTTCTATTCAGCACATAGGGATTATTCTCATTCATACAACAGGCTTGGCTTCTCAAGTGGTAAACAAGCTTCACAGCCAAGGTAAAGATAGTTCTTGCTCTCTTTTGGTTCTCCTTCTGGTGTGTTTTATCTTGTAATTGTAAAAAATGTAAAATAAGCCTACAAGGTACCATTTTTTATGTTTAACCATAATTATTACAAGAAAAGTTAGATTATACCTGGACAAAGGACACAAAATCGTTTATTCTTGCTAGCAGGAGGAAACTTGAAAATTCTAGTTCTGTAGTTAAAAGATGGAACTTATTTCAGGATGAGATAAGAATTAGCAGGATCTAGAGCATTAATAGGGCACACACTCCTCATTTCTTTCATGCAGATACCTTCAACGCAGCTGGGAGCTGGCATTTCCTGAGATATTTTAAGAGACCATGAAAGCACATTGTTTTTCTTGCTGTGACAGCAAAACACTGTTCACAGGCTTTATTTGATCTGGAAGCAGGGGGAGAAAAAACAGAATCCAATCTCTAAGCCTAGAATCACTTCTTTTAAAGGTGTAGAACCCAACAAGTCTCCAGTCCCCAAGTCCCCAGAAAGTGACATGCTCCTCTGGTCACTCTGCTTCTCTGGGAGTTTGGGTATCACATTAAGGTTTACATAATTTTTGGTGCTGGCTATTCTCAGACCAGTGGCTTAACCACGCCTCACCCTATGCAGCAATCAATCCATGAAAGGGCAATAAGAACAAAAGAAGGGTTATACAACAGAACCAGATTTATTAAAAGCTCTACCATGTATAACACCAAGAAAAACAATAGTGCCAGTTTGCAGCAGTCAAAAATAAGCTGTAGTGATCATTGTCTCAAAGATAATAAAAAACAATGTAATCAATGACACAGAAAAACAGTAGAAATCCCTGCTCTGAAAAGCCTACAGTTCGTCCTATCAGTTAGGAAAATAGTTTGTTTACTCAGGAAAACCTGCTGAGATTAAAAACAGGTGAAAATCTGTAATAATAACAAATAACCTATTGTATTTCAGATCACATTCCAAAAAAAGATATGTGCCTTCTCTAAACAGTAATTTTGTATGTTGTATGTGGTAGAGGCACCAATAACATTAATACAGTTTGTTCATGTGGTTTCCTAGCATGGGAAATAGTCTGGGATTGCAGTATGAAATCCAATTTCTTGGTGAAAGAGGTGAGCCCTTTCATAGAGGAGCACAGCAGCAATATGAAAATCTGTAGCTGCTTAATCTCCACTCAAATCATCACCAATATCTCAGCATACCCTTGATCTTCCTTGCTGGAATGCTGGGATGAGTTCCAGGTGCCTGAGCCAGGGACTTTGGCAAAAGCGATGTGAATATGACCAACATTCCAAAGCATCAAGGCTAAATCCTGAACATGTTGCTTGCAAAGTAATCCCACTGATAGAGGGAATCTGCTTATACAGAAGAAGCACTTCTTTCTCTTTTTATAGATATTTCTGCAATTTTGTCTTGACATCCAAAAAGCAGAGGACAGTTTTTTATCTTCATTCAGAGACTGAAATCTTTTCATGATGTTGAGCTAACATTACAATAACAATGGCATGATATAAAAATACATGTACTTTTTTTCCAATGGAGAATATCTCATGAGCACTCCAGGATATTAAATGGCATACCAAATCTTGCTGAGCTAAGAATTACTCTGACTTCTTTGGAAAAATCTGTTTTCTTCTGGAATCTTATATCTCTGTTCCAACCACGGATTCAACCCCAGAGATATTTCAAATATCTCCCGTGACACCATATTTTTCCCTACAGCTACTAATGAAAGGAACAGAACCAGCAAACACAAAGAATTTTCTCCCCAAATTGTCAGTTCTCTCTCAGTTTGAGGCCTCTGCCTCACATCACACTCTATCTACAGGTGGTTATTTCCAGTTCTCAGACACATAATGCAAATAATTTTGTAGGGACAAGATTCTACTTGCTGTTCAGGTTTGGGGTTTGGGTTTTTTTGTTCCCTTAGGAGATATCCATGTTATATTCTGGCTCTTATCCTTCCTTCTAAGCAGCAAATTTATGCTCTGTGACAAGAGGTGGCTTGAGATGAGCGGACACCCCTGGAGACTGAAAGCTTTCACATCTCCCCAGGCTATATTGCACCTTACAGCCTGGAGCTCCTGGCAGTGAGTCCGACATATGGTGTAACCACCATTTGAGGGAGAGGGAGTCACACTGTCAGTAAGAGAAAAGCCAGCTGGCTGGCTGGCTATGGAGTCATGGACATTGGACCTCAGCAGAAAAGCTGTCCTGCTGTTAGAACATTGAAATTTAAGGGGAAATGTTCTTTCTGCATCATGCAAAATTTAACTCTTTAATTTATTGATAGCTCTTGAGAGTCATCTGTCTTGAAGACATTCTGCATAGTCATTGAATAGAAGAAAGACACAAGACATAGTACTGATCTGTTCACATTTCACTTTTAACTGTTGGATTTCCTTACTTTACTATTCAATTCTTCTGTTTGTATTATTCAAATAGATCTGACTGATTACTTTGACAGGCCTAACATGGGAACATATTATTGCAGATTACCTTCACTGTTTTACATTAGAACCCTCCATGTTCTACAATGAAAGGTTTGAGGGCTACGACTCTATACCATCTTCCTCAAACAAAACAGAAAACCAAGTGAAGTAGGGAAGACAGTAATTTCTCACATTTGTGCTCGAAGCATGGACTGCAGTTCAGACTCTTCCAGCCTCATCTGACCTTGCCAGGCCACTTGCATTCTCCCACAGGAAAGCAAACTGAGCAGAAAGCTAAAGATCTAATGTTTTACAGGAAGCACAGGAATATAATTAAGAAAGAAAACAACACATGCTGCAATCACTGGGAGCTTCTCCAACTACTTCAGTGAGCTTTGGAAAGGGTTAGGCCAAGAGGACAAAGAGTAGAAACTGAGCCACAGAAAGTTCCACCCAAATAAGAGGAAGACAGAATAAGGAAGAACTTCATTACAGTGCAGGTGGTTGCCCAGAGAGGGGTTACCCAGAGAGGTTGTGGAGCCTCCAGTGAATATCTCACTGGAGATATTCAAGGACTGTCTGGATGAAATCCTGTGCCATGTGTTTATCCAGGGAGTTTGGACCAGATGACCCACTGTGGTCTCTTCCATCCTGACCCATTCTGTAGTTCTGTTAACTCAAACTGAAAGATCTGCTGTATTCCCTCTGGCACCAGGGAAGAAACACACAATCTGCTGCTTCCTAAACCCTCATTTTCTGCACTACATGGGCTTACTATGTTTACACTTTTGTTGTCTCAGAAATGTCAAACTCATCAAGAATTTGTAAAGCCTCATCACCTGTATGTGTGTGATTACATGGGAAACTGAGCTCACCCAGCTTCTAGACAACACAACAGCAAGAACAAAATACAGCTCAAAAGCCAGCCAGCCTCACGTTACTAATATTGATATCTACATTGGTTGGGCTTGATGATCTGAAAGGTCTTTTCCAACCTAGTAGATTCTGTAATTCCGTGATTCTGTGATAGAAATTTAAAGCATCTACACTTACATTTGAATCATGTCATTAAACACGTCAGTGTCTGTGTGAGGGTCTGAAGGGCACCACTGGGCCTGTCTGATGCTGCCTGGCTCCCCAGAGCTCCTCCTGCCTGCCCACGAGCACTGGTGGTGTTGTCCCTGTCAGGACCCAGCCCTACAGCCCCTGAGGGCGCTCAGCTCCCACCATGCCCAAACAATCTGCACAGGTAGGCAGAATGACTGTCTCCTTGCTCTACCAGTCTGGCACTTGTGGCACCTGAATTTGGTGCTGACCCAGCTCCTGGGCAGCCTGTGACATCCCCCTGCACGGAGGAAAATGGAGGAAAACAGCCTGGCTGCCTAATCTCCTCTCCAAAACGTTCCACGTTTTCTGTCAGGAAAAGACAGGCATTAATTATTACCAGCTCTCTCCTCTGGAACAGACAGAACAAACTGCTCTTATCTTGCAACTGTGAGTCACCCCTTTGGATGGTGGCAAAGGGAAGATGGGGTGATGATGTAATTCCTAGCTCTTTCAGGTTCCCCATCTGCCAAGGAAGAAAAAGCAGACTGTACTGCCAGGCAAAGCTTACAGACCATTTGTTCAGGAAGGTATCATGAGGGCAATGGGCACAGATCTGGGGCTGAGCAGCCAAAAAAGTAGAAGACAGATGAGTATTGGGAGAGCAGACAGACCTAGAGCTCTCCCATGAAGTACTGGGGATACAACAGCAATCTCTGCCTGCTTAGGGTAAGGCACTCAAATATCATCCCAACTCTCCTTTCTCACCAGTCTCTTCAACACTGGAAAGGACATAAATAAATCAGGGGCACATTCTTCTCTGAAAATCCTTTCAAGGGGTATCTTGTCTTCCAGACACAGAGAAGAAAAAAGGTAATTGTAAAAAGATGAGCTTTTACTGTTTTCATAAGCTGTGTTTAAAGGCCCTAGTCCCTTGAACGTCCCACTCCCATTACTGGCAGCTAAAGTCCAGTACCTGTCAAGTATATCATGCTGTTCCTAGCATGTTTTTCTAGATATGCACTTTTGTAGACCTGTGAGATGAGAAGACAGTCTGTCCAGGGAATTCAGGAATTTCTTTGAAGTTCTTGCCATTCCTGCTCCAGTGCCCTAACTTAACTAACATCTTTGGCTAGGAACATGATAGTGAAATCAGAAGAACAAAAGAAATCACTCTTCTCAGCAACTTGGATTTCTCTTCCAAAATAATAAATCTGTACTTACAACAGAACCCTCATAGTTTACACATTCAATAGATAACTGAAGTAAATAATTATTTGAACTTTTAAAAGTAATTTATTTAAATAGTCCATCTATTTAAAGAGCCCATCTGTTATTTAAATTATCTACAAACATTTGTTATTTAAAAAATATTAACATATGTGGCTTTAATTTTTGTTTGGGATTTAATCAACCCTCCCAACCTTGTCAAGAGTATTTTAAATAAAACTTTTTGTAAATACAGATTTTAATGAAGTATGACTAGCTGCCTGTATAATTCTTTTAATAATCAGAGACAGGGTTCTGTGTCACGACTTCAGAAAAGCTAGACAAAAATTGGTCTAAATTACTCTTCAAACCAGCCCTGAAATATCTTCAGAATCTGCTAAGCATGTCTGAGTTCATTTCAGGAAGATGCCAAGGTAATCTATGTAGTGAAAAGAATAATGAAACTGACAGAGCAAAATACAAGATGGAGAAAAAATTGTGCCTGAACGCTGTCTTTGTCCTGAGCTGTGACCCCCAACATCACTAATCAGAATAATAGGCCATTCATTGGAAACCCTTTTCCCTCACCCATATTTCAGAGCCAGACATGGGAAGCAGACAATACTTCTCTGGGAAACACCACTGTAGGTGACACAATGGTACCTAATTTTATACTTCTGCCTTGTTTCTCAGGCAAAATGTCCTAGAGCTTCACTAGCTAAGTGGTCAGCTCTTTCCACACTATGTCACCAGGCTGTCACCCTGATTTTTAAAGATTTTCTAAGCCTTCTGATGTTTGTATTCTTGTATCAAACTTTCTCACACACATTCTGTAAACAATTTATTGTTTTGCATTCTTTTATGGAGGAGGAGAAACTTGATGGACTGTTGGTCTGACCAGAGAGGTGGCACTTTCACCCTCCAATCCTCTGTCACCTTTGGAAATCTATAAATGTTGGAGTCAGAAAATAAACTTCCCTTTTTCCTACCTTGAGAGCAACAGCGTGTCTACATCATGATGTCTCGTGTCCTATAGTGACACCAGGCCACGCTCTGAAGTGCTTTTTTGCTGCTGTATTTCACATGGGGATCTCCTATCACTTCTGTCCAGACTTAGGAACACATTATCCTGTACAGCTTGCTGTGTCCTACCAACTTGTTTTCTGGTGCTGGCACTTCCACTTATCTTACTTTCAACCTGACTCTGCTCACATTGAAAGAGACTCTCAGATCCAAATGTTGTCACGCATCCATGAGTCCAAGTGGTGGATCTGCATTCAAACTCAGAAGACATTTTACTATGGTACACTGTGCTCTTAACCTTTCCCAAGCTGTAAATTCTGGTATCAGCAGTTTTATTCTCATTCTTATCTCCTTGTACTGTTCTAGCTTTTATTACAACAGGCTTGAGGAATCCAAGTGACTCCCCTCTCCCCTTATATATTGGGAAAACATTCTGGCAATATATTTTATGGGATCAGGGGATCAGTTAACCAAAGAACGTTGTGTGAACCTCTCAATACATGGGTCACCTACAGGGCTTGAGTTTTCTGCATACTTCTAGAGGGTTTAAACTGTTGTTTCTGATTTTTGCTGCCCTTCTGCTACTATTGCACTTCCCCAGCCATATCGAACCATAGAGTTCTCTGTTGCACAGCAAGTCAGCCTCTCAGTGGAGTTTCAAAACTGAGAAGTCTAGGTACATTTTAGAACTTTGGGTAGTAGGTACACAGTTCTACCAAAAGGCTATGCTTCACTATGCTACTGCTGGGACACCATTACCTAAATATATTGTACAGTCTACAGTGCAAAGTAGTAATACTATACCATAAAATGCCGATCTTCAGACACTTCAGGTATCTTTAAGTCACTCATATGGGCCCAGGAGACCTGACAAAGGACTAAGGGCAACAATCATCTTTCTAGATCTTCAAGGACACATGTCCCCTAAAGCACCACTTGATGCCTGTTTTGAAGGGACAGAACCCTAAACAAACAGACTCAGAACCGTGTTTATTCAATGACATGTGATTCAATTCCCAGTCTTGAGTATTAGAATCAAAATTAGCCAAGAATGCTCTACCGTGGTCATTCCTCATCCACCTCACATATACAAGATGAAATTCTGTATTGTCTAGTTTCTATTATTAATCCATGAGAACCCCCAAGTGAGCCCCTCCTGAACAAATCTTCCTGGTAGTCCTGCTGTCTGTTTGCACCCGCTTTGGTGTGAGAGTGGCTGCAGTAGCTCCCAATTCCTGAATATTCTCTGCTGATCCACCAAACCTTTTTGGTGCTTGGCTATTCAAGCTCTATTCAAATACCATCATACTTTATGCCACTTGACTTGCCTCATTTTTTTCTGACATACATTCAGTCTGTTTTTCATCCCCTTCATTTTCTTCATTGTCAAGTTAAGTGTGCCTTTTGACCACACTGGCTACAGGCATCTCAAATAATCCCTGTATTTTCTGTTCTGTATATCTCAAACACCTTTGTTCAGAAAGGCTGTCCTATAACCAGCTGAACAATTCCACTGTCTCTGTGTCCTGTCCTGTACAGTAGCAAAAAGCAGGTGACTATGTGAGAATAGAAGAATAGATCAGGCCCTATAACTTACTGCCCTTCAGTAGTTCCCTAGTTTCCAATAGTTCATAGACCAGACAAATAATAAAATACAGGCAATGATTACTAAATAACCCTCTAAAGATTTGTCTTTCTTGATCTGCCCAATACCCTTCTTGAACCCTTCACATACATTTCCTGCATTCTTGACATCCTACAGAACGGATGTGCACACCCAACTGCAAACTAAATGGAGAACCATCTGCTTCATTTGTATTAGAGCTGCTAGCGAATACTTTCATATCATTATCCTGGATTCTGCACTAGAAGAGACAGTGAGCAGTCAACTCCTATTCATCTTCTGTAGGCAACCATTTATTGCTTTCCCCTAGTTTCATCTAGTATTTCAACAAAATCTTACTACAATTTTCATTTAGCTTGGGTCATTGCAGTTTCTGTGGTTTTACTATTTTTCCTCACTTCTTGTCACTGTCTGTGAAGTACACTTGAAGTATAATGCATAGAATCAGAGCAAAAATGTAAAGTTAATACCATGGAACAGTTATCAATAACCCAAACCATGCTAACACACAGATATGATCTTCAGCATTAAATGCTGCATATGCAAAGAGGAGCAGAAAATATTAGAAATTTTCTTTCTGCACAGCTGTTCCACGCTGTGGATGGACAGTCTGAATTCTGATTCTCTGAAATCTTAATCCCCTGTGAACAATGTCATCTCTAGATTGTATCAAAACTGGGGCCAGACCTCATCTACTGCTGGAAAAGGGCATGCCTGAAACATGGTGTGCCTGCATGCCTAAGTTTCTTGTGGAGCACTAGCAAAGATGAATGGGTTTCTAGCTGTCACATAACAGACAATGTTAGCAAAACAAAGAAAATGAAAGTTGTTGAGAAATTTTCTGAAGTAGGCAGAAGGTATCAGGCTTGGAAAGCAAAGCACCTTCAGTTCCCCAACAATTTGTCTCAAAGGGATTTGTTTAACATGGGGCAGCCAGAATACTTGAACTATTTTCCTATGTTCTTTTCCCTACATACGCACTGCATTTCATAAGAAAAGTGAAAAACTGTGATGGTCACTCTCTAAACTTTTGAACTCATGTATAGGATTTAAGTTCCAGCTCCCACCAATATACCAGACTAGTAATTTAAATACACTGCTTAGTAAGTTACTTAAATGACATTTGCACTGAAAAGACACCGTTACATTCTCATTACCACCTTGTTCTTCAAGTTATTAATAGTTACCAAAGAGGCAGAGCATGTAGTTATGGAAAACCTTTCAAAGCTGAGGAAATAATGTCACTTTTCAGTAATAAAATTAATAGAATTATAAAATTAGACTTGTGCATTATTCAGGTTATTCCTAATATAACTTGGTCATTTTTAGCCACCTGTAAAAAGAGAGGGCTGCAGCTTAATTGGAAAACTTTCTCCTTTTATTTTTCTCTTTGTGTATTTGCAGTGTATGCAAATGTGCTCTACTAAACACAGATTAAACCTACTTTTAGTCATGGCAAAATACAAAAGTATGAAATTACTACTTGCTTTATATTTTATGTCACACTAGAAAATTCTCTTCTCAGGGCCATAAGGAAGGGAGTGACAAGAAAATAATTCTTCAATAAGCAAGTTGAGAAACTCAAGTGGAGAGAAATCTGCCCAGACCTTCCAAGAACAGAAATATTTATTATTAAGTGAGAAAATCAGCACAAGAAATGATACCCAGAGAAAGGAGCTTGGGGAGGGGAAAAGAAGCCCAGGTAATGATATATGCAATCCCAGACAAGCACTGACTGCTCAGAGTAATGCTCAGCAGCTGAAGAGGTGTTTCCTCATTACTTTCAGGAGTGATGGTGGAAGAAGACTTGCACAAGCCAAATGTTTTTATCACTATAGCACTCACATGTTTGTGACTCAGCCCTTAAGGTCTTCTACTCATCTGGAGGCCAAAGTTACATCATCTGTGTTACCAAAGTAACACAGAAATTTATCTGACTCCTTTTGTCTCTCAGATTTGGAGAAACAGGTTCAGATATACAGAAAGAAAAATACTCGCCTGATGCAGTCTTGCAAAGCTAGAGTGGTGATTTGAGCTAGCAGGTACATTGAGGAAGCCACATGAGCCTAGCAGCTGCTAACATGCTGAGATCTGGTGTGAAGCTGTCAAAGTGCTCACAAAACCTGGCATCTTTACAGATTGAATAACCAAATTATGGTAGCACACTTTTTTCACTGTTCCTCACAGGACCAAGAAATTACTTCTCCTTTAAAGAAGGGAATTTTCTAAAGTGCATAGATCCCAAGCAGTTTCCACACTGACAGAAGATTGTGTTAAGAAATAGAAATTGAGCTACCCCTTCTTCCCTATTGCAATTTCTTAATCTTTTCAGAAAAATTCAACCCACTAAAAGAAACACCTAATGTACACTTACGTGGCAGATGTCCTGATTCCTTAAGCAAACAAGGTTTCACCTAGCTGTCTATCTGAAATTGTTTCAGCCATGGGCAAATCCAATATATAAAATTTCTACAGGTTTATTGAAAATGACTAGCTTTTTAGGAACTTGAAAATTAGAGCCCCCATTGCTGTAAAACCAGAGGCATAGTTCTAGGAATTTTTTGTTCTGTGAGTCAGCCCACCAGCCTGTGTTGGTTTCCAGGGAGCTTCCACTATCCCTGCTGGACAGAAAAGATCATTCTTGCTCTCAGTAAAAACAATAAATCACACTGGCATAGAATGTTAGATGTCTCTCATGTTAAAGATCTAGAAGGGAAGGAAAAATGTGCGGCTAATTGGAAAATGACAATCAGAAGCCTGAGCTCACTGATAGATTCTGCAATCTCTTGCTATCGAGTGGTTTGGCTGCCTGCGTGAAAAACCAGCTCTGCCATAGTACAGGCTTTTTACTTGGGCCTGCCGGCTAGAAGCTGGATGAAAAGGGCTGTGACAAACCTCATATGATATTTCCAGCTACACAGCCTTCACCCCTCAGCTTGGGAGCTACACTGATCCTTGCCTAAGCTGCTTGGCAGGTGTGCTTGTGCCCTGACCATTTATCTGGCTGGCCCTGACCATGTATCCGGATAGACTGGAGACCTACCTAGTCACTGTGAATTTGTCTGCCCATCAATGGATTCTTGTTGGACTAGCCACTCTCTCCTTCTTCAGGTGCTCCCTGTCAGAGAGATCCCTGTCTGCATTGTGCTCACCCTTAGCTCCTGGATTTCCTTCCCTTGTGAAACCATCCCCCTCTTGCTGCTCTTTTGACAATAAGAGAGCAAGAGGCATCATGAAAACTTCCCCTTTTCACCTCATTTATAGTTTCATTTCACCAATGAAAATAAACGTCTTTTGAAAGGTGGAAGTGTGCCTCATATCCTCCTCGCATCAGTCTCTCAGGTTTTTTCAATATTTGCCTGAAACATATTAGTCTTTTTGTGTTTACACAGTAGAAAATTTATTCACTTGAAAAACCTTAATGTCCATAGAAATACAGAATAAAATGGGGGAAACAACGTTGCTTTCATGATGTTTACAGACGAAATCACAAGTTAGGTGTAAGTGGGGTTCATTGCTTAAGGACTCAGTGAATCCAAAAAGTCAGCATATATTTATTTAAAGGAAGAATAGTTAGATATTTTCCTGAGACTAAATGCAAAAACTCCATCATGTTCCATGGACTTTCCTCAGAAAAAATAGCAGGAAGTTCTCAAGGAAAAAATCAGACATTTGCTCACCTTCGCTCATCTTTGTACATTATTAGAGACAGGCTGCTCATCTAGGGTGGGGGGCCTTCATCTATGGTAGCAGTGATAACACCTATGTTCCTATATTATACTTAGATTTGCAACTGAGAAATTGAATTGGTCTGCAGAGAGAAGATACATCTAGTCAAACTAAATCAATTACAGTCAAAAGAAGAACAAAACAAAACAATTTTTTTGCTAAATCAGTATTGCAGTGAAACAATTCTGATCAGTTTTAACAGCTTGAAGACACATCAGCAGACAGCAACCACAGCTTAGCAACTGCGATCAAAATGCTTGTCTTTGAGCTTCCCCCTGAGGATAAAAAAGTATGTAAATAAGACCAAGTTATTAGTCATGGCTAAATTACATATACTGTTATTAGACTACCCCATTGTCCCTTCTAGGAAGAGAGTAATTCCTGTTAAACTGAAAAACCCGTAAAAGTAGTAGGAACACAATAGAAGGCAGAATATCACTCTATCACCGGTTCTCCTCGTCACTGGCAAACTGAATTGGCCATTGATACCCTGATACAAGCCTGAGGCTCCAATACCACTGCTCCCTGCTGTCTGTGCATCTAATATACACCTGCAATTAAAAGCAATATGAAGATTCAAAAGAATAATAGTTTAGTCTTCAACTGTCATGTAGTGTCCCTTTTTCACACCTGAGTTTCATTTCTAATGTATCTCACTCACACTCAAAAAAGCTCATGGAAAAACACAGTGGTCACATAATTATTTGCAGGATTCCCATTTGAGTTCATCATAACTCTCCTTAACAGCAGGTGGAGCACTATGACAGGTCACCTACTAGGAATTCCTGAGTGGGTGCTGGTCCTGGACAAGGTACCAGGTCCCAGCTGAGGGACTGAAACTAGCAGACAGTTTGCAGAGCATCCACTGAAGTCTCCCAGCAGCAGGAGACTCAACACTGATTCTAGCTCTGTTCTGCTAAGCAACATTTTTCTTTCTGGCCCTGCTTCAAGGTCACTTGAAAGTCAAGCTAGGAAACGGATCCCATGGTGGAACCTCCAGCTTTGCCTTGTCCGTGTCCCCAAGAGCTGCTCTACCTTACTGAGTCCAAACAATATTAAAAAGAATACAACATCCAGACTTGATTTAACTTGCTGTGTGATTTCAGTTGCCATGAAACACCATGAGGATTAGTTCCTTGGAGAAAGCAGACAAAAAACAAGATTAAGTGTTTTGAGACAAGTAGCAAGACTAAAAAGCACAGTTTAAAGGTCTAAGAGTTTAATAACTCTTATCCTCTAGGATTCACCCTCGAAAAATAAGTATGGTAGTAAACTAAATCACAGTAGCAACTTCTGTGTCACTGAAGAACAAAGAAGAAAATTGTCCACAGGTCTCCCAAACTGAACTAGTTATTAGTTAATAATTAACACTTGATGCTTATTGCATAAAAGTGTACAGAAATCCTCTCTGCTATAGGCTCAGGAATGGCACTGTGTCATGGAGAACAACTTTCTAATGGATGGCTCTTGTTTATTTACCATGCAGATATTGCACATGGAGGACAAAGGAGCAGAGCAGCAATTTCCATATGAAAACCAATTGTATTCACTTGCACTCACTAGCTGAATGACTTCACTTTCTAAATTGATCTTTTTAGAAAGCAGAATGGGTGTATGTGTGAGTGTGTTTGAGTGTGCATACACCAATACACACCTAATGGAAAAGATGCAAGCACACAGGATTTGGTAGGTGGCTGCACACATGCTCAGCTGACTTATCAGCACACGTAAATTTTCAGAGGAAAGCTCTTTCTTTTACATACCCCGTTGTGCCAACCACTTTTGGAAAGGCCTTTTTGGTCATTTGAGACTAGCTCAATTGGTAAGAGCATGGTGCTAATAATGCCAGTGTTGTGGGTTAGAGCCCCATGGGGACCATTCACTTAAGAGTTCGACTCAATGATCTTTGTGGGTCCCTTTGAACTCAAAATATTAGTGGGATATAACATAATTTTCTTACAAGAAAACAATTTTATTGGTAAAAGGTGTTCTCATGAGAACTTCTTGCTGCTCTGCTGAAGGCAGGGCCATGCAGGTGTAGTCATCACTGGTGCCTGCAGCTGCAATGAGCTGGCTGAATTTATCCTGCAGCCAAGCGACTGCGCAGCACAACATGTTTGCTCAGGTTACTGTATTACTACCTCCACAACATGCAGTGGGCCTCTGGATCAATACATCCCACCCTTGCCTCAGAACAGATCACCTTTCTCAAAGGTTTCCTGAATTATGGATTATGTTAGCAATCTGCTCAGCTAGTAGTTTCCTGGCAGGCTCAGACCTCTGTCACAGCACCTCACACACTGCCAGTGCAGCACTGGGCCTTGCTGCGGGTTCCCATGCAGCAGCTCCTCAACCTGGCATGTGGTCACTCATGCATGAAGGCCAGGGCCAAATGGGCAGACATAGCCTGTTCCAGATCACTAACTCATCAAACACAATGCCTTTTGTGGGGTTCCCAACACACCACCTAATCCCCAACTTCCGCTCTCCAGGTTCACCTGCCTTCCTACTCTTACGCACTTCCCTACTCCCATTCCATGACAGATGGTACCACAATTAAATTGCAACATTATGTTTCTTGCTCTAATCAAGCCTACCTGTCCAATACCAAATAAAGCCACATCACTGCATCTTTTGCTTATTAGAAATATCCTCATTTTTAGCTTCTATAGAGACATCAATGTCACTCAGTTGTCCTGCTTTAAAACCCCTGAAAACGTCTTGATTTCTAATCTCAGGTGAAGGCAAACCCATTTTTTGGGGTTATTTTCTCTTCACAGAATATGAGAATCTAAGATATTCTTGGTGACCCTTTCATCCTTTCTTCCTTTCTTCTTTCTTTGAAAGGGCTGGAGCAATCAGTGGGATAGAGCTATCTGACGCTAAGACTGACCCATATTGATCCAGTTTGCCTCTGACCTCACCCATCCCAGACTATTTTCCCTCTGTTAGCCCTTCACTACAGGTTCCAACACAGCACTGCCATGTGGCAGTGGACCCTGCAGCATTATCAGGCAATGACACTTGGAAGCATTTTTCTGCCTAGTATAGTCTCCAAGTTTCTTTCTAGTTGGACCTGGGAATCTAAACAGGAGGTAAATTCCTACATATAGGCCTCAGTGTTCCTAGGACTTTTTCTCACTGGCCGTGTTCTCACTTCAATCAGTAGACTGGAGAAGCATGTGCTTTGCTAAACAAAAGCAGAAACAGTATAACTAAAGAATCTGACTCCAGACACCAAGGGATTGTCTTTGCCAAATCAGGATTCTGAAGCACTTGCAAGTGGCCTTGACTACAGTGGTGATGGAAGTCTTTCTATAAGGTCTTAAAACACACTTTGTTTTTTTTCTTTTTGTGATGAAACTATTTTATTGTGATTGTGATTGAGATCAAAAGCCAGCAGAAACACAAGCCCTAAATTATTCAGAGTGGGAAAAAAAACCAAACAAAACAAAACAAACCTAAAACCAAAATACCCTATCACATAAACAAAAACAACACACACACACATACACAGAAAGGACTAATTCTGTGTGCTGCAACTGCACCATGGTAGAGCTTTTACTAGACTTGGGGAAGGATTTTCTAATGGCAATAACAATGACAGTCAAACACTGCCTGCCTGATAAAGGATGATTCCCATTAGAAAAGGTAGAAAGAGAACATTAAACAAACATCTGTCAGCACTGCTTTAGAAAGAATCAATTCTGCTTTGGAAAGCTACAGGCTAAATCAACTCTTGTCAGAACTTATAGACCAAGTATCAGTCATCCCATCCACATGCCTTTTGACATCATAAGGTAGACCAGGAGCTGCATTTCACACTGGGATGGCTGCCTGACAAGATCTTAGTGTTTGTAAGCCTGTTCTATGTATGCACGCACAGGAACCAAATGCTTTCACAGCAGACCAGCCCAGCCAATACAGCCCTGATGCAGCCTCATCTTGTGGCACTGTGGGACTACAGCTTGATTTGCATGGCCAGCATCAAGCCAGACACTCTCAGGCTTCCCTCTACAGTGCTTGCCTTACCTCTGAGGCCTCTTGTGTCAAACTCAGAGGGCAGAGCACATGGTTGTGATATCTCCACTGTCAGCCCCCTACCCTGTCTCTTATCATCCCATGCCTGTAGTCCTCCTCTTCATAACATCCTCTGTCTGCATCCCCCAAGGGTTCTGCTGTCCTACCAAATATGGTTTTCCCTACACTAGATCATTATGTTTGTGATTAAACCACATAAACCTAAGAAAAAGTAAAAAAAAATAGCATCTGGTAAATCAGAAAAATTTCTGTTATAACTGAATTGAGTGAACTAAACTGCAGGCAGACCTCTTTAAGTCGAGGTCAAGTAAGCCTGACTGTAACTTACTACCAAAGGCTAGTAGCAATGGCAATACCAGGTTACAGGACTACACAGTAAAGGAGTACAATATAATAGCTCAAAACACCTCTTCAATCAGAAGGTCATCTCTTCCAGGATCTTGTCCCAGGATCTCATCTCTTAAGATGGCAAGAAATGGGTATCTGAGAGCAGTTCAAAACCAAAGGAAATAAGAAGCCATCCTTTCCCAGAATATTCTTTCCATCTCCTAAATTGTATGTGCCTGGGCTTCCAGCAAGAAAATCTACATTTTACACCCAGCAATAAAATCTACATGTCCTAAGGCTGCTGGCAAGAACTTCCTCTTTTAGCGGAGAGAAGACAATAGCTAAGGAGCAATCTCAAATTTGGTACTTATATTTTTTTAGGAGCAGAAAATAATAACAGCTGTGTCACTTTCCTGTGTCAGGGAGCTCACCAAAAGAGGACCTATTTGTAGTTCTTCTACCACTTTTTCTTTGTTGAGATATATATATATATATATATATATATATATATACACCTAGACAGTGCCAGGAGCAGCACACAGGCTCTTTGCTGGATTTAACCCATGTGCAGTTTGAGGGCAGAGTGCTCCCAACAGACAGCAACACCTCAGCAGAGAAGACAAGCAGAAATAGCCAAGGCCTATATTTCACTGTCAATCTGCAGGTGTTTGAGACAGAATAACCACTCTGAAGATCCCAAGCTGCTGAAGTCCCAATCTCCTTCTCTTTTTTCAAAGCACATGCAATGCTTCAAAATTTTCTATCAGAAGGTATTGCTCTGTGTGACTCAAATCACAAATGACCTGAATGTCTCTCATTTTGTAACTTTGTTCTCAGGCAACAAATTATGTCCTGGGAGGAACACAACTTTTAGTTCTTATAAAAGCAGCTTGATACAGTCTATGAATGAAGTGGTTTATATCTAAAGGAATTTCATATATCAACCCAAGTATCAAAAATCACAACCATAGCAGGATCTTAATGCCCTCAATATAAAAATACAATAAGGTGTGGTGGTTGTCATGGTGACTTTCCATCATACTGGGCACTTGCAGCAACTTGAGAATAGTAATTCAGAAGTTTAAATGTAAGGTGCTGTTTCAGAGGAAGATATTGTTATAAACCACTTTTTCTTTGTATTAAATAAATTCCTTTTTTCAGATTGTCTATTCTGATTTACTATTGTGGCTTAAAGTAATAGAACGAATGTACTGAATTCCAATCCCTTTTATTTTGTAAAGAAGAAAATCCCCTCTTTATGTTTCCTGCCAACAGATCTTATCTTTCTGAGTCTATGAATTTTCACAAAGTTTGCCTTGTGAAAAGACTTCAGGGACCTCTTGTATTTCTTGTCCACAACATAAAAATGTATTACATAGTTCAGTTGAAGAATACTAAAGCATAACAAATAATAGTTCTTTTTGAAAGAATTGTCAAGATTTTTTGAGTTGGAAAAGTAGGAGGGATCTGGGGACAAACTATTCTTTCCCTTCAGAAAACAGACAGGGATTCAGGTACAGTGGTGTTAGGAATCAATCATACCAGTTTCAAATGTACTATAAGGGTGAGCTTAGAACTAATCCAGATTTCTGTAATGATGCATCTCCTTGAAAAAAATCACAAAGTTGTGATGTCCTCTAAACAATTTCACTGAAGATGTGTGTATTTCTGTGTTACCAGAACTCTCTAAGGTGTGACTTTGTTTCCTGACTGGACACTGCAGGATGACCAAAGGTAATGTTGCAGGAGAAGCTCCTGCCAAATGCAAGTTTGTACAGCTATGGCTGTAACAGATTCATGTTTGTCTGACATTCACCAGCATGGGTGAGGCTGCTATCAGGAACACAAATACAGCATATAAATCTCTCACTGAATATAGGATTTACAATCACTATTTGCAAGCTTTTGAGAAACATATTTCGTGTAGGTAGCTCGGGGTACAGCTGCGGTGGGAGCTGCAGGTTGAGCTCTGGGTGGAAGCCTGAGGCAAGAGGCCAGGAATTGTCACCCTTGGCACAACAAATGGCACAGGGACCTGTGGCACCAGCCAGGGAATCAGACACTGAGGCACTGCAGGAGCTGAGGATTCAGAAGGAAGATGGCAGACTTTCACATACACAGACTGTGAGGTATAAAAGCTCAGGGTTTCCTTTGTTCGGGTCCCTCCTTGGAGGCACCAGTTTGACCTGTGATTCTTTTGCTGCACAAGAATTAATTTCAGAATCCAGAGGTCTGAGACTCTGCTGTGGGAAATGTAGGGTCAAGCCAGTAAACCATGTCCAGCTGTATGAGTGTGTATCAGCCACCTATCATGTCACTGGAGCCACCAATTGCTCAACAGCTCAACGACTGCCAGAGTGGTCAGTGGATGGTCAGACAGAGAAGTTTCCTTAAAAAAGCCAGTGGTAATCTGATGCTCTATGTCCCAACAGTTCTGTATAAAAAGGTAGCCTCTCCTGTGGTGTGGAGCAATGAGTGGGAAAAGGAGAGCTTCACCTTGTGCTGTTTCACCAAGTGCTGGATGACCAGGGCAGAGATGAAATAAAAGATGAGGTTGAGTCCTTCACAGAGTTGTTATTCTGTTCCTGAAGACATCTTCAATACCCATGTCCTTTCCTGGCAGGGATGAACTCAGGGACATACAACAGGTTGTCAGCATGTGTGGGAGCAGCTGTTTCCCAAAATATCCCCAAACTGAAACATTCACGCTTAAGTTGCCTTGGCACTTGACTTGTCAAGATGCACTCATCCAGGGAGATTATTCAGGCTCCTCACAGGAAGGGGGAAATAAACCTACCCTGTTGCAAAGGGGAAGCTAAGGGAATCACCGTCCCACAAACAAGTATCTCGCAGCATCAAGAGTCAGATGGAAGGAAATGAGGTCACCACACAGTTTCCATACTGTTTTGAGCCCTGGCTCAGACAACTGACTGTTTTACCAATAGCAAAGTCACAAATTGGTGTCAGGATTACAATTACTTGGGAAGTGATTTGCCAGGTCCAGCATTTTGCTCTGGCTAGTGCCTGGAGAAGAAGCAGTGGGGACACAAGCCTGCCAGGAGCCAGCCTCACTCAGATATCACAAGACCACCACTGCAGAAAAAAGCTTCCAAATCAGTAGGAATTACGCAGTGGACAGTACTACAGAATCACAGAGTCACCAAGGTTGGGAGAAATCTTCAAGATTATCTGCCCAGTCATAAACCTAGCACTACCATTATAATCCCAAGCCATATTCAGATGCCAGAAGTGCCACATCCAGATGCCACTTTGAACACTTACAGAGAAAGCAGCACCACCACCTCCCTGGGCAATCTATTCCAACACCTAACCACCTTTTCCATGAAAAAAAAAATATAGTATATAATCTGAACCTCCTCTAGTGCAACTTAAGACCATTTCCTCTTGCTTTTTCACTTGAGACTTGGCAGAAGAGACGGACTCCCTTGCTGCAACCTCTTTTCAGATACTTGTAGAGAGCAGTAAAATCTCCCCTCAGCCTCCTTCAGGCTAAACACTGTCAGGTCCCTCAGCCACTCCTCATGAAACATTGAGGGTGGCCTGGGTTAATGTCTGGACAACCACTTCAACTTTGTGTCCCAGTCTATACCAGCTTAATGTGTTTATGAAATTGCAGCAAATATCTCAAAGTTTTATCTCATACAACAAAAGTCTGTACAAGAAAGACAGGGAAAAAGACAGAATTAGAGTGTCTACAATAGCTAGATTTTAGAACATCAATTCACTTCCACAAATTCAAGTGCCAATTTCAGACAACTCTAAGCTCAAAGCTGTGTGAGGAAGCACAAATCTGATCAAGGCTATCACAAAGGCAGTGAATGTCCCCTAAACAATTACTTAGATCATCACCAAGATTCCCAATTTGCTGTGTTCAGCTTATTTAAACTCTACCTTCACATGTAAAGTGAGAGCAAGGGATCATACAGCAAAGGTTTTGATAAACTCTTCATTGGACTTCATAAATTTTGGTAACTCTTCATTCATGTAAACTATACGCAGCAGTTCTAACCATGCACCCGTAGCCTCTACTAATAAGTTTACCCTACCTAGCTTGTAAACAAGTTTTAACACACTGCTTTTTTGCTTTATCAGATAGTCAATACTAAAGAAAAAGATTTTTTTCTTCTCAAAGTCCATTTTGTCATGGCAATTTTTATTAAACAATTTAATTCAGCTGTAGCATTGTGCTCCTGAGAATCCCTTGTTTGCTGGGAATTTTCTCTTTAATGCAGATAGTTTGACTGAAATAGTTGTTTCTGACTTTTCTGTAGGTTTAAAATATCTGTGAGTAGTGGTTTCATTACACTGCACTTAGACAGGCAGAATACATTAGGAGAAAAAAATATCATTAATTAGACCACAGTACTGCAGAAAAGGGAAAGTTTTTGGGATCTTCCCTTCCTAAATCCTTCTTCACATTACGACAGTCATTTCAGGAGATGGAACACGATGGATACAAGAAAGGGAGAGACAGAGAGAGTCGGTAAGAGGGGAAAGAGAATGGAAAGATGAGGGGCCAAAGAGTCTGTGATAGGCTGACAGAGGAAGATAGAAACACAGGTTAGGAAGAGTGAAAAAGTGAAGAAAGAGAGACAGGCTGTAAAGGAAGAGAAAGACTGACAGCAGACAGAGATCCAGGCTAGAGAGAGGGTGAGACAGAAAATTAATACACTGAAGCAAATACTTTGGTGTTCCCTTTTTATCAAGTAATATCATCTCTGTAATTTGCGCACATTCCTTCACAAATGCCTGAGAGTTTATTTATTATTCTAATTATTTCTCTATACCTCAGCAATTTTCTACAACACATTTTGTGTAAACCTATTAAAGTTCAACTTATTTTTCCATAAATACTCCTGATCAGCCTTCAAACTCCATTTGTGGAGATTTATTTTTACTCCTATATGTAATGATTTATTTTTAGATCTCTTTCTTTTCAGAGATCAAGCATGCGTATCATCTGAAATTCTCATAAACTCTATTCACTATTTCAGTCACCCAAGAAAAAACTCAAATATTCCTATTGGGCCTTCAGGACTGATCAAAGAGGACTATGAATATCTACAGTGAGTCAACATTAGGTCCAGAAAATTCAGGAGCATGTGCCAAAATAATGAGGTTTTCGTTACCACTTCACAGTCAATTCATAAACTAGAGTGGGGGGAGGGAATGAGTTTACTTTATTATATAGATTGTGCACTATAAATAGTTAGTTTACTCATATCTGTAAAACACAATTCTGGCAGGGAGAAATGACAGGCAGATATTAAAGAGCATTAGAAGGAATATCAGCTCCCTCTATGGAGCATAGCCAATAATTCAAAGTAAATATTATAGTGGATGAAATTTACTTTCTTTCTCTGTTTGCAAATTGCTTCAAACAGCTTATAGATTATTACAGTTAAAGGCATGTCCTGCCCATCTAACCTAGTAATAGGAATGGCTTTTTAGGCCTGAGATTTTTCTTCTTTTTCTTTTTTCCACAGTAAACAGAGATATTGAGGAATTTGGTTGTGGTCTGGGGTTTTTTCAAAATATAATCTTATGATATTTTTTAAACTATTTTAGGCTGCAAAACCATATATTCGAGAAATATTTTAGTCTGCCAGGGTGACTAACCTGAAGCATGTCAGGAGTGACCACAGACCTTTGAGGCAAGGGTCCAGAGATGTCTTTGTAAACAGACTTGCCAGCTTAGTGAGGAGTGCTTTAAAGCATCTGGGGCTAGGAGGGTTAACCTGAAGGGAGGAGGGGTCACAAGGGGCTGACAAATGGGGGGACAGCATGACAGGGGATTTCTCTGGCTTTTCCACTGTAAAAGCAGTGTGACTTGCAGCGTTATCACAAATGCTTTTACACTAATGCATGAAGCATGAAGCAAGGGAAATTAGAAGTCTGTGAACATAGCATGGTGCTAATAATGCCAAGGTTGTGGGTTTGATCCCTGTACAGGCTTGTCACTAAAGAGTTGGACTTGATGATTCTTGTGGGTCCCTTCCAGCTGAGAATATGCAATGATTCTGTGAAATCAGCAAGTGTGATACTGTAGTAGGTGTCTGCTATCACTTGATCAGGAAAAGGAGACAGATGAGACCTTATTTAGGCAGCTCAAGAAAGTTTCACCATCAAAGATTCTTGATACCAATGCATGATTTTAACCTCCTTGATGTTTGCTTAAACAGCAATACAGCTGGTGGTAAGAAATCACAATATATACAACATGTGCTGAAGGCAATTTCTGATGCATGTGGCTGATGGCCTGATGGTGAAAAAATGCCCTGTTCAACCTTAAACTTCCAAACAAGGTTGAACAAGCTACAGGTAACAAGTTCGAGGGCATTCTTAGGCTGCAGCATACAAAGTCCTAAGAGAAATGAACAAGATAAAGAGCAGAATCACAATCCTGGACATCAGAAAAACAGAATTTGTACTGTTCAGAGAGCTGCTTGGAAGAATCCCAAAGGAAGTTGCCCTGGAGGTTAAAGAAGCCTGGAAGAACTGTTTGAGAATTGCTTCCAGGAAGGCCTTTAGCCAAAAGTACATCCCAGCATCTCAGCCCTTTCTCTTCCTCCTTCTGGTAGTCACTCAGAAGGGGTAAGGATGAAAGGGACCGCAGTGAGTCATCTGGTCCAACGTCCCTGCTCAAGGCTCAAGCAGGGTCATGGTAAAGGACATTGCACAGGATTTCATCCAAACAGTTCTTGAATATTTTCAGTGAGGGAGACTCCACAACCCCTCTGTGAAACCTAGTCCCAGTCACCTGCACAGTAAGGAACTCCTTCCTCATGTTCAAGTGGAAGTTCCTGTGCATCAGTTTCTGCCTCTTGCCTCTTGTCCTATTGCTTGGCATCTCTCAGAAGAGCCTGACTCCACCCTCATGGCACCCTCCCTTCAGATACTGATAGACGTTGATGAGATCCTCTCTCAGTCATCTTTCCTGGAGGCTGAATAGGCCCAGCTCCTTCAGCCTTTCCATCATAAGAGAGATGCTCCACTCCCTTAATCATCTTTGTTACCCTCAGCTGGACCCAATCCAGGAATTTCATGTCTCTCTTGTACTGAGGAGCCCAAAACTGGACACAGACTGAAGATGAACATTTATTGCACTTAAGATCTGTCTGATGAGTCTGTGGCTCTACGTAGAAATACAGATGAACAAATATAATTTTCCTTATCATTTAAGTGAAAACAAGAACAAAGAAACAAGTTTGCCTGTTGCTTCTGTACACCAATAAGTGATAAATTATTTCTTGTTCCTTGTAATATAAAACCAGAAGAAAATGTCATCTCACCCGTAAAGACCATTTATGCCAGAGGCAGGAAAAAGCCTGGGGATCAGCAACAAAATATTTGTAGATAGCAGGTTTCAGCAGCTGGGATGTCAGTATACCACCAGCTTCAACAGTGTTAAAAGCATTCATTTCAGCTTCCTCTCAAGCAGTGAGAAACTCCTCTCTGAGGATGACTAGGAACAAGAGGAATTGTGACCAAAGAAGATACATATGCAACATGATCATGCTGGGGTGGGAACAGAAAAGCCAAAGACCACCTGGAGTTGAATTTGAGGGGCAACAAGATGGGATTATGCAAGAGTATAAATGAAAGAAAGACAAAGAAAATGTGGGCTTGCCACTAGATGGAGCAGAGATCATGGTACAAAAGGAAAATGGCAAGCCTTTCTTGCCTCAGCCTTTACTGGCAAAACCAGCACTCAGGAATCCTCAGATTTCGGAGACCAGAAAGAAAATTTGAGCAGGGAAGACTCTAGGAAACAGATAAACTGGACATGCAGCAGTCTGTGAGACCTGACAGCTTGCACCCACAAATTCTGAGGGAAGCTGGAGATATTGAAAGACCACTCTTTGTTGTCCCTGGAGGGCAGATGGGACAGTTTCTGAGGATTGGCAGAGAAAAAATGTCAATCCTATCTTCAAGAAGGGAGAGAAGAATGAGTCAAAGAAACACAGGCCAGACCAGTTCACTTCAGTCCGTGGAAGGTGATGGAAACCATCTCTAGACACATGAAGGATGAAACGATAATTAGGAGTAGTCTGACTTACAAAGCAGAGTAGTAAGTTTACTTAGAACTGACTTACAAGGTGGAAGTCAAATTTAACTAATTTGGTAGGCTTCTCTAACAAACTGAATAGCTTGGTGGATGAGGGGAGCATAGTAAATATTGTTTATCTTGTCTTAGTAAATATTGTTTATCTGTGGCTTTTGACACAGTCTCCCACAACATTCTAAAAGAGAAACTAGAGAAAAACCAACCAGGTTAAATAAGTGGGTACTGAAGAAGATTAAACTCTGGTTAAAGAGCTGGCCCAGAGGGTTGTGGACAAAGGCTATCTGGATGCTGATCACCAGTTATGTATCCTGTGAGGGATGTAAAATTGTTGGGCCAATACTGTTCAATAACTTCATTACTACTCTAGACTTAGGTAGACTGCGCCTGCATGAAGTTTGCAGAGCAGACGAAAGTATGAGAAGTAGCTAATACATCAGATGGCTTTGCTGCCATTCAGGACATAGAGAAACCAGAGAAATGGGAGAGCAAAAACCTCATGAAGTGTTGTGAACACTCCGTGTGTGGAGACGTGAGGCTTGACTCCATGTTTTCAGAAGGCTAGTTTATTATTTTATGATATCTATTATATTAAAATAATACATTAAAACTATACTAAAAGAATAGAGAGAAAAGATTGATCAGAAGGCTTGAAAGAACAAGAATAGAATAAATAACAAAATCTTGTGACTCTCAGAGTCCGATGCAACTGCATCTGTGATTGGCTCTTAATTAGAAAAAACCAACATGCACCAATCACAGATGCA
This sequence comes from Pyrgilauda ruficollis, assembly GCF_017590135.1. Lineage (NCBI taxonomy): Eukaryota > Metazoa > Chordata > Aves > Passeriformes > Passeridae > Pyrgilauda > Pyrgilauda ruficollis. Next base: position 137,289 of record NW_024508766.1, on the reverse strand, counting down.
CCTGTTGCATTCCACAGCAGCAGATAGTTATTGTTTACATTTCTTTCCTGAGGCCCTCAGCTCCTCAGGAGGGAAAAATCCTAGCAAAGGATTTTTTATAAATATCATGGGTACACATGAAGCTCAACAGAGGAAAATGTGGGGTTCTGCATCAGACATGAGTAACCCTGGGCACCTGATCATGTGGAAGCAGGTGATTCTTCCAGCACTACTTAGTACTGGTGATGCCACACCTGGACTACTATATCCTCCTCTGGGCTACACAGTATGAGACAGACATGGACATACTGGAAAGAGTCAAACAAAGGTGCACTAAGGCAATTTAGGAACTGGGTCATGTGTCATGTGAGGGAAGTCTGAACAAGCTGGGACTGTTCAGCCTGGAGAAGACAAGGTTTGAGGATCTTATCATATGAATAAATACTTCATGAGGGGACTAGAGATGACAGACCAAAGCTCTATTCAGTGATGCGGATAGGACAAAAAACAATAGATACAATTTAAAACACATTACATTCTACTGCACACAAGAGCATAATTTTTTGTTGTGATGTGGCTCAGCCACTGTGACAGGTTGTCCAGAAAAGTTTGGAATCTCAGGCCCTGAAGGTCTTCAAAATCTCACTGATCACAGTCCTGGAAAACCTGCTTCAACTGACATTGCTTAGGCAGAGGTGTTGGAGTGGAAGTGATGTGTAACAGCACAGCAGTTCCTTGAACAGGTGTAGACTAGAGAAAGTGCACAGTCAGCTTAGACTGTAATTTTGTAGAAATGTGTTCTCCTTCTTGGACATAACAATTTTCTCAAAGTGAAAAGGGATAAAATCTACTGATGATCAGACAGTTTGGGGTTAAATACTTGCCTGCTAATGCAAGAATAAGTTGGTAACTCCAAGCATAATGTAACTCCTGTACTCCTCAAGGTTTGCCAAAACGTTCTGGGCAGCTCTGTGGTACTTTGCTACAAATTGTCACCATTTCAATCTTTTCCTTCTTCTGGGGATTGTAAATTGTGCGCAGCTAGTTTAGAGGAGTCACTTCCTTTGCACACACCCTGTTGTTCAGATCTGACCTTTCATCTTCCAGAGATGTTTTGTTCTCATATAGCCTACAGCAGGCACTTGATTCCACAGTTCCCAGAGGACCAAAGAAATTTGTTTCTCACAGTTTTTCTTCAATAGCTGAGACAAGGAGCTGAAGGAGTTTGTTTGGAGAGCTTGTGAGTGTCATGTTACTGCATCCTGTATTTAATGTACCTGCAAATTCACCAAGGGTAGGAAGGCAGGCAGATGAAGATGGAATTCACCTGGGAAGTGTTTTCCGAATTTATTTAATGGCCACCGGGTGTCACTGCTACTCCACCAGAGATGATTTCCTGCACAGTAACCAGAATCGGTAATTCCAGTCTGGAAATTCAGCCGTGCTCATATTGTCACTGTCAAATAGAACAAGAAACAGGCAGTTCAGGGACTTCTGCACCTGCTGAAAGCAGATACTGCGGCGTATCAGCGCACAAAACACAGTCCCCACACAGTGATAAGGCCAGAAACATTTTTTAGAAAAGCATCCATTTTTTATATTTTTACCATCAGATTAAAATAACATGCCTCTAGACAGCCAATAGAATAAGTGATTCAAGCATCAGACCATTTCTTTCAAAACAAGCATTTTGTTATATCTTATTGCAAACTACTGTGTTATATTTTAGAATCTGTTATATTTTAGAATCTTTTCTCCGGCTTAGTGGAATAAGCTTCTTTTATTTAACCAAGCAGTCCTTGCTTTTCTATTGCTAAGCCTCCTTTTTTTTCTCACCCTATATATACCCCTTTTTTATTTGTTAATGGTTGTAAAGCCATTACAGTGTGTGGATGCATTAGCATTACTTGCTTTACGTTTTGATTGATAAGCCATTGAATATAAGGAAAGATACATGGCAAACACAGCATGATCACCAAAAGAGCTGCAGGTCCCATTATTGCTATGGCAACTACACGTTTAACCTAAGATCCAAAATTGAAATTTCCCAGCCAAAAAAAACAAGCCATAAGGATCCCATCCCTGGTTTTTCTGCTCTTCTCCAGACAGTTCCATCAGTTTCTGGATACTTTTGTGAATGGATTCAGAATGGTCACTCAGGTTCACACAGCACATTCCCTTGAAGTCTTCACATCTGTGTCCTTGGGCTATCAATAACAAGAATTGCTGCTTTCTTTTCCAGTGTTTCATGACGTACAGAATCAACATCTGTTAACAATCCTGTTAAAGCATTACTAGTAGCCTTACTCTCCTTTGCAAGCCAAAAACCTATTTTATTAACTGTGTTCAAGGCATGCCACATGTACCAATAGAGGCAACTAAAGAACTAAAAAATCTTTTTGTAGGATTCCAGAATTTGGCCTCAGAGTACAGTCAGGGCTAAATTATTCAGTATCACATTTATTTCATCTATGTTGTAGTGTGCAATTAGTTAGATTTTCAAGACTGGAGTAAAACATGGTTAAATGACCAAAAGTACATGGACCTCCCACTGCTTTTCCTGGAATGCCTTTCCATCCTCTGTCACCACATAATAGAAATATGTTATCTGGCAGACTTATTGCATTGATTTTTGTGGTGACATGTGAGGGAGCAGTAAGACTACACCAGGCAGAGGCATTATGGTAAATGCCAGTGCCATTTATATCAACTCCTCTGTTGTCTGTGTTTGGACTGTTAGCATAATTGAGATAAAAATATAAAGGAGCTTTTATAGAGCCTAGTACATCCAGCTCTTGAGGCTGCAGGGAGAGGGCAGGGAAGTTGCTCGCTTTTCTCATGCCTCCATCAGTTTTGCCCATATACCATTCCACAGATTGGTCAGCATTAGATTGCTGTGATCCCAAATACCACAATGATCTATGCTTACCTGGAGTTGTACAGTCATGTGGAACTGCTTGATTGTATACTTTGTTCCATTTGTCCTCCAACATGATGCTAAAGCATGATGGGAAAACCTTTTTTCACTTCTTTTGTTATCAAATCTGGAAATATTTAAGAAATTTAAAACAAATGTTGCTTTGTCCAATTGTTCCTGAGGTGTTATACCAAGGGGATCCCCCCTTTTGTCTTTAAGAAGCATATTCTTCAAAAGGGTATGTGCTCGTTCCACAGCAGCTTGACCTCTTGAGGAATGAGGTATACCAGTTAAGTGACATACACACCAACCATGAAAAAAGGTTTTCATTGGTTGTGAAACACATGCTGCACCATTATCAGTTTGCACTACTTTAAGGACTTTTAAAGTAGCAAGTTTGCCACATGTGCTAATGACATCTCTTGCCTTTTTCTCTTTATGAGTGGCGGCAACAAAAATTTGGAATATGTGTTAATTGACACATGCACATATTTTAAGGTGTTAAAAGAGGAAATATGTGTTAACATCCATCTGTCAAATTTCATTGGCACATAATTTTTTTGGATTTGTACTTTTTGTAATAGGTAAAGGTGATAAGCTAAACAATCAGGGCATGAATGAACAATTTGTTTAGCTTGAAAAAAAGTAAGATTAAATTGTTTACCTAAAAACTGTTTACCTAAAGTTTTGGTATTCTGGTGATAAAAGTCATGTGACAGCTTTTCTTGTGTAATTTGATTCGGAACTGTTGCCATCATTGTCAGTGTCAGCAGCTGCATTGCCTTTCACCAGAGGTCCAGGCAATGATGAGTGAGAGCTGAGATGCATAACATAAAAGCAGTGAGATCTGCATCAAACAAAATCAAAGTAGATAACAATATAACAACATTTATGTTGTGTACTTCTTTTAGAAAGGAATGTTCTATTCGGTTTAAAATATCAACTACAGACAAGGAATTTGATATTAAGTGGAAGGGCTAATGTTTGAACAATCTAAAGGCCTCTACAGCTGTTGTTAATTCAACCAGTTGTTTTAATCCTGGCTGAAAAATCACAGAGTTTCCCCAATTCCCTGCCGAATATTTCCAGGCAACAGCTGCTTTTTGGCTTTTTCTCAGAACCATCAATGAAAACTGTCTTTACATCAGGCAGGGGCTGTGACAATGTTAAAAAAAAACATGGCTGTAAAGAAAGGTCTTTTAAAGATTGCAGAATTTTATTTTTAGATAAAGAATTAACAATGCTTCCCAAGAATTCTGTCAGGGTCGTCTGTAAAGATAATGATTCTTGGAACATACAGTGAAAAATGTTTGTTGAAAAAGGAACGTGAATGTGAAAAGGATCTTCCCCACTTAGGGTCTAGCATCATTTTCATCCTGTGGAAACAAGTCTAACAATCATGTCAAGCAATGTAGTTCTGTTTTTGAAAATGCGTGAGGTAAAAATACCCATTCTTATTATGCACAATTGTTGTGTATACACCGCTGTGCTATTAGTGCTTATAGTTGGAATTCAGCCTGGATAAGAAAAAGCCTGAGTGGTAACTCTGCTTGTCATCTGGATACAAAAGAGGTCTGAATTTCATTCAGAGTCGCAATGCTTCACGGCTTCTGCATCCAGCTTGTGAGGAGAGGAGATATTAAATCCGTGCCTCCCTTAAGTAAATTAAACAAGGCTAACAATTCCTCAGTGGAGATACCAAGGGTAGGGGCTGCACCAATTAATAGTTCCTAATAATTTTTGCAAAACATTTAGTGTTTTAATAGAGGTCCACAGCACAATGAGCTGAGGAACAATTTTCAGTTCAAATAATAGAAACCCCAGGTATTTCCATGGTGGGACAGTTTGAACCTTGTCTGCTGCAATACAAAGACCAAATTTATCAAGAGAAAAACACAAAGAGGAAAAACAATTCTGCAGTGCTACAAGGTCATCTGCTGCTAGCAGTATATCATCCAGACCATGATACAGCAAAACCTTTGAAAAATGCTGTCACACTGGTTGTAAAGCACTTGCTACCACAAACTGACATATTATAGGACAAACTGACATAATATAGGACTATTTTTCATTCCTTATGGTAACACAATCCAGTGATACCTTTGCATAGGTTCACTGTTGTTCAAGGGTGGTAATGAAAAAGCAAATGAGGTGCAGTATCAGGGTGTAATGCAATTGTGAGGAAACAATATTTTAAGACAATGATTAATAATTCCCATGTTTTAGGAATCATTGCTGGATTAGGAATTCCAGGTTGCTGAGCACCCATCAGGGCTATTCTTTTGGAATCACAAATATTGGTATGTTCCATAGGCTTGTAGAAGGAAATATATTTGCCAGATCCAATTGTCCTTTGACCAGTTTTTGGGCTTGTTGCAGCAGTTCCCCTTTGAGGGGCCACTGATACACCCACAGAGGGGTGTTAGTGCTCCATGTGAGTTTAAGTCTCGGCTGCACATCAGAGGCTCCTTTCAAAAAATCTGTTGTCAGTGTCCGTCCCCACCGTGATAACAGATCTCTTCCCCAGAGTGTGCAGTAGTAAAAATACGTACAGTTTACCTGTGCTTGTTTCCTTTCTAGCCCCTATACCACAAGTTCTTTAGCTGACTGCTGTGGCATCTGCTGACCTCCGATGCCTCTGACGATCGCTGATGGCATTGACAAGGGCCTGGTAGGTGGCCATTCACAGTCACTGATGATGGTTTTGTCAGCTCTGGTATCTATTAGTCATGTAGAAGACTTGCCATCTACAGCACAGGTTAGAAAAGGTTGTTGCACTGAAATAAGTTTAGACCAGTAAACGCAAGGAGTGCCTGCACGCCCAAAACCTCCAGTGCTCTGTCAGCATTGACAGATGGTATCAATTCTGTATCTGGCAATATAGGAAGTGGGATGAGTTGAGCAATGCATGATCTTGCTGCAATAGTACAAGGTGGGTTAGGAGTCCAAGCCATGGCTTTTATTTCACCCCAGAATCAGAGTCGATGATTCCTGGTAAAGAAAAAGTCCACTTTTAGATGATGATGGTCTCCCAAGTAACAATGCATGACATTTAAAAGGAAGAGGTCCATTTAAACCTGTAGGTATAAGGTTGTAAGAGAACCAATGTGTCATTTATTGTGGTTTTGGTGGAAACTGCCAAGTCCAAGCTGGCCACTGCCTGGGGTTAATCTGATATAGCTTGAGCTGTGGGGAGTAGCTGTGGCTGGGTGTTTTTTGGTTGAGGATCGCAGGTTCCCAAGCCCCTCATCAAGTTTCTCTGCTTTGGCAGGGATGTTCCATCTTGGCCAAATTTAGAATGGCACTGGCTATACCAGTGATAGCTTTTATTGCATCTGGGGCATGGCCTGCTAGGCTTTTTATTCCTTTGCGCATTCTTCAGGCACTGCTTTCTTACATGACCTTCCTCTCCACAGTCAAAGCATTTAATTGTTGCTCAAGCCACTTGCAGCTGTTGAGCCAAAGCAGTTAACAACACATCTGCTCTGTATTGTTCTGCACCAATCTGTGCACAGGTTTTTGACAAAGTCAGTTATACTAATATCAGGTTTGTTTCTGTTTGGATCAATTGCCTTTTGACAGTATTAGCATTTTCATAGGCTAAGGATTTCAATAAAGCTTCTGCTGTAGCTGGTAATTCAACTTGCCGGTTCACAGCTGTTTGCAAATTGTCAATAAAGGTGAAGTAAGGCTCTCAGAGTCCTTGCCTTGTGGCGAAAAAGCCAGGCTCAGTCTTATTAACATCCAGCAGTCTTCTCAGAGCTTTCAAAACCAGCCCCCTCACTTGGTTAAATGTTTCAGGTGGCATTCTTAGTTGATCCCTTATAGATGCTTGAGCTTCCATCCCTGCCAGATGATCCCTTGTTATTTCAACATTACAAGTGTTCATATTTGCCAGTGCCTGTTCTTGACATACATTTAGTATTCAGATCACACACAATTGAATACTGTCCTGGTGTCATAACCAATTTAAATAAAGTTTTCCAATCAGCAGGTAACATTATACAGCTTTCTGCAATAGATTCTGTAAGTCCCATCATATGGGAAGATTGCAGACGTTTTTCACTCCTTAGCCATATCATAAGAAATTTGTTCATGACAAGGACGCTTGTTGTGTTAAGTTACAGGCATAGCAGTGAGCAGTTCAACATCCCCTTGACTGATCACTTGTTTTTAGGAAGTATCTAAAAAGTGTTTTGGCTCAGAGGGCAGCAAAGCTTCATTATCAGTCACATAGGGCAGAGGCTTTAATTGCTGTTTTAGCAGCTTTGTGTCAGGAGATGGTGCTGCAGCCATAGCTTTCATTGGCTGTGGTTTACAGTAGGCTGTAAATTATAGTCTTTAATTTATGGCATCACCCTCTGGTTCCTCCTCATTCATTCCCTCCTTCATTTGCAAAACTACCAGATCATGACGCGAAAGTGGTGGTGTTGACTCAGAAAAAGTGTCTGCTGACAGATCTACTGTGGGCTGATCAATTTCATCCAAATCATGAAAAGATTGTAGTGCAAAATAAACAATTTGCCATGTAATAAATTCATCAGTATTAACCTCATGGTTCTCTGACTGATAAGTCTTTAAAGGATCCCCCACTTGCTATACAATTCTTTTACTTCATCCTACAGACAGTTAGCCTTCACCCACATAAGCAGTTGTATAAGCTTTCTTTCTTGAATTCTATAACCTTGCTCCCTTGTGATACATAATAAACAGTTTTTATGAAGGGTTTCTAATTTGAAAGGGTTTCTAATAATGAAGGGTTACTTATATTATTCCCCACCCTATATATATATATATATATATATATTTATATGTATATTAGAGAGAGAGAGAGAGAGAGAGAGAAAGTTTTGTTTGTTGCTTGTTTGTGGTTTTTTATTTATCTATAAAATTTAATTTTTTCCCCAACTGCTCACAAGGCTGACCTGCAATTGTTCCCTAGCCCACAAGAACAAGGACATCCTCAACAATCCTCGAAATCCACCCTTCAGTTCAGTTGGGAATACACCACAGGTCCAGAATAGTCTCAGAGAATTCAGGTCCCTGTTAAGCAAGCACCATTTAGTGGCATATCAGTGCACAAAGCATGGTCCCCAGACAGTGATAAGGCCAGAAATATTTATTGTAAAGTATACACTTTTTATAATATTTTTACCATCACATTAAAATAACATGCCTCTAGACAGCCAATAGAATAAATTATTCAAGCATCAGACCATTGCTTTCAGAAGTGTTTTGTTATAGTTTATTGCAAATTACTGAGGTTCTATCTGTTGCATTTTAGAAACTTTGTTACATCTTTCCCCAGGCTTCTTTTATTTAATCAAGTAGTCTTTGTTCTTCTTTTTCTAAGCCTCCTTTGTTTTCTCACCTTATAAGATAAAAGCTTGATGAGAAGTGAAGGTGAATTGGAAAGGAATAAGCCCTTCCAAGGAAAGAGAGCTCCTTATGAAATAGGAATAGGCTAGAGGGGTTCCCAGAAAGCACTGGATTTCAAGGTGGGGTTAACCCTAGTTTAGAGAATGGGGGTTTCAAGCAGGTCATCAGCAGATAAGCTGGAAAGCCAGACACACAGTTTAGGAGACTGTAGCCTTGCTGTCAGCGCTGCTCAGTGCCGCGTGTGTCTGCACCTCCATCACAGCACAGGCTGTGCCGTCTCTCACCCAGACAGTCTGCAGCCATGCCCTTGCTCAGGCTGGCCTCTTCCTCACAGGGACACAGGCTGCATCTCCTCAAGCCAGATATAGCCACTGTACCAGCCTGTCTAGGCCATGGAGCAAAAGGTTCAACTTGCTGCCCACAGTCCTGGCATTTCAAGTGACTCTTGCTGACGACCTCACAAGGCGTATCTGACACTTGTCATTCCTTGCCCATGACCTACCATCTTCTTTCAATATGTCCTTCTTAAACTGTAAAACATCCCCTCCTTATGTCGACTATGATAACAAGGGTTCCCAGAACCCTTCCATATTCTTGGGAATGAATGAGTTGCAACATTCTAGAGATGCCCGTCACTCAGATGAGAGCAACACTCTGACAAATTAAGTATAATGGTACGCAGGGCCGCATCCTTGCAATCATAATTTTTATTTGTACCAAGCAGATCCCAAAATGGCATTCAGTTAGAGTGGGATGGTAGAATTTGCCTCTGTGGTGAATGACCACAAGCCTGAACACAAGCTATTTCTGGATTCTGTTATGTGAGAAGCTAAAGGTGGCTGGCACTGGCATGTGGAGTGGATTCTCTTTTCCTGACAACAGTTTAGTTCCACAGCTGTAAACCTTATTTTGTAGACCAAAGGCCATGAGAGATCAGAGGTAACTACTGTACTAAATAACAAAGCATAAGGAGGCAGAAGAACCCAAAATATAAGACTGACATTCTTGATGGAACATATAGATCCAAATTGTCACCTAATAGGAGCCAGTCTTGGTTCAGTTTTACAAGTTTGGATCAGCTCAGCCTTTCACTCCAGAGTTTTATTCACCTACAGCCTCTGTCAGTATATGTTTGCCTTGTATAACTGAAGTACCTTGCTAAAACCTAGAGCTTTGACAAGTACTTCCATTAGAAATAGAAGGGATGTGGGGAGGAAGGTACCTCAATTTCCAAAGGAGACACAAAGAATGCATGAAATAAGAAATGGGAGTGTTAAGCAAAATCACTCACATCAGCCTGCTCTTAAACCATGTCTCTTTGTTTCTTCTTGCTTCAGCTCCCCCACCCCTATACACCTCCCACGCCAGGACCATGCACAGTTCCACCTTTCCCACAGCCTGGGCTGTGGGTCAGAATGTGTCCCTGTCTAGGGTGGATGACACATTTGTTCCAGTTTTCTGACTCCATCAGGGAGTGTGGCTGTCAGAAGGGTGGTGACCAGAAATGCCTGAAGCCCAGTCTAGCCATTACGTGGTTTGTTAAAGGCCATGGTCCAAGTAATGTCCAGGGCAGCTCTTCAGGATGATGGGAGGATGAAGGTCTCCTGTCCAGACTTTCTCTTTCATCCACCTTCTCTACAACAGCAGGAAACCCAAAGAAAGGGGTGATTCTGAACTGGCCTGAGCTGTCTGGTTTCTGTACCCACTTTGTCTTGGCACACTGTTTTGTTGCACTTCCCAAGAGCTGGTGAAAGCTGAACCTGCCTGCTTCTCTTGGCTGCAGAAATGAGGATTACTTGCTTGCTCTTTCTGGCTGCAAGCCAAATGAGACATCCTCAGAATCGGTGTGTCAAGGGAGGATTCTAACTCACAGGAACTGAGTGAGTCTTACTTTTCCTTCACTGTCTGAAGTGCCTTACACCTCTCCCAGTGTTTCATAAGTGTCACACCCAGGAGTCTCTTCTCTACATTTTTAAAAGTTCATCTACAGACATTTCCCGTGGCTCCCCACCCCAGCTCCCTAATCCTGCTGTTGTTTAATGTTCTCAAATACCTAACATTCGAAGGGAACAGAAATACCTTTCCCCACCACAGAACTAAGACACACACACACAGTCCCCTAAAACAACAACATTCATCTGTCTGCAACTGGTTTCACAAATAATGTGAATTTTTAAGAAAATCTCGAGTCCAGTTTGGAGAAAACTCTGCTTTCTCAAAAAAAAAAAAAAAAAAAAAAATTTAAAAAAGCAAATAGACAAGATTTGTCACATCTGGCAGTGAAGAGAAAGTTTCTGAGACATCGGAATTAAGTGGGCTCAATGTCCTTTTTGAGCACTCCTCAAGATTCTTTGAAAGGCTTTGAGGTGGGAGGAACTACAAATTGTCAGCTGGGCAGGAAGTCAGCTTTCCCAAAACAAATAGAAAGTTTCATTATTATCAAAGCCAAAAAATATCTTGACTCATAGCAACAAACCAAAAAAGACAAAAGCAAATTTGCAATCAAACTGTTCAATTTTGTTAGAATTACCCCTCAAAATATTTTAAGTTCAGTTTATGCACATTTCAACAACCTTCTTAAAGCACAGAAGGTTGCAAAGGAGCAACCTGAAAATGCTCTCTCTTCCTCTAGTTTACAATACAGAGGTTTGCTGACAGCAACCCCCCAGAAGTCTAGCATTTCTCAGATCGAAACCATGGCAAACTGATGAGTCCCCTCAACTTTCAAGGTCTTTGGCACTGAACAAGCTCCTTCTATCCCCCACCTGTCCCCATGGTGTGGGTTTGTTTATGGGCCCATGATGATAATGTGGCCCAAATGAGCACCACTCCCTCTAAACCACACCCCAACAACACCAGAAAACCAGAGCAGCATTCAGGCACTTATGCAAGATCCCCATGCTTGATAAACTGAAGTAGGTTTAGATCCCCTCTGACCACCACACCCCCAATGCCTTTCACGCATAGAGAAACATTTTGTGAGCAGTAACCCCCATCTCAGGTGGTACCAGCAAGGTTAAAAAAGACTGACACTGGGTTCAGAGAGCGGCACAGCAAAAAACTCTCTTGTTGTCTTGTCATCACTGTTTTTTCCTTTCTCCTTGTGTAGGAATATTCAAATAGTATGCAGGCTTCCACAGGTCTGCTTCCCTATGGTCACTCTCTTATTTTCATTAGGTAAGTAGGGGTTGATGGTATTGATAAAGCCTAATATTTACACTAGGCTCTCGTAGACCAGCTGAGTCAGTTTAATTACAATGACAGCGCAGTGCATGTGATACTGCCATACTCTCTGCACACACCTCATGCTTTTATCTTTGTTAAGGCATGCACAAATTACTTGAGGCATTTTCTGTAATATTGAGTACAATTTCATGCCACCTCTGGCCTACAAATACACCCCCAATTTTCAGTCACATTTCTCAAGCAAATCTATAATTGCAAACAGAATTGCCTGCTGAGTAGGAGAAATAAACTGCAGGAAGCAAAGAAGGAATAAAGTATCACTGAAAATAAGACAAAGAAAAATAAAATCATTACCTAATTTCGAACATATCTTCTTTTTTAAATATCAGTATTTCATGGCACCAGTTTATAAAAAAAGTTTCGGTGACAAAGGAGAACTGATGCTTTGAAAGAATCCCATACTCTGTGCAAAAAGAGGAATAAGATAAAATTCAATGAAGGTTCAGGGATTTCACTCTCTCAGGACCCCTCAAAAGACTTCAGATGGTACCTACTGAGTAGGTTGAAATTGTAATGTGACAGGATAACTGTCCATCAAAAGGAGAAATGAGCCTTGTCTGTTTTTCTCACTGGTCCATCTGGATAAAAGCTGGTGTTCTGCCTACAAAGGTTAGCTTTTCTCTGGGCCTGTTCCAGATAACCAAATATTTTCCCTAGTAACTTCTGCCTTGATTAGACATATGAGAAATATGGTGCTTTTCTTGGAAAAAAGGAGGAAAATAAATGCTTTTTGGTCTATACACAGCCAGCTCAGTTTGTGTATCTGACAATTATTTATGCATAAGGAGGTGTGGGCTATCAGCCACCATTCCCTGCTATTCACCAAAGAACACCAAGAGCAGGTTCCCAATCAATCCCCTTGCACAGCCTGAAGTCTGATGCCCATGATGTGACGTTATCTCTACCGGGTTTAATTTGATCTTCAACCTTTTGTAATCACTTGAAGAAGCCTGCAAGCTCTAGATTCAACATACAGGTGGCAAACATCAGAAAAAGCTCTCCTAGGGCCAAGTGTGACCATCCAGGACTCATGGTTGTCAGGATCACCCTCAAAAGATTATCCCAGTGTCACTTGAGCAGTACTACCTAGGTTCTACAAGCCTGATAGACCCATCATGTTTCCACCACTGCCATCATTGTCTAGCCTACCTGCTTTCAGCTGAACGAGATAACCAACGGCAGCCTCATTTTCTACAAGAATTGGAAATATTATGCTGTGTGCTACTGCACGATATTGTGAATGGACTTTGGCAAAAAAAAAGGAAATACTCAATGCTGTGGACACAGCATAGAAAGAAGTAAAGAAAGAAAAATCAAGCCTTCCTTGAATGCTTCTCTCCTTACTCAAAGGACTTAGTCTTTCAGGGCTTAAAAGTTAATTCTGTGCTAAGTATGTCTTGCAACATGGGACAGTGGTTGCAACCTTGCTGTTATTCTAAGTGCTGTATGATGAAGTGTTCCACTGGACCTTCTTTTCTAGGAAAGCAGATGGATTTTCAGGGTGCACTGCTATACTGACTCAGAGCTACAACAAAAAGAAAACCTTGGGAAATGCTTGACATTTCATATTTCATATTTATATATTCATCTCAAACTGAGATAAAAGACATATTTTAGAAACCCAATTTATGTTTTTAGTTTCTATGAATTCTAAGTGCTTTTCTACAACACTTACCCACTTACTCTTATTTCTTCAACTGAACTTGAATATTAAATAAAACTGAGTCACATGAAAAAACACAGCTTTTAGGATCAATTTTTATTTATATTTGGGGGTTTTTTCCAACTAAGTTTTATTGAAACTATTCCAATTTAGTGGATCATTTTACCTCCCTTAAAATTTTATTTCCCAGAGGGTATTACTCCAATGCAAATTTTCTATGAAGTTCTGGTCTGTGGTCTATCAGTAGAAAAAAAGGCCACCAACAAAGGTATCTCATTTCCCACCTAGTGAACATAGTGACATTTCACTGGAAATCTAGGCCACCAAACATACCAATTTGATTTAGCAACATAACGGATTTCTTAAGGTGCATGTGATTATAGTGGCTTCACACCCAATCACAGTTATTCATTGTTATAACATCGGGTAGAACAATGATAGATTTCTGTTACAAGCTTAAAAAAAAATACACTGCAGTACGGGAGACATTAAAAACTCTCATTTATGTTTCACTGGACTTGTCTGCAAATTTCTCACACACACGTTGCAAAACATTTTGGAGGGAATCCCACTTATCTTCCTGGGAATGGCCTGTTTCCACTCCCTCTAAACTGAGTTTAGGATGAATGAGGTTGTCAATAAAGAATGTAGTAGGAATGGAAGACTGAAGTAAATATCAAAGAGCCTAATCCTTCTTCTATAACATCACAAGTCTCTGCCTACCATCCCTACTATGTCTGCAACAACATAGTACCCGGGGGATGATAACAGAGGAATTGTAGGAATGAGACTCAAATTAGAGGAATGGATTCCTCCCTCTGCTGGGGTGAAAATGAACATGAGAAAGTTGACGCTGTTCTCCAATTCCCCTGCAGATTAATAACAAGGTCAATTCAGCTTTTTCTTTGGTGCTGCGACTGTGTCAGGGTTTGGTTGGTTTTTACCACAGCCAAACAGGAATGTCTGCCCCGTGTATAAAAAGGAGTGCTCCATGCAGAGTTGCTTGATTTGTGGTTTATGCAACCAACATCTGAGGCACATTGCCTTCTGAGCAGATAACTCAGGTCATTCCAGGAGACTGATGTGGAGCCTCAAACACAGTAGTTGCAGTTTGAAGATGGATGATTCAATTAAGTACGCTGGCAAGTACTGTGGTTTTGCCTTGAGTCCCAGCTAGTGCAGTCACATTATCTGGCTTCCTCCTTATTAATAAAAAAATTAAGATTCTGGTCTTCAGAGTGGCAGAGAAAATCTTGAAGAATAGGGGCATACAAAAGACTCAAACACACAAAAAAAAATGACAGTAAGAAGGCAAAATACATTGATTTATGGTTTTAAGTAAATGTCAATAGCTTTTCAATGTAAAAAACTGAAAATAATTTTTAAAGCAAAGAATTTAACACTACTTCACAAAATAACCAATGCTTTCTGAACTTTTGGAGATTAGAGATACACAGTTTTGCCCAATTTCTTTAGTAGGAACTGAAAGTTAACTTCCACCAGGAAACTCTGTAAGCTGACTCTCAGTTTATAGATAAAGGTTTCTAGGCCAAATTTTGTGATACCCTTTGAACAGAACATGATAATAAAACACAGTTTAAGTGCCCTTTTCAGAGTGTTTGAAAAGTTTTCCCTCTTCTGAATGACAGACTACAACAGACCTATTCACAAACTCTGAGCAATACAGTATTTTGTGGCACATGCTCTCTGGGTTAATACCAGTAGTGAATGTTCTTGGAGCATCTGACACGCAAACCAAAACACTAAAGGACCATAAACTACACTGAAACTCCTGAGTTAAAATACCCCAGGCCTGTCAGAATGTTTAAAAACTCTCAAGATAAGATTCCTATTAGACTTGAAGAAATGGGAATTTGGGAGAATGCTGTTACTGACATAGTGCTTCAGGTTATAAAGATGTGCTGTCTAGCCAGCACTTGCAGGACTGGCTTCTGAGATTGTTGCAAGACTGTGCATCTCCTGCAGAATTTCCACTGCAGGAGCAAGAAGAACTTCTTGAAGGAATACCAAGGTGCTTGCTGCACTTTTTCTTAGATACAGCAATAAGAGTGGAGCTTCTTTGTGTCTTTGGCACTGCGTCCTTCATCCTGTTACTCATTCCTTCAATCCACCAGACCATTCCCCCTCTGGAACAATCACAGATTGTTCACACAATCACAATGAGCCAAGCCAACGTGGTCCACCTAGAAATAAAAAGCCTGGTGTTGTACACATCTATTTTCCCTCAACAATTCCTGGTTGCTAAATGTGAAATTGTAACAGTGCTTAGTCAGGATTTGACTGCAGGAAGAGGAAGAAAGTCCCATGGGTGTATCCTTGCCCTGTAATAATGTATAATTTTTCCAAATAGTCTCAACCACTGGAATTTTCTCGGACCTCCCACTGTCTCACTTGGTAGCTTAGTGTCTCCAACACCAAATCATATGAAATAACTGCACAGATTTGTTTGGGTTGCTTACACATGATTTTTTTCATTGTTGAGAGACAGCTTTTTGTATCACATCACCATCCCTGAATTTACAGAGACTAGAACATAGTTCAACAAGACACACTTAGATTTGCCATGTCAGGCAGGATTTTAGCAGCTGTTCCCAGAAGGACCTTGTGAATATTTTCCTTAAACCCCATCTGAAAAGTTAAATGAAACAAAAATATCTGACTTATTTTTTCCTTTCCTGATAAAGGAAAAAAAAAAAAAAAAAAGATCGTTTGCTCAAACACAAATCTATATATACAAGAAAGAAGTTTTTGGTTTTTTTCCAAGATGTTAAAAAAAAATCCATTTTCAGGACTCATTGCTTTAGTTCAGCTGAATATTTAACTAACAAAAAAGGAAAGCCATGCTGTGCTTTTGACTGTGCTTTGTCCCAGAAGAAAACTCTTAATGGGAATTGGCTGCTAGCAAGACAGAAATTTTTCTTTGGTCCGTGAGGTGTCAGTCAACCTAAAATGGAAACATCTATCAGCTTGGCTGGTACATCAAAATAAAAATATCTGCTGAGTTTTGAGGACGAGTAATCAGTTCACTATGAAGTACTCCATTTCTAGTGAAGTTCACCAATCCCAGGTCAACTGTGGTGGGTTGTACACAAGTCTGCAAGCTAGAAGTAAATTTCTTGCTCTGGAATCAGGATTCCAACCTGCTAATTCCCAGAAATACTATGGGAACCTCAAAGGATCTGTAGTGATTACAGTGAGAATACAAGTTTGAAAAGACAGTCTGAATAAAAAATGTCATTAAATGGCAAACCAACCACACAGGAATAGAATAAATAGATGAAAAGAGAAAATACATGCACTGGAGCTTTAATGATGTAGCTTCAGCCAGCTCTGAATACCTCACCAAGATGTAATTCAGCCAACGTGGCAAACAAGAAACATTCAACATTTCTGTCTTTAGGCAGGACATGTCAACTGGAATGTTCCGCAGGCAGAGCCAGCCTGCTGATGCATATGACCCTTATCTCTGCTCTGCTTGGCATGAGAGAGGAGCTGCTCTCCTCCTAAGCCCAGCACAGGTACAGGATGTGAGAGGGAGCTGCTGCCTGCAGGCTGGCGCAGCTGCGGTTCTGCTGAGCGCATGACACGGGCCTGGCACTGCCTCATCTCTCTGCACAGACAGGAAGGAGATGACAAAGAGCCAGGTTCTGGTCCAGAAATTACAGTTAAACTTTAACACAAATATTTGCACAGAAATAATGACCTATAAAGATCAGATAAGTCTGTCTTGCATAGAAGATTTTTGTGAGTGACTTGAGAAACACCTTTTACTTGCCTTGTTTAAAACAGATGGTCTTCTCAGAACTACTGCAACATGTTTATTTTTAACTTTTAAAGGAGTTCAATAATTGACTGCTCTAAGGTGAAGGATAGCAGAGTGGAAAGATTCCCACAGCCACAGTAGCCCTAATAGCTGAACACTGCTCAGAGGCCGGAATGAATGTGCAAAACATAGCATTTTGGAACACTTTCACACCCTTTCTAAACAACAAACCGTTGTCCATATGGCTTCCTGCCAAAGTCCATATGTTATTTCATTCTCTTCTCTTCACCTCACATCTGTCGTATCCCTATGACAGTAGCACTAATACTGAACATGATTGCTGTCTGAGGTAGGAACAGGGCCCTGAATTTCCTGTCAGTAGCCTGCACCACAGGATACCATCATCATCATCTTCAGAAAGATGAGACTAGTAAAACCCAGACTGGACAACAAATATAGCTCTACACTTAGAAGTGGGATCAACTAATCAATACAAAAATGTAGAGATAAAGAAACATCTGAAAACATCAAGAAAAACAATTTTTTTGGAGGTAAAAACCATTTTTTACCTTGATGTATTACAGTTTTAGCATGTGCTAAGAATACATTTGTCTCCACAGGCTTAGATTTTTGTATGAAGCATTCTGCTTTCTTAAAAGGCAGAGTGTTTGCAAATCTAAGTTGCTTATGAGTGCTGAATTTATCACTTATATATACAATTCCATCACCACTTTGCTCATTAACTGTCCTGGAAACAGAAGAAAAGTATTGAAGAAAGAATACCTAGCCCATAAGTTCCAAGCACACATTGTTTCACACTGAAGTGCCCTCCAAGCCTTGAAGTAGTATCACTGAAGTTTTCCTGATATGCGTTGCTTGCAGCTGGAGTTGGAACAAAATCTTGGACTGGCAGATGAAAGGAGCAGTGGTAAAGTGTTTGGGTTAGTCATCTCTCAGTAGGCAAGCCCCCTAACAAGCTGCTTGTCTCAGCATACTAGGCTGTGAGTCTCACTATTCTGTCAGTGAACAGTTGTACACCTGGAGTACATGATGTCTCTTCCATATCAGAGGGGTATACACCAGAGATCCAAAGGTCCAGCACATGGATTCCAATTTCGTCTTGAAGGTTAGCATTTGCTTCAGTCAGGACTCTAATGTATGGGCAGGAAATGAGGATTAGTCACCCAGGGATGCAAACAGAATACGGTCACAGAAATGCCAATTCCTGTCAGATTGACTTTTGGCTTTTAAAATTATTTTGAGTCTTTTTAGGTCTTACCTTCAGAGAAAATTTCTCAAATCCCAGGCCCAATAACTATAACTTCATGTGGACACTTTCTTAAAGTCCAAATTCAGATCAAGTACCATGGACTGGCATTTAGACCTCTAGTACAGACAATACCATACTTCTTGGCACCTCTCCTTGGAAGACAACTTACCTAACCCAACCCAAATTTCTCAAATGTGAAAGACTCAGCTTGATTCAGGTAAAACTGACTACAGCTTCCCTTGATACCCAGCTTTCTGTCCATAACCTGATCTTCTGAGGAGGCCATGCTTACCTTGATGTGTCATGATACCCATGTTGGTTTCAAATGCAGGGAGACCCAGTACCTGAGGTGAACTCTTCCAAGATGACCACGTTGGCCTGCACTGATCTGTGCTCAACCATGTCAAGAAAGAGGCACCCAATTTAAAGGAGTCTTGGCTTTCTTTACTTAAAGTCTTCCTGGTCCCTTCACTGCTGCTGTAGAGGAATTCTGGACACTGGTCTACAGCTCTCCTCAGTGCTTGCACGCATAGCTTTGCCTTGACTTCTTACACCCTAGCACCGTTTACTTGGTAAGAATAAATCACACCATGAAGCTTCAAAGACACCCCAATGACCAACACAAGTACCTCCCCTGCTGATCTGCACCAGTTGTAGTCCACAAAATCAGTTGTTTTGACTAGTTCAGAATATTTCGTTCTGACAGGGAAGTCCCCACCGTAAGTTATCAATCGGCATTTCTCAGAGCAATTTTTTCTGCAAAAGGCCACGGTAAAGTGCCCATGGCCTTCCTCACTGTCTCTAAGCTTAGCTGATTAAGAAATCACTGAAGGACTCCCTTGTTCTTGCAAATGTAGGCATGCAGACTCCCAAGATACAGCACAGGTTTTGATAGTCTGCTTAGGTCATAAGGTCCTCACAGACTCAGGAAATTACTTTCCAAAAAAAGAACAAAGCACAAATGAACTGAATGAGAGCAGTGGAAAGTGGAGAGAAAGAGTCCCAGATACTTTCTTTTTATTGTCTTACTCACTAAAAAGACAATGGAAGATTTTGATGCCATGTATTTCAGATTTTCTTACTTTGATCTGCTCCCTCCTGAATGTTTGAGGCATGCTCTGTAAGCTATTTTTGACTTGTTCTTATCTGTATTTTCAAGAAGGGAAAGACTGGTCTATGCCAGGTATAATATGCCACAGATTTTAGCTAAATACTGGCAATTTTGAGTTGTGTAGTTGTATATATGCCATTCTCACATAGGTATTAGAGCTTTCCTTCCCTGACAGCAGACTTTTACCATACAGCTTATTCTTTGCTGCTCCTTCACTGAGAGAACTGGGTGCTCTTGAGTTCTGCGGCTTAAACAGAGATCTAGGAAAAGCCAGTCACACACTGGAAGCAAAAGCACAAATAGACATTTTTATTCCAAGCCATTAGACTGGCTGCAGAACACTCTGCAACAGTTTGCTGAGCAGAGTACTCCTGGGGACTCCATGCTCCAGAGGGTGGAGTTGTGGCTTGGAGTGAGAACTGTACCTCTTTGTTAAAACAACTATGTGACCTAAAGGAAACAAGGAAGCAGAAGACATGCTGTTCACCATGCTGTGCCTCCTGCTGTGCCATCACGTGGCACCCCTGGAAGTACTCTGACACAAAAGAAGAGGCAAGAGTTCACACAAGTGGTGCCAAGTCTCAAAGTCTGGCCAGGCATCCTGCAGGTTTGCTAATACTTTCCCTACCTTCAGCCAGGGATGAAGTTGAGAATGATTGCACTCTTAGTTTCTTAACAGCCTCAAAAATGGTGTTTCAGGACATCACTCCTGTTCCAGGAAAAAACTGGACATCACACTGTCAGCTTCTCAAAAACACTGAGGTCTACATATGCATGGAGAAAGGTGTTGGTTGAGTTAGATCCCAGTTGGCTAGATACTGGAGGGAAAGGGAGTTCTGAATCTTATCCCCTTCCAATGCATATTCAAAATTCCCAGTGGTGTCTTCATACATTTTAAGTGCCAAAGTACCTTTAAAAAAGTACCTAAAAAGTTGACCTTCCTCAATTAAAATCCAGCAAGCCCTGCCTGCCAAAAGTGGCTCTCAAACTAGGCTGAGAAGAATCCAGCTAGGCCTTTTACAATTTTCAGCACCTCTGACTTTCTTTATTGTACATAACTTCCACAAACAAAATCTCTTTCAGCCTGCAATTTTGCAGTCTACTCTCTCAAAGGTGGTTTATTTTCCTGATTTATGAAGAATTTCAGTTTGGCTTTTTGGGGGTAACTGATGTAGGACATTCAGAACAGAACATTTTCAAAAACCTTTCAGATACCAGCAAGCCAATATACAGACAATTGCAACATATATGAAGCACTAGAACTTTCAATAGGTTTAATGCTAGGAATTCTCTGAACTTGTGCACTCTACGCATGCTTTCTTGCGCTTTCTAAAAGCATGTGTGACATTTATGAAGATGGACAACCTGGGAAAAGATTCTGCTTTGAAGGCTTAGAGGGGAATGTACCTTAAGACTCTCTGTGCAGAGGATCTGTGCAGGAGTGAATGTCATTGCAGAATTTGTGAAAGAGATATCACTTGTACACTAAAACTGTTTCCTAAACTCTCCCTCTATAGTAGGTTGCTGGCCTCACCCAAACAAAGTAATCTGCTAGGATCCTCACTTAGAGTAAAAACCCAATTAAAACAAAATATAAGCTACAATGTCCTCCAGAGCCTTCCTGTCTCTCTTTTGCTCTTGGAGTAAAAGGATAAAAGTATATGGCACATTGACTCACAGAACTGCACTGATGCCAAAGCACTTTGCTGGTAGACAGAGCATCTCATAATTTGGATGAGCAAAGTGCTGATGTAAGTAAGAATCTCCCTTATTCATCAGGTAAACTTAAAAAAAACTAGTCTCAGTATGTAAGCAGGGTTTGTATTTTCTTTGCAGCAGACTTCCAGCTGAACAGCTCATTAAAATGCGTTTGCCAAGAACAAAAAGTCCTGCGCTGTCCTTTGTTCATCTCAAAGTATGAACGCACCTTCATGGCTGCTCTCACACAGTACAATCCCTGTTGCTCCCCTTGCATTTAGCAAGAACAGTAACTTGCAAGAAGATGGCTCTCTCCTTTTGCCAAGGAAAACTTGCTTAATAAATGCTCCTTTGAGTGTGGGTCCATATATTCCCTTCTGTGTGATGCCCACAAATATTTCTACTTTATCCTTTATATATAGGAAATGTGCATCATTTACATCTTGTTTTCCTACCCCTGGACTTTCAATGATCTGTTGCAGTTGTGAATCCAGCACATTTCATATTTCAGGTTCTCATTTAAACACTTATGTCAGAATTTGGCCTTTTGGTTTCGGGATAGTAAAAAATGGTCACATAAGCAAGGATGTCCTGTCAATCATAGTTTGCACCAGGAAAAAAAGGCAAATCAAAAAGAGATCTATATTTCTTCAAGAGAAGAACCCAGTAAAATGGTACCTGCAGTAACTTTCTGTGATAATTTATCTTACAGTCAGAAACAGGCAGGATGAGATTGCAGGTGATCTGGGATGGAAGACTAGCATGCCTTTAGGCAGCAGCAGTACAATCCTGAAAATTTTCTCTCTTTGTTAAAAGGGTTTTTTCTTGCTACCCAAATGCCAACTGGACTCTAAGCCCAGATTCTCAGCTGAAGAACAGCAGTGACCAACCCTGATTTCAACTCTTCTGTCAAAATCTCCTGATGCAGACCTCTCTAAAAACATGAACTCCCAAATCCCAAGCACTTGGCTCAGGGCCACCCAGAGTGTATTCTCCATCTCTGAAGTATCAAGCAGCAAGGTTCAGAACTGTAAGGGTACTCAGGCTCCCAGACCCTTGCTACCTTGATAAGTGTCCCCTGCCACTACAAATCTAAGCACATATCTGGTCTGACAAGGATACAAAATGGCAAAACAGTAGAATCAAAAGCTGACCCAAAAAAAAAAAAAATCAACTATAAAAGTTCATAAGTTCATTCCTGGGGAAAAAAATACAGGAAGGTCTGTAATGCATCATTTCACACACCAAACAACCAACACCTTTAAGACAAATATGCTCTTCCTCTTCAACAGGATCCACATCCTGCTCCTGCCCATCCACAGATACAACATTGAAGGGAACATGTTTGCTCTGTGTAGAAGTTACTGCCAAGTCACTAAGGAGTAACTCAGGCATCTGATGTAATTTAGAGACCTTTAAGCAACCCACAGTTATCAGTACACAACCTGTAGGAACTTCTACATCTTCAATATTTTATGACGTCTATCACAGAATCTTAGAATGGCTGAGGTTGGAAGCAATCTCTGGAGTTCATCTGGTCCAGCCACCCTGCTGAAACAAGACCCCTTCATGCTGGTTGCCAGGACTGTGCCTAGATGACCTCTGAAGATCCCCAAAACAGGAGAATCCACCAATCCACCACCTTGATCACTCATGCAGTTTACCCCACCCAAAAAAAAAAAAAAAAAAAAAAAAAAAAAAAAAAAAAAAGTCTTACCTGATGTTAGAGAAAAATTCAAGAATTTGAGTTTGTACCTCTAGTCTGTCACTGGGCATCACCAAAAAGAGTCTGGCTCCTTCTTCTTTTTTGCTCTCCTTTCAGATTTTGGAACATAGTGATGAGATTTCCCCCTGAGCCTTCTCTGAGAAAGTCCAGCTCTCTTGGACTTTCTTCATATGAAAGATGCTCCAGGCCCTTAATCATCTTTGGAGTCCTTCTGGACTCTCCCAGCAGCTCCATATCTCTGCTGTACTGGGAAGCCCAGAGCTCACCACAGCACTCCAGGTGTGACCTTACCAGTACTGAATGGAAGAGAAATATCACTCTCTCAGCTTGCTGGTAACACTCTTCCTAACGTAGCTCAGGGTCAAATTCTGAGCTCCTTGGTTTGTTATTTGGCACCCAAGTGAGACAGTTTTTATTGTTCCCACTGGGATTTGAACAAATACACTAGCATCAATAACACAATTAAACAGCAATAGGAAAATAGAAAAGGTTGTTTCTCATGTATGCCCATGTTTACTCAGCATGACACTTTCCAGATTGGGCTAGGACAAGGCTTATTGCTGAGATGACCATTCTTTAGAGAAGAGGTCCATGTATGGAACATGGATCACTGCTGTTTTCTGATGGGAGTGTGTTTTTTCTCTTGTCTATCTGCTACTAACCAAAAACCTCTATATTTTGATCCTTAGCTGTCCTCTCCCGCTCAGATAATTTAAGCTGTGGAAGAAAATCTTATGATTCTCCTGCTCTCACCAAAGACAGAGAGTGAGCAGTTGTCAGGGTTATACCAGAACAGCTGGCTAAATCTTCCCAGATCAGCTTTCAAGCATGTGATGACACATCTCATCTCCGAGTGGGAACAGAAGCACTCCGTGCCTCTCACTGCTCTGTCAGGGAAGACATGCCAGGCAGCTCTGAGAACACCAGCCAGAGCTCTCTCATGCTCCGACACCTGACAACAGTGCATCCTTCATAAACAGCCAGCTCTGTGAAGAACCAGGGTTTATTGGAAAGTGCTGAATCTCAACTGGTCCCCCAGTACATCTCATCAGAGCCCTGAGGTAGAAGGCAGGTAAAGATATTTTCCCAACATTTGGTTAAGGGCAGAGGCTGTCTAAGGACTATCCTAAGACAGGTATGTTCTGTCCAAAATAAGCAAGTGCTCTTTTCAGTCAAAAGTCAGATCTGACCTGGCCTAACAGTCCCATGGATCTGTTTCCTTAATTAGATTCATGACTCGTGCATAATGGTCACAGGCCTCCTTAGAAAATTCTAAGATCCACATGACTTTCCTGGAGATAATCACTCACCTTCCTCAAAATATTTTTTGCTCTCATTTCCCTTCTGGAGCAGAAAAACAAGCATCAATCTAAGTAACCAAGGGATCTGAAATCTTCACAGGTAAAAACCTGTAAGTAAAATGTGACCTTCTTTAAATACAGGATACCAGAAAGTCCTTTCTTGTTTTCTAGGTAAACACTCCATACCATCTTCAATGAATCCTTCCTTCAGCCTGCTTCTATATATACTTAGCTATATAAATCTAGTGCTTCCAGACTCCTGCTTCGATAAAATGTAGCAGGGATTGCAGTTTATTTGCCTGAACCGTCAGAAGATGATCACCATACAAATACTTCACTGTACTCCATCTGTGCAGGATCCTTCAGAGCTTGAAGCTTTTGAAATTAGAGAAGCAGGGGTAAATGTTTTCCTCTAACACCACGTGTGTACTGCGCTTGTGTACTAAACCTTTACTCTGAGAACCTTGTTACATACAGCCACATTATTGAGATACAGCAGAGAGGACTTGGCCAAAAACTGGCTAGAGAGTAAGATCTGAATTCATTGAGTGTTGTAACAGGCTGTGAACATGTAACAAATGTGATATTGCTACTCCTAGCAGAAAGGTGCTATTATACTGTGGAGGCCACTGGTTTTATTTTAATGAGCTGTGTTCAACTAAATATATTAACCATTCACTGTACTGTATGCTGCTAGCTATAAAAACTCTAGGGCTTTTACCACATTAACACACTTGGACTTTTATGAAGTACTGGTCTTTTTGTTAAATATCAGTAAAGTCTTTTCATCATCATCTGTTTGAATCTGTGTAAAATACTGGGTCTTTCTAAGTCTGCACACCTGGGGATTTTCTACACAGAGCTTTTCCATTCACCTCCCTCTTGACGCAGTCTCTGCTGTTGTGGGTCCAGGATTCACATTCCACTTCTTTCAGACAGTCTGGTCAGGCACTCGTGCAGTGGATGAAAAGGGCAGGGGAAGACCCCAGCTCGTCAGCCTCATCCACAGTCCCTGCAGTGGCAGGGCTGGTAGAAATCACCTTTATTTCTGTCATTCCGGAAGTTTAGACCTTCCTTTCTCCTTCAGCAACTTTACTGTGCTAATTGTAGTACTGAATTCCTCCAGTGATTGTGGTGACGTTTTCAGCTGATCCTGCATGAACTATATAACAATAGTCTGCTCTTTTCTTAGTGGACATGCTTTTTTACAGGAACAGCCTGGAGGCAAAAAAGGGAGGATAGAGCAAGAAAATGTAGTAAAGCAAGGTTAATTGTTTAATCAGAGATTACTTGAAAAGTTCCCTCTGTCCCTCCTTGCCCTAAAGCAGAGAGAAGTAAATATATCCTAGAAGGGGTCAGAGGACTTAACATTTACTCTCAGCTTCCTGCAACACCAGCTCAGTGCTCTGAATGCCCACAAAGAAGCAGAAAAAAGCTTCTACAAATAATCCATATCCACAGTTCAGCTTCCTCCACACCTCATACCTCATCACTTGGGCAGGGCATAAATCTCCAGACTGTATAAACTGCCAAGAGATCAAGTGAACCTGTAAGATGTTGTTGAAAGACCAGGCAATACTAGCAGGAAAAGGGTGATGCTACCTCCCTTTCAACAGGAAAGGTCAGTGAAGATGTGTGGAAAACAGACATGGCTGTGTGAAGTCATATGTGTATGTCTTATATATGACTATACTAATTTTAATATGACATACACTTTACAAAGACAAAGCCTTTTTTATTTCCCTTTCACTATCAAGCAGCCAGGCTGCTGTCAGCAACAAGTCAGCTGCCCTAGCTGGCCAGTAGAAGGCAATGCAAGCAGATAATTCAGTTCCCTGTGCAGTTCCCTCTCCCTCAGAACACCCTGTTCAATGGGGTTATTGTTATTTGCAAGTCACTGGTCTCACCAAAGCAGGGGAAGAGAGGGAGAAAGAGAAACTTCTGCCAAGTTGATAAAAATTGACCAATATGTTATTTAAAATGCAATATTTCTTTTAGACTGCAGACAGAGTTGACATTGGGCAACAGCATTTTACCAAGACTTGTTCCTTAAAGGAGAGGCCAGAAGACAAGATAAGGCACTTGAAGGTCTGGTTTTGTGTGAGAAGGCAGGCGCTCCGTTAGCTTGCACAACCTCAGGTGTCTCACAAGCCTACTGAAGATTGAGGAGAACACAACCCTCTCCACTTTTCTTGTGTACAGAGAAGGAGTTTGTGAACTGTTGTGGTTTAACCCCCACTGGCAATGAAGTACCACACAGCTGCTCATTCAGCCCACCCTCTCATCAGGAAGGGGCAGAGAATCAGCAGACTCAGACTTCTGGCTTTACATAAGGACAGTTTAATGTGGACAGAGAGAACATATTAATAGTGATTGTGATGATGATTAATAATAACAAGAACAACAAAAACAACAACAACTATTATAATAATAGTTAAAATATATAAAAGAGTGAGTGATGCACAAAGAAATTGCTCACTGTCTGCTCACTGATTCTGCCACTTCCCAAGCAGCAGGCCCCAGACAGCTTTCCTCCCCAGTTCACATACTAAGCATGACATCATATGGTATGGAATATCCCTTTGGCCAGTTGGGGTCAGCTGTCCTGGCCGTGTCCTCTCCCAGCTTCTTGAGTCCTGCCAGCCTTCTTGATGGCAGGGCAGGAGAAGCTGAAAATTCTCTGACCTAGTGTAAACACTACTATGAATTTAGTAACAACTGAAAATGTAAGTCTGTTATCAACATTATTCTCATGCTAAATCCAGAACACAACACTATACCGCCTACTTGGATGAAAATTAACCTATCCCATCTAAAACCAGGACATGAACATATTACAGAAATGACCTGTTGCTGTTCTAAATCAAGGGATAGTGAGGGAAAATCTTGTTAAAGTTTCACTTTATGCAGCCCCTGCCATCCCTCCTGAACAAAGCCTTATACTTATGAATTACTGCACCTACCCAGGTATGTCTGTAGAGGCTGCCTGAGAACAGCAATCATCTTTCAGCTGGGGAGGCCAGGACAAAGGCGCATAATACTGAGAGCCTCAAACACCTTGGGGATTTCAAAAATCAAAACTTTACTGCACCTCCGAAGACATGATTTTCTGCACACTGGGTAACACACCAGTACAACTCACATGGCACAAGGGACCAGGACAGGAACACTTGACTGTCCCTGCAAGCACTCAGGTGTGCTCATTTGTCTGAAGGAGTTGGTGAGTTTTCAGAAGTGAGTCCCAGGCTGACATCCCAGACTCTTGGGCTCCTGCTTTTGCTAAGTTTCAGGAAAAGCAAAAAGTCCTGTAGCACAACAGACAGAGTTCCTGGCAGACGAGAATTTTCTGCACTGCTACAGAATACAGTGCTAAAGAGAAAAAAATGAGCTAAATAAATGAACTTGCATTTGTATCAATCCAAAACAAAGGCCCATCTCTACGGGTACTAATCATCAGTAGAGTAGGAAGTAAAGGCCCCATGCCAAACAAATGATCAGTGACATTTGAAGAAGCAGGATGATAAATGTTTGCAAAGGTGGAAAAGTACAGTAAGAAAGGAATGCTGTTTGGAAAAGCCCAAGGGAATTTGGGCTTTTCTTTTTGTCTCATCCCAGAGGAAAAAAATAGAGCTTCAAGTTCTAAATCTAAGGTTCTTTTTTTTGTCAGCAACAGAGAAATTTTAGAAACCAAGTATCTCACAAAGGGAAATTTCAATACAGATTGTTTTCTCCCACAACCAGCAAATATGTTTAAAACTTATACACCTACATATATATTTATGTGTATGCCTACACATATACACCAGTATAATGCAGCCCTGGGGGAAGAAAATCTGTAAATTGGATGTTTCAGTTCTGAGAAGAAATAAGAGCTGAAAATACATATGAGCAGGATGAGACTTCAGTAGAACACAGTGTAACACTGTTGGGTTTCAGATTAGACTAGAGACAGAAAAAATTATATATATTTCTGAGACAAAGAAAGAAGAGAACAGCAAAGAACTCACAATGAAAGTATATTGAAAAGAGAATCACACAGATCTGCATGCTATGTAAAATGTGGGGGAAATGCAATGTACAGTTCACAGCAAACTAAGAAAATGCCTCCTTCTTCTGCAATTCCACAAAAGCCCACCTTTTTAGAGTCTTTTGTGCTGCTTTATTGTCCTTCCTTTTGTTCTTATGTTTTATTTAGTAACTTACCTTGTAGATATTTAACAGGATGAAATGAGCAGCTAGGAAAACACTGTGGTAACAGAATGCAAAAAAAAATTATAAACTGCCAATTATAAACTGCCATGGCTATATGGGAGGAATCAAAACAGATACCAGTAGAGCACACTGATGCGAATTAACAGAATATCACAGCAATAGTCATGGCCACTACTGTTCGTGTACACGTGTAAATCTGGTCACAGAGAAAAAGCCAGTCAGTAAAATGTACAGGTGTTGTGTGTTGATCTGCTTATTGGAGTAAAGTGCTGTAAATTTATGTATATATATAAATTTACTTTGAACATCTGTGTTCCAGGAAAAACAAGCAGGAAAGGAGAGAATGGCTGAAGACAAGTAATTTCTCTGCAAACACTAAGGGATACATCTCAAAAATTAAAAGACATTCACAAAAAAAACAGCAAGCACCCCAAGATGACCCAGAAATTTGTGGTCACACAGGCGTCTAGAGCAGCTTGGGGTTCTGCATGAAAAGGGTAACTTCAGGGCTCCCTTGGGATAGGGTGGACACATGCAGGCCCCAGGATTCCCAAGGGGCCAGAGGTACAGCTACAATTGACAGCATGCCACAGCCTTGAAACATTGTCTTGGGACAAGAAGAAACTGGAATCAGGCTTGTGAAGCTCTGGCTGCTGCTGTCTTCCAAACCTGTGTTTGGGACTCACTTGACAGGTTCCGTGCCTTGAGACAGCTGCAGATTCCTGTTGTTATGACCGGATCTGGGTAGTCTTGGTGATGTTAACACACACTAGGTGTCCTGGATATTAGCGGGTAATATCCACAGAGATGCTTGGCAGCAGTAAAGCTGCCTGCATTTCCTCGCCGCTGTGAGTGCTCTGAGGGTACCCAGACGGGGAATGGCTCCCTGAGGCACGGGGGAGCGCTAGGAGGCGATACCGGGGGATACCCGGAGTAGGACCCCGCTTCCCACGCTGCCCTGCGGGGACACCGCACGGCCTTAGCGCACGCCGTGCTACAGGCTCGGACGCCGGATCACCCCGGAATACCGGGCAGTCTGAGCACAGCCCCTCACGCCCGGACCCTCCGGCGCCTTCCAGCGCCGCGCGCGCTCCCCTCCCGGCGGCGGGCGGAGGGCGGCGCTTGCGGGGCGGTCCCGGCGCGGCCCCGGCTCCGGCCCCGGCCCCGGCCCCGGCCGCGGGTGTCTCTCGGCTTGGCAGCGGCAGAGTCCGGGGGGCCGCGGGCGGGCCGGGGGCGCTGCGGGGCCGTGCCGCGGCTGAGCCCCGCGGGGAGGCAGCGCTCCGCCGAGCCCTGCGCCGAGCTGGCTCCCGGCATGGGGGGATCCACCCGGGAGGGAGCTGCCCTGCCCGCTCGGCGAGGATGTCACGGCAGGCGCCGTCTCCAGGGCCGTCGCGGGACCCGCCTCTGTATCTCCGTGTCTCCTCCGGGCACACGGAATCTGGGGCCGTGCCGGCTGATGTTCTGGGCATTTAGAAGTTCTCGTGAGACCTGTGCTGAATGGTTGTCCATTTGTGCCCTTTCTGTCTGGACTCTTTTTCATTACCCACTCCATAGCAAGCTGTGGGGAGCCAGTGACCTTCCCAAAGCTAGCACACTGTTCCTTGTAACTGTGACTACCTTTTTATTATTTGGGAGATGAGAAATTAGATTCACCCACATTAGGTTCACCCACCCTGGAGGGTGGTCTCAGCAAGGGTCTAGAATAATATTCAGTTCTATTTTGTTGATGTACCTGTGGCAATGATGAATGGCCCCAACATTCCAGGTGCTATACAAGGAAGAAAGGCATGCACGCTCCAAGGATTCACTTTCAAGCAGGATGTGGACAGGGTTCAGGAGAAGAGACATGAATACAGGCAGGATAACAAGGGGACTTGAGCTCTGTGGGCTAATTTATCTGCTAGGTTTTCTCAGAAGGCATTCAATAGGTGCAGTCAACACAACACTGAGGAGAAGGCAGAGGAGAGCTGTACAGCAGGGAGGATAGCAAGTGCAGAAAGGCTGGAAAGATGGCACTGGAGTGGGGGCCAAGACTCCAGGGTGGGGTCCAGAATCCTTGCTCTTTGACCAGCAGTGCCACTGCAGGAAGTAGTCCTGCTGATGCTGCTGCCCTAGGCCATTGACTTTGCCACCTGTAGAGCAGGTTTTGTGGCTGACTGACAGCTGGTTCTAACTACCAGCAGCTAGAGCTCTCTGCATGCTTGAAGGGTGTGGAACAGAGGTGACGTCTGCCAAAATACAAAACAAAAGGTGTGAGCCTATCATGCAAGGAAGGCCTGTTCCATTTCAGTCTGAATGTCCTACCATGTCAGTTGTTTCTCTGAAGCTTTTCTTTACCTATCCTCCCTTTCCTCTTGTGTTCCAGCCAGCTTTGACTTCAGATTTGGCACCAGGTCTCCCTGAGATCTGGAGGTGTTGAGAAATATCCACCAGTGAAGGTATCTATCTAGGACTCAGATACAGGCTTTAAAGAAACTGATTTCCAAAAAGCACTGAAAATATTTCTGTATTTATTTTTAAGTAAGAAATTAATTGACTTTTTTTGCCATCGAGTAGCAGTCTTTCCTATGGTGCTCTGAGTCCAAATATGAAACCACCATGTCAGCACATCAGATACTGAAGAGTAAACCAACTCAGGGACAAAACTGAAAATTAACAAAGCTCCCCATTCATATTAAGGAAATCAAGGATGCTGATGGAAATTATACAATGTTTGCATATCCCCCAAGATTTTAAATGAGAATGTCAGTACACAGGAACTATGTGGACTGTCTGACTTGGGAGCACTCTTCTACCAGAAGATTTCTCACCTCTGCTGCATTGCTCTTTAAGCATATCACACTTAACAAGTCTACCTGCAGCCTGGAGGTTTTTAACTAGTAAGAAGGTTGGTGGCCCACACTCAGAGACATGTGTCCCATCAACACTGTGCTGCCTGGGGAAGGCAGATTTTTATGGGCTATGTAAAACTGTCACTAAGGCAGAGTCAATGACACCCATAATATTTTCTGTAAAAAAGCATGATTTCATGTGGTAGAAGCCAATCATAGAGATTTTTCTACTAAGTACTTAGCTTTGAAAATACAAGATTGTCCTTTTCAAAATCATGTTCAAATTTTATGCTTTTTCTTACAACTGTAATCAAATTTTAATTCTAATCAAAAGATTGAGCTGGATCATTGGATCTTTGTATGAGAAAATACAGGCATGAGAGCATGCTACACAATGCCAGTATTTCTTAACTGCCTTTCAGAGACACACAAGAAGGTTTCAAAAAACATAGGAAAAGTGAGAGGGAGAGCCTTTCACAACCTGGAGTCTCATTGTCAGATACACTCAGGCTGAGATTTTTATAAATACTGCCCCAGCAGCCAGACCAGTCAGAAAGTGGTCTGTGTCCACACGATTCTAAGTAACATCCTACCCCCCTGGAAGACAGAAGGCCTAGGGAAAATAGGCTACTGTTCTCTTAATAGTGTATGGTCTTTCCCAGAGGGACTTGGCACAGCCTAAGGACATGGGTATCTGTTAGAGCGTCTGTTGTAGAGTTGCTCTTCCTGCAAAAATCAGGGAATATTTTAGCAGTTACTTATATGTCTCTGTAATTCTGGACAATTTTTCACTAAAACATCTGGTACTAAATCAAAGCTTTAATAAAAGAACATGGATAGCAAATCCAGCTGAGAAAATCAGATTATTCTAGAATAACAGCTGGCTCAGATGCTCTTCATGTGACTTTTTTTCCAGATTATTATCTAAAAGACGGAACGAAATAAGTAAATGGCAATTTAGCATGTAGGGCTTTTTGGGGTTTTTTCTAAATGTCATCCTGAATTCCAAAGATGTACTCTTCATCATCAAGATCTTGATTTACTGTCCAATCAAAGCAAATTTACTGAAGGTATGTTGGTTGAAGGCTTTAGAAACAGAACCTCTTTTTAAAATTGTGTGCTTGTTTTTTACTTTTCCTTGACTTCTATTTGTTGTTTATAAAAACCAAACTTTTTCTGGACATTTCTGGTAATGCAAATAAGGCCTACAGATACTTCAAAAAACAAGGAAACTTTATTCTTGACCCACAATTAAAAACACGGATGTACTTTTGTGGAATACCTGATACCGCTGTGCATTTGACGGGCACTTAAGCCTTCTATTGCATCTCTACAAGCTTCTTCAAATGGAAAATCTGAAATTGTTTCAGGGAATTATAGTAGCCATGTAATAGGTTAATATTTAAGATTCCTCTGAGAGTCACGTGATTAGAGGAGACACTTGAATAACTCACTCAATAATACCTAGTGTGTTAAAAGACAGGAGACTCTAGACTTAATGAAGGGTAGCTACTGCTACACTTCTTTGTCCATTTTATATTCTCTGTCTCACAAAACTTCCTCATCTGTCTTAGTAAATGTAAACTGACTATCTGCTTTGTACTGTAACTTTACAATCTCATTTTCTTCTTTCATCACATTTTTGTCTTAGTTAATAGCCAAAATTCACAATACACATAAAAGAAATTATTTTAATATGGCATAAAGTGTAGAAATACATGTTTGCTATTATAATTCTTTAATCCTGATAATGGATCACTTCTTAATGGATTTTTTTTGTAATTATGTAGTAGAATTAGTACTCCTTAAAATTAGAAATTAGCAATTACCAGAGAAGACACAATATTTCAAATATTTGCAATCTGATAGTCACATTGAAAAACACAGTTGCATTCAAGTAGGATGCCAAAGAGCCTCAAAAGGATTAGGAGAGATGAAAAAAAAGAACAAACCAGTTGGACAGGAACAGCAAAGAGGAATCTCTAGACCAGTATGCAACACGGGAGATATTTATTAATAGTGAGAAGTGGCCAGTGTTTGATTCCTCCTTCCTGCCAGACTTTTAACTTTCTTTTCAGTACTTCATGTCAATTTGAAGTGGAAAAAGTAGGCAGTCTCAACGTCAGAACTAGGAAAGCTTAACAGAATTTTCTTTCCAGATTTTCACAAATGAGAGACATTTGCATCTTTGGCTGTTGCAGCATTGGCTCTTTCTTCTGCATGGTTTCCTTGACCAGGTTTATATATATATATATATTCATTCATATAATTGAGGTCTTGTATTTGGCAAAGTTACCCACTGTCTTACCTAGTGATGACAGCTTCCAATCAAGTTCCTTCTGTGCTGGATCACATCCAAATACTCTGAGTATGTACAGCAACTCTACTCATTCCATTTTGAACATACCCCAAGTTGTTCTAAGTGAACGACCTTGTCTACTGATCAAGGGGTATAGATACACAGCACAGCAAGAGGAAGAATTACACCACAAGAACCACCCCAGCCTAGGCTGCCATCACTGCTCAAGACCAGCTGGTTTGAAGCCAGCGTGGGTACGTTGAACTGCATCAGATTTCCCAGTGGATGTCTGATGTGTGTCACAAATCCTCAGCAGCAATTGTTGCAGCAGGACTGAACAAGAAGTGGAGCTTCAGAAGAAACCGTAACCTTATAGCATTGGTTACAAGTGAAGAAAACAGACCCTTTTGAAGAATTAAACTGATCACATAAGCAGAGTTAGTCACATGATGACAGCAAAAAGTGGGTCAGTTCCACTATTTTTAGATAGAGTGGGAAGGAAAAGTTTTGTGGCTTGGTGTTTTTTTAGCAGAAATTAAGATAAAGGCTCAAAACATTGAATGAACTGGGAAGAAGAAAAAAAAAAAAAACTGCTGAGGATTCCAGTACTCTTTCCAGTGCTTTACATGGGTTTCAGATGGATATTATCCTACACACACACTCCTAAACAAGGAATTCTCTACAACAGAGTTTGCTTTTTATGCCATGTATCAATCACATTCTACAACTCTAGCTAGTTACAAAAAACTTAACTCACATTTTATAGTGTATGTGCAAATGCCATTATTTTGTAATGTACCAGACACCAGAATATGCCATCTTTCCAATAAGGAAAAAAAGGGACTGTAATCTATAGAACATTGGAAACTCTGAAAAAAAAAAGTATAGGATATTCTTTACCTAATTACATCAATGAGATTCACAGTTCTGCTTGTTACTTGGGTTTTTGAAGCACCTAATTTTAACACCAAATGGAATGGAATACTTAGATTGGAAAAGAACCTTAAGCAGAGTCCAACCGTTAATATAGCACAGCCAAATCCAACATTAAATCATGTCCCTAAGTGCCACATCTATGTGCCTTTTAAATAATTCTAGGGATGATAACTCCAGTACTTCCTTGGGCAGTTGCTTATAATGCTTGATAACCCTTTCAGTGAATAAATATTTCTGAATATCCAAGAATAAACCTCCACTGGCACACCCTGAGGTCATTTCCTCTTGTCTATCACTTGTTACTTGGGAGAAGAAACTGATGCCCACCTTCCTACTCACAAGACAGCTCCTGCATCAGCTTCATTGATTTCTTTGGATGGTATCTTTCCAGAGACAAAGAACAGATTTTCATATAGTTATTGATTTCTTCTCCCTTAGCTGGGAATTCTGTGTCTTACAGTCTTAGCTACATGTAGATGCCCATTTTGTGTTAGCATAAGACATTGAGCAAAGATGTAAGAGATTTGTGTTGTGATGAGAAGAGAATAAATCCCCAAATTTTCCTCCTCATAGCATCTATGGCATTGTCTTATCCCTGATCTCTTCCCCTTCTCTGGAACATCAGATATGAACTGTGATGTGGTTGCCCACAATTGCTATTAACTGCACACCTCACCTGGTAGTTTTAACCAGGAAGAACAAACAGGAAAATGCAGGAAGGTAAAATTTGTTGGGCTTTCCCTACTGTGTGTAACTATTTATATTCTTATTATATCATGTAGTACATGGCACTTGGTGTCTTCCTACAAGGAATATTTGTAATGGAGTGCGTTCACAGTGGCTGAACACTACTGTGCCAGAATCTTCAGAAGTTATCAGTTTAGCTGTGTCAGAAAGGGCCTGCTTTTCTGAAAGCCCTGATCTTTAAAATTCAAGTTGCTTTCAGGTGTTTTAGGCTGGACAGTACAGAATTGATATGGACAGCTTCTTTTGAAAACCTTAGTAGAAGTTTTCTTACTCTCAGCATGTGTCTTTGACATAAATAAAATGGATGTAAATGAAAAATTAAGGAGAAGTAATAAAATATGCACGTCATGTAGATGTTGAAAAGTCATAATGCTCTGCTTTCAGAAGGAAGTAAGCAACACACAGTGCTTAGCACCAGTGCAGAAGATCAGAGTGCTACTGATTCTGTCTGTCCACACTATCCATCTCCTGGGCACAGTCATGCACCAACCATCCCAGTCAAGCACCTTTCACCTTTTGCAGGATGCGTTTCCAACGAATCCAAATCAGCTGCAAACCAAACCCACTGATCTTGGTTCTTCTGTTCAGATGTTAAGCAACATGACCTCTGCCAAAATTAGTAAGCTCCTCATCTCCAACAGTTCCCAACACTTTGACATTAATGACCATTTAGTCTCTGCAGAGCCTATTCCTGCAAAGCTTTCTGATGAGGGAAGTGCCAGTGAATTTTCTGGATACTGAGACCCTACTCCTGTAATGAACCCCTCCACAGCCACAGGCCTTGTCAAGGCACTCTTCACAGTGTCATCGGAGATTTTGAGCAGCAAAGCATAAAACCAGGAGCAGGCAGACTGTGGGCTGAGGCTTCTCCTCCCATCTCACCTCTCTGCACAGCATTTGGCTCTGTGCGGGGAAACCTTGAGGCAGGGCTCACTCAGTAACAAGAAAAATTTAATATTGTTTATGTAATATGTGAGGTCTGTGAAAAATAACCAAAAGGAGCATAAACTTTCTTGTTTCTTCTGCACCTTTTACTGCAACGTGCTGAAACACCCATTAGGACATTTACAGAAAAATCACATGAAGAGATGCACTGATGCTGTTGTAAGAGTAATTAAATGTAGTTGCTTCTAGCTGTGTTAGTACTAGTATAAACCAGAGTCTGTCCATATGTTCACACTTCCATACACTCATGCTCAAATATGGTTCAGGCTCTTCTTCAGTGTTTCAGTGAAACCAAACATAGATATGCTGGCAGGCTTATCATAACCTGAAAGCATTTACAGGAGACAATTCAAATTTATTTAATATGGCATTTCCAGAATGTTCATGGGTTTTTAAGCAATGTGCATAAAGTAAATTTAGTGATGCAGAGAACAATGAAAATAACTTAAATTAGACATGAATTGAATCTAAGGTTCCTTTCAGTTGGTATTACTGCATGTGGTCAGTATTGCAAGCAAAGATGCCTCATAACTTCAGAAGTGGGTGTGCTGCAATATTCTCAAAACACTGAGTCTTTGCAGAGCAATGACTCATTGAACCACAGCTGTCTGAGGACTTTCTGAACGTCAGCATAGGATAAGATCCTTTCTACCTCTCTTGGGAAACAATCAAATCATCACTTTAAATTCCCAAGAGCAAGTGTTAAAGAGTTTTTACTTTAATAATCACTATTGAAGATATTATTTCTTTCAGCTGAGGACTTCAGTAATTGTTTCTTGAAGTCTTTTTAAACAAATATTTGTAACTGCTAGGAAAGTCAACCTTTTTCTCCCTAGTAAAGGCCAGAAATGCAACCATCTCATTCCTTGCACCTACTTTCTTCTAGGTATGTCAGACAGGAATCACTCTTACAGCTAATTTTTCTAAGAATTAAAGGACAAAACTCGAAGGGATTTGAGACCCCTCAGGTATTATATGGATGAACAAAGATATAACCTGGACTGAAAAGCTGTGGCAAAGTTCAGGTACCAAATAGCTGAATGTTGTACAGGCTTGTTCAGATATATGGCCCTACCACACTGGACTTAAGTTTCAGCCACAGAAATGTGAAATCAGAGAGATAAAAATGGGCGAAGAATTGCCCTTTTACTAGGACTGTGTGACACCATTTCAGCTACTGAAATGTTTTAGGTAGTTGTTTTCATAGCAGAATATAGTGGGCACAGGTTGCTGTTACACATGGTACCTCAGGTATTGAGCTAGGATCCAAGTCATAGTCACTTCACTGATGTGAGACTTGACCTCAGAATGCCTCCAGCCTGAGAAACAAACCACATCTCTTTTACAGTCAGCTGGAACACAGATGACAGCAACACCTGGTAGTTGGTTTAACAGCTTTTTGGATTGTGCTGCACGCCAATGAAGTTGTCATTTGGCGACACCCTGGGCTGATTAATGCCAAAATTAAAAAATTCTGCATCACACCCAGGCACGCTTCATGAGCTACTGGCAGGTGCTCTGACTGGAGGGCTGCAGTTCCTCACAGCCTGCATGATCAGGCTACTTACTGCCTTATTTTATTCTTCCATACACCCGTGTAGGCTGTTTTTCCTAACTGTGCATGTGCTACAGCAACCCCACAGCCCCCAGTTCCCTGCAGCCCTCACTTTAAAATCTCTTAACATGATGGCAGTCACCACTGAAGGTGTGAGATCATCCAGCAGTTTTAACTAGCTACTTCAGATGTGTATATATGGAGTATTCCGTATCTAAACTGACAAAAAGTACTGTCCCACCTCAACGATATGGTTCCTCTTTAGGAAGAATTTCTTCATAGAAAGGCTGATTAGACATTGGAACGGGCTGCCATCGCAATGGAGTCATCGTCCCGGGCGGTGTTTAAGGAAAGACTGGATGTGGCACTCAGTGCCATGGTCTCGTTGACAGGGAGCTGTTGGGTCCTAAGCTGGACTCAATGACCTCAGAGGTCTTTTCCAACCTAACTGGTTCTGTGATGGCAGCCCTGCCTGCGGCCCCACGGACGCGCCGCAGCGCGGCCGGGGCTGCCCGGGCCTCGGGCGGCCGTGTCCGGCGGGGCGCGGCTCGGGGCAGCGCCCTGCTCCGCGCTCACTTCCTGCCAGGGCGGGGCCTGCTGCAGGCGGATGCGAGCGGTGCGGCGCCGCCGCCGCGGTGCTGGCGCAGGGCAAGGTGACTGCGAGGCGGCCGCGCAGAGCTCGGGCCCGGGCCGCAGATGTGCGGGGAGGCGGGGGGCGGCAGCGCCGGGGGCGGGAGCGCGGCCGTGCCTGGGGGCGGCGCAGCGCGCGGGCCGGGGCGCGTTCCCGCGAAACGCGGGGGTCCAGAGCCCCGGAGATGCGGGCGCGGGTCCCCGGGAAAAGCGGGGATCCAGAGCCCCCGCAGGGGAAAGGTGCGCACAGGGACACTATCCAGAGGAGCAGAGAGAGCGGCGGGCCGCAGGCGTGGCTTGTCCCGGGATGTGCGGGAGGGGGGGAGTACCAGGCAGACGTGTAACAAGTGAATGGCCTGGAGTGTCAGGGCGGGTTTAGGCTGGGTATGAGAAAAAGGCGCTTCGCCAGAGAGTGGCTGGGACGGGCTCCCAGGGAAGTAGTCGCAGCACCAGCCTGACAGGGTTCAGGAATGTTTAAGGAAAGACTGGATGTGGCACTCAGTGCCATGGTCTCGTTGACAGGGAGCTGTTGGGTCCTAAGCTGGACTCAATGACCTCAGAGGTCTTTTCCAACCTAACTGGTTCTGTGATGGCAGCCCTGCCTGCGGCCCCACGGACGCGCCGCAGCGCGGCCGGGGCTGCCCGGGCCTCGGGCGGCCGTGTCCGGCGGGGCGCGGCTCGGGGCAGCGCCCTGCTCCGCGCTCACTTCCTGCCAGGGCGGGGCCTGCTGCAGGCGGATGCGAGCGGTGCGGCGCCGCCGCCGCGGTGCTGGCGCAGGGCAAGGTGACTGCGAGGCGGCCGCGCAGAGCTCGGGCCCGGGCCGCAGATGTGCGGGGAGGCGGGGGGCGGCAGCGCCGGGGGCGGGAGCGCGGCCGTGCCTGGGGGCGGCGCAGCGCGCGGGCCGGGGCGCGTTCCCGCGAAACGCGGGGGTCCAGAGCCCCGGAGATGCGGGCGCGGGTCCCCGGGAAAAGCGGGGATCCAGAGCCCCCGCAGGGGAAAGGTGCGCACAGGGACACTATCCAGAGGAGCAGAGAGAGCGGCGGGCCGCAGGCGTGGCTTGTCCCGGGATGTGCGGGAGGGGGGGAGTACCAGGCAGACGTGTAACAAGTGAATGGCCTGGAGTGTCAGGGCGGGTTTAGGCTGGGTATGAGAAAAAGGCGCTTCGCCAGAGAGTGGCTGGGACGGGCTCCCAG
This sequence comes from Pyrgilauda ruficollis, assembly GCF_017590135.1. Taxonomy (NCBI): domain Eukaryota; kingdom Metazoa; phylum Chordata; class Aves; order Passeriformes; family Passeridae; genus Pyrgilauda; species Pyrgilauda ruficollis. The sequence goes on along the minus strand of NW_024508766.1, from coordinate 97,867 downwards.
GGAAGTAGTCGCAGCACCAGCCTGACAGGGTTCAGGAAGCGTTTGGACAGTGCTCTCGGGCACATGGATGCTTGAGGTGTCCTGTGCAGGAATAAGAGTTGGATTCAGTGATCTTCGTGGTTCCCTTCCAGTTCAGCATTGGAGTAATCGTATTCTGTGGTTCTTGGTGTATCAATATTTGGAGAAGCACAGGGATTGGTTCTTTGTACCAGGAAGGGGCCTGGTGAAGACATCAGCCGCATTCTTGGGGGGAATGGTGGGGAGCATTTTTTGCCCTAAAATATGGGCAGGGAGATGGATGCTTTTCCACCCTCACAGAAGCGTTTGAGGTGTCGTTGGTGTTTGGTCACCTGCACTGGGCTCTAGGAAGAGGCCCTGGATGTGTTTGCACACAGGCGATGTAGGACCCATGGCTCAGCGGATGGGTGGAGAAGGGTGGTGGGGATACGCATACTGATACAGGGTGTGGGAAGAGTTCAGGCAGAATAACCTGTATGCCACACAGCAAAGCAATTGGGAAGATGAAATTGCCCTCAACACACGGGCATACACAGAGTGTAGAGACAGGGTCTTTGATTTTATAACCCAGCGTTTCAGAGGTGTGAATGTACAGTATAGAGTATACGGGTGGTATCATTTGTTTGTGAAACAGTGATCAAGGGGTGCCTCATGCTCTGGGGACTGCTAAGAGAAACAGTAGCTGCATTGCTGCTGTAAAGTCTGGCCCAGAGTTTTCCAGTCTTAAAAAGACCTGGAATCTATAATAATCTAAAAGCTTTAGGATTGGATATAGAAGAGCGGTAGACCAAAGCACATGGAGATTATGTATTTCAAATAGTCCTTTATGGAAGACTGTTTTATTTATTCTCCCTTCTGCTAAAGATTGCTAGTCCCTGGAAGGTGGAAGAGATAGACCTTGGAAGAGGAAGATCCCCCAGCTAGAGAGTTCTATGTAGATCAAACTCAGTATATCATCACACATCTAGAAACTAAGAGGCAAATGTTAGTGATTTGTTATTGCAGGTAATTTTGGTGAACAGTCCTGAAAAGAGATGACTTGCCTGCAAAAGCTGATAATAAATTCTAAAACCACAAACTTTTGTAGCTAGGGTGTCACGGCTCTGCTTGAAGGAATTTGCTGTTAATGGCTGAAGGGACTTGGCAGTTCCTTTTTGACAGTGAATGCTGTCTGAAAATACAGAATTATTTTTGCATTTAGGCTCAGAAAAGTTTGGAGTCAGGATAGAATAATGCCTGTTATTAAATTATGATGTAGCAATACATCAGATGTTTCTTTAGGAAACATCCAAGTTATCCTAGAAAACAACAAACCAATTTAATTAGTGGCAAATTTCCACATGCAGTTGATAATTATATTACATTGTTACCTACCTTATGTTAGGGTAAATATTTTGGTTCTTCATATAAGCAGGTGTTTAAAATTGACAGGAATAGAAAACCTGTCTGCACCAAGGCCAGTGTGTGGCTCATTTGGCAGCTTTTTGAAACTGCTGTGTTACAGAGTTTTAAGGCAGTACTGGAAATAATTCTGCTTTGAAATGTAATGTTAACAGAAGTTGAAATGGGAAAATACCAGGAATTGCCTTTGATTCTAGTAGATTCAGACAGATTTGGAGTGTCTCCACGTCTACATCTAAAATTATTTCAAGAGACCATTATTACAGCCAAATACTAACTGTAATTAAATGTGATCTGCATGGCTGGAAGATGTGTGGGCCAGTGATTCAGTTCTGTACATATGGTGAAAAAAGAGATTTTATTTTTTCTCAACTTACAGACCTTCTGTTTTAGGAGATGGTATGTTCTGTGTCTTGATGGAAGATTTTTAGAATTTTAGACAATGGTTGAAGAAAAAAGGAGGACAGAAAACTATTCTGCTTCTTAAAAGACTGCTTTGCATAAATGAAAAGAAACTGCTTTGTCAGAGGGGTCTTGGTGGTCCTAGCTCAGACAGGTAACTTGGAGTTAGCAGACTTCAGATAAGTTTGCTTTGTCACTTCCTTATTTTGCAGTTTTTTACTTTGGCTTCTTGTTTTATGTAATATAGAATATGTATGCAGTGGTGGCCAACATGAAGAGTTTTGTAAGAGGTTTGCCTCTAGTTATACTAATATTGTTCATGCAGTTTCAAAGACAAGCTTATAGGTGTCTCAGAAGTGGCATTCACATCTTGATCACCATTTTATTTGAATTAGTGGCTGGTTTTACATAAATAATGACAGGATGTCCTGCTCAGAACCACCTCCAAAGAGAGGTTGTTTAGAAATGAGGAAAAGCAGTGGGGTCTGTTAGGTCTGAGTCTGGCTGGTGTCACTGCCAGTGATAGTCACTGATAATTTTCACTGATAGTTTTGCAGAGCTGTAATGGATTGCAAGTGGACTAGAGATACCACTTTACCTTTGACAATTTGGCATAGATTCCTATCACCCTAGTGTTGCTATTACACCATAGTTTTGTCATGTGTGATGAAACCTAAACTAATGTCTTAAAAATAAGGAAATCTTGAAAGATTGACGAATTTTGTAAGTTTCATGAGAGTGATGTCACAGTAGCCTTTCTTGTAGAACTTTACTGAAAAAATCTGAATGCATTCTAAAAGGAGCATGGAATTGCTCCTGTTAATATTGTCATGTACTGTCATGCTTTTCTAGATGGCAAAATCAGTAGAGAGATTGATACTACTTTGAGACAAGGATAAGCAAGCCTTGTCCATTAATCCAGGACGAGTTCCATCTGTAGAGTGGAGCAAAAATCTGAGATAACATTAGATTTATACCAAAGGGATGGTACTTACTTAAACTCTTGCTAGCAGCTTAGTAATTTCTGTTTGGGAGGAGAGGAAATTTGGGTTATTTTGATGTTTTGTATTATTGATTTTCTTAATGTACTTTGGCCTACAAAAGGGTATGTAAGGCTTTAGAAATAAATGTTTAACTTGCTTTACCTCCCCAAAATGTGTTTAATGGAGATACATAAACTATCTTAGTCAAAAACTTTTTGCTTACAGAGTCTGTCAGTGGATGCATCTGAGCAATTTGTTCCATTCTTTTATTTGGAATATGAGATTTTCTTTCTTTCATTTACTAAGGCAGAATAGTTTTTCTACTTATACAGAAGTTTCCATCAGATCAGGGAAAAGTAATTTTACTGTTTAATTACAGTTGAACTTCATAATACTTAAATATTGTTTATACAAAATTTTTATATATTATTTGTAGAAATAGAAGTATTAAAATGCAGTTTTAACTGGAAAAAAGAAATTTCTAGTCTAAATTTTGTAAACAGAGCTCTGTTCTGTTAGGTACTAGGTGTCCATTATAAGTGGAGTAGTTACTGTGTGTCCACCACTGGGACTGCGCTTGTGTGTACTGTTCATGAAGCAATTACCATTTGATGTAAGTAAATTACTATTATTGATGACACATTTCTTGTTTTCTCTATTATGTCAGGAGGTGTACTTCAAGAATCTTTCAAAACAGAAACAAAAGGAAGTCATGGAGAAGAATGGAAACAACCACAAACTTCGTGTTTGTGTTGCTACTTGCAACCGTGCTGATTATTCAAAATTAGCTCCCATTATGTTTGGTATTAAGGCAGAACCACAGTTCTTTGAGCTTGATGTCGTAGTGCTTGGTTCCCACCTGATTGATGATTATGGGTAAGGTGAATTTTTATCTACCAGTGTGTTTCTGAGGTGTTAGCAATGATAGTATGAGCATTAGGTAAAATGAACTCTTGGCATCATCAGTCAACATCAACACAATAAATGTGGCATCAAGAGAACAAAGTCTTACTTTTTTTTTTCCGGAATTTTATTTTGCAGCTCCTTATGAGATTGCATATTTCATGCAATCATTTTTTTCAGCCAGTCTTGGAATTCTAGAAAGTTTTGTGCAAATGCTGTAATTGAGACACCAAAAAGGGTCACAGACTGTATGAAATGAGAAACTCATATCCTGCATTTTCCCCTGAAACCAGATGATTGTCAACTGTGCTACAGTTTTTTAATTTTCATAGAGAAAAGAGCCTCCTCAGTCGTTTTAAATTGCAGCTCTTCTGTTTTGTAGTTATTGGAGAGAGTACTTACATATTGCATATCCCAGGAGAACACTGTTAGTTCTTACTTCTTGTGTTGTGGAGGCAGGAAAGTGGCCGTATGTTTCTGACAAAATGAATAACAAAATGATAGATATATGGTTATCTGGGTGGTATATGGGTAGGTGGGGGAGAATAGAATCCCTGTCCATAGCTCTCCTTAAGTAAGCAGTCACATCACCGGCTCAGGAGGATGAGATGTCTTGGTCCAAATCCCTTCCCTTGGAAGGACTTCCCACATCCCAGGTGGGTATTTGCCTGGTTGTTGGGGAAAAGGTAGAAGAAACAGCATGGGTAGCCTTTCCAGGATTGTGGTTGATTTTCCTCAGCTGCATTTACCAGATTGGACCCAGTAAGTCCAGTGAGTAAGAAATAGATATGAAAATGCATATTCTGGAAAACAAAATCAGACTTCAGCTTAGGTCTGCAGTATATCGGCATTGTCAAACTTTCAGAAATGTATAAGTGTATCTTCTAGTAGAGATACTTTTTGGACTTTCCAGTGAGAAATGTTGGCATTTTATAAGCCAGGACAGGAGGAAGTTACATCATTTCAAACTACTAAGACAGGGTGTTCCACTGCTGACTGTTCTCTTTCTGCACATTGTAGTGCTCTGTTCCTTGCTTTGTGCTGGATGTTTTCATCTAGTAACATGGCAAGGTGAATTCAATACCACAAGACTAACCTGATTCAAAACAAAACCAGACCAAAAAAAAAAAAAAAAAAAAAAAAAAAAAAAAAAAAAAAAAAAAAAAAAAAAAAAAAAAAAAAAAAAAAAAAAAAAAAAAAAAAAAAAAAAAAAAAAAAAAGACAAAAAAACCCAAACAAAAGAAAAAAAAAAACACCAAATGAGTTGAACTTCTTGACAGGTTAGTATGTTGAATTGGTCCCTGTCTGATTGGAAAAATAAAGTTATCCCATTTCATTTGCTAAAAATTACAAACATGGTCCTGATTTTTTCATAGCACATGCCCTTGGCTGTCTGCAAGACTTATGCAAAGTAATACAAAATACTACTTTTCCAGTTCCAAGGTGTTGAACACTTGTCTCTGTATTGTGAATTATTTGTAATGCACAAAGCAAACCATAGAGATTTTGATCTGGCAAATGTTTTTGTTGTTAGTTACTTTGTGGTAAGTATTCTAAAACCCAGGTACTCCTTGGGTTTTTTTCAGGGCCTAGCCCTGCACCCCTTAACGTGGGTCATCCTAGGAAATTAGTGGGTCCTTGGAACATATATGTTCTACTGATATGAATGGGGTAATCAACAGTAACAGAAGTCAGATGACAGTGATCCTGTGAAGTGACTGTTACTGAAATGCTTGGAGGATCATAAAAGAAACAAAACCACCAGAAATGCACAGTCTTGTTTGTCCCCTAGGTTTTCACCTTTCAAAATGCAAAGAATACAGAAACAAAGAGGAAACAGGTTTTCTTAGAGGAATGTACATTATCAGGAAGATGGTAGGTCTGTGAAGGATATTTGTAAATGGAGTTGGAAATGTAATGAAGTTTATGCTATATAAATGTGAGCCCCTTAATAAAATAAAAAAGATTTGCCTTAAAAAAATACAAAATCTGAAATAACATATGCTACCTGCAGGATGTTTTCTTTAAACATACAGGCCTCAGCTTTGCATCACATTGGTTGTTGTATTTATAGAGTTGTCCACAGAAAAGTCAATAAACATACCCATTCTGACAGGAAATCATGCCACGTCTATTCTCTGAAAGTCCCAGTGGACACATGAACAAAGGGTTTGCTTTCTGAGGATTTCCTCAGTATGTTCTGCACAGTTCCTCCTTAAAGGTGTCTAGAGAAACTGGGTGTTTGGAATATTAGGGAAGATCTTCACATGAATGAGAATATTCTGTTAAAATCTTAAAAGCTACTTTCCTCAATGGAGAAGATGTGGAAAGCAGGTCTTTTTTTAACCCCGGTACAGCTGTTGTAATTCGTGTTTATTTTGTGAAGTAGTATTGCTGTAAAATCAAGTTGTATTTCCTCTGATAACCCTTTTTCTCTGACCTTCAGTAATACCTATCGTATGATTGAACAAGATGACTTTGATATTCATACAAGATTACACACCATCGTGAGAGGGGAGGATGAGGCAGCTATGGTGGAGTCGGTGGGCCTTGCATTAGTCAAGTTACCCGATGTCCTCAACCGCCTGAAACCTGACATAATGATAGTTCATGGGGACAGATTCGATGCTTTGGCCCTGGCCACGTCTGCAGCCCTGATGAACATTCGCATTCTTCACATTGAAGGTGGGGAAGTCAGCGGGACCATCGATGACTCCATCAGACATGCCATAACCAAACTGGCCCATTACCACGTGTGCTGCACGAGGAGTGCAGAGCAGCACTTGATAGCCATGTGTGAAGACCACGACCGCATCCTCTTAGCAGGCTGTCCCTCATATGACAAGCTTCTCTCTGCCAAAAACAAGGACTACATGAGTATTATTAGCATGTGGCTAGGTAAGTGGGCCACTTCTTACGTTTTTCTCACATGCCTTTCAACACTAGAAGAATTTCATAAGTAGGCTATCAGTCAAAAAGTAATATATATATTTTTAATAGTACCTTTCTTTCTACATTTGCTTTCATTCTGTATCCTGCCATGTACAATTGCAAAGCTACAAATCTATTACTGAACACTTCCAGACCTTCTGCCAAGTTAAAAAATAACTGTTAAATGGGTAATTTCTCCAAGCTGAACAATTTAAAAGCAGAACAGTCTTACATGAGCAGTTACTTTGGTGTAGTAGAGTTTTAGTTAAATAGAATCAAAGCTGTTCAGGCCTAATATTAAAAAAATCACACAAAATTTGTATTATGAACCTTCTTTTGAGGCACTGCAACGGGACAACATGCGCCGAAGGCTTTTGGTGTTTAGTACTCACTGACTTAGAAATAATTTCTGTAAACAGTGGGGTTTTGTGTTTGCTTTTTTATCTTTGACAAAGCAGTCTCCTGTATGGCTGCCATTTATAGTAGCTGGAATCTTTTTCAGTCAGTATGTTTTGCAGATAAATGTTTATCAAGTGTACTAAGACAAGTATGACTGTTTTAAAGGAGTGGAAAGGAAGTCTTTGCTTGAGAATGGACAACTGACAGAAAATCAGAGCAGCTTCAGGAGTTATTCCAGATTTTTAGTGGTGTGAGAACAGTCTCCTGCTGCTGGTATAGTCTTGGAAAGCTTCAGAAGTAGGCTTGCAAGTTAATAATTTGTAGCCATTTAGGTAGTGTCTCTAAAGTTAGGAGACATGCTTAGAGAGGCAAATAACAAGATAGGCTACCCTGTAAGTCCCTTGATTTTTATTCTAGCATCGATTCCCATGTTTTAGATACATCCCATTCAGTGCCTTGACTTTTCAGGGTTTTACATCTGTAGTTCCAAAAATATGTCCTTCCTTCTTCTTGCTATTCTACACCAATAAAAAAACTTTTCTTGCCCTCCATTTGGACAGGTGAAGATGTCAAAACCAGAGATTATATAGTTGCTCTGCAACATCCTGTAACCACAGATATTAAACATTCCATAAAGATGTTTGAGCTGACACTAGATGCACTCATCTCCTTCAACAAGAGAACACTTGTTCTGTTCCCCAATGTGGATGCAGGTGAGTAGAATACCTTCATGACAGAGTGACACATAACAGATTGTCTTCAAAAGAGTGCTTTTATCCCAGGTCCTCCAGCCAGATAGAAATAGCTGGATTGTGTCAGCCTCATGGGTGCATCTGCTGCAGCTCTATGTTTGCAGTGCTGGAGGACGTTTCAGTTTTTCAGTGTGGGAAGGAAAATGAGGAGAAACCACGTGACATAGCAGCAATATTAGTGCCTCTTAAATTAGCTTAAAATTACAAAGATACTTTTGCAGTGAATTCTTGTACCAGAATTTGGCATATGTTCTGAGCTAAATGCTTTACAGTGTAAGGATAAAAAGAGAGCAAAAATGTCTTCAGAGCTGGAATGAACTCAGTGAATGGCTGTCTATTATATTCTTTGTGTGCCTGGACTTTGATTTTAAAAGTAGAGCTTAAATCATTTATTCTACTTTGGTTTTCTGTAGGAAGCAAAGAGATGGTTCGTGTGATGAGGAAGAAGGGCATTGAACACCATCCCAATTTTCGGGCAGTAAAGCATGTGCCATTTGACCAGTTCATTCAGCTAGTTGCTCACGCTGGTTGTATGATCGGTAACAGCAGTTGTGGTGTCAGAGAGGTGGGAGCGTTTGGCACACCTGTCATCAACCTGGGGACACGTCAGACGGGAAGAGAAACAGGTACATGTTTGCTTAACTAGTGTTTTGTAATGCAGAACAGTGTATCAGAGATGTCACTGTTGCTTTAGTGGAAGCAAGGGGAGGCACAGAACTGATGAAGAGTGATGTCAATCTGATGGGCATCTTGCTCTCACAGAGGAAATAAAAACAATTCTTTTTTCATTTCTAAAGCAGCTCATACTCTAATGCAATTTGAGCATCTGACCTGTCCTATTATGTTAATTTTTGTTGTCTAGGTGAAAATGTTCTTCATGTTCGTGATGCTGACACGCAGGATAAGATTCTTCATGCTCTACAGCTGCAGTTTGGGAAGCAATATCCATGGTGAGTACACTCAATTCCTTGAGTAGGATGTTAAAGCAGTAGAGTAAAAGGCATTTAGTCCTAAGGTGTTTCATCATATCTGATTGGAGTGCTTTTAATGCACTGATCTGAGGTTACAAACAATTTTTCATTTCAGAACCATAATGTGATGTCTGGTATGCAGTAGTATTTATAGCGCAAAATGTTACTAGTAATGTTTCAATACAAATAGTCATTTAACATCCAACAGAAAGTCAAGAAGACAAAATTCATATTAACCTAGACTATTGTGATTAAGAGAGCTTGTTCTTTAGGGGCTGTATGGGGAAGAACATCCTGTCTGCCTACTAAGGACACTTTTTTGTGTGGGTTCAAATGATATTGAGAGCCAAAAAATGGCCAGGATCAAGAAAGACTGTAAAGCCCTGGTGAGGCACATGAAAAACATCTCTGCCCAAGTCACCTCCTCATGTATCCTCCCTGTTAGAGAAATGAGGACAGAGGCAGACAAATGGTGCAGATCAATATCTGGGTTTGTGGCTGGTGCTGTCAAGAAGGTTATGGCTTTTATATGGTTTTTGTGATTTTTTCCTCTGTGTGTTACAGGGGAATGGGATCTCCTGGCTAAAAAGGGCAGTAAGTCTTTGGCAGCAGGCTGGTGAGATGGACTTTAAACCGAAGGACTGGGAGTCAGGGTGCAAATGGCAACAATTGTGCCATTGCTTCCTCCTGGGAAGCAGGTCATAGCAACCACTGCAGAGTCAGGTGTTCCTTGGTTGCAGCTCAGGTTGAAGATCTGTCTTGTTTCGAGGCAATTTAAAGAGATGGGCACTCAGAAAGGAGTAACCACCCCCTTGATTCCAACCAATCCCTTTCCGGGGGGGTGGGGAGCAGAGAAGTAAATATAAATCTCACAACCCCACGGAAATGCCAGAAATAAGTGATGTTCCTGATGTGATGCCTACCAGAGGCAGCTTTATGGCTGAAGGACAAAGAGAAGGTGCCATCTCAACCTTCCCTTCCAAGACGGTGCTTCCCAGGGGACCACACATTTGCAGGAACAAAGAGGCAAAATGGTGAGAATGCCCACTGGAAGGCAGGAGTCTGCAGAGCAGTTCTGAAGGCAGATGGAAACTTGCTGGTTCAAGTGGCTGCTGCCACTTCCTCCTGCTGTCTGTGGGCTCCGCCAGCGCTACTGCTGTGCTCTGCACCATGGTTCTGGGATGGGCTGGTGTGGAAGGAGCAGTCCATCTACACTCGCACAGGGTGCCCAACCCCAGGAACTCACTGGCTTTTTTGCTGCCACCAGACCTTGCAAAGTTCACTTTGAAATAGTTGAATAGCTGCAAAATGCAGTTTTTAGAATGGCAAACCCAAGGCTGTGACAAAAGGGAGAGGCTCTACTGCCATAGAAGACTCCAGTCTTCTCTCATAGAGTGGCTCAGACTGAGGCGGGGCCAGCCCCTCCCTGCAGCAGGAGGGCACATACGGACTTTGCCTCGAGAGAGCTCAGAAACACCAACTGGAGTCCCTCTGAGGCAAGGGAGAAGGGGGGGGAATGAAAAGAGAACCCAAAAAGGGAAGGGGAAGAAAACTTCTGCCAAAACAAAGATGAAACAGCCCTCAAAGCAAACACTACGTAGCAAAAGGCAGGAAACTACCTGGGCAAGGTGATTTTAAAAATGGCTGCAGTCACCCCCTCACCTGCCACACACACACAAGGTGTGTGAAGAGACAGTAATGATTTTTTGGCACAGATAGATATGGAATACAGGGATATTATAGATCACTCTGGAACAGGATCATAGGGCAAAATACATCAAGGGTTTTTATGACTATGGTGTTCATGACTCTCACAGTCCTTCGAGCATCCTGGTAGTTTGATCTTCTATGAAGTGCTTGTATACCAATGCACACAGCAAGTGTTATAAACAAGGTAATCTAATAAACTAGAAATCTATGTGAGGTTGCAGAGCTGTGATCTTATAGGAATTATGGCGACATACCTGGAGTGGATGACTATAAATGTTGTCATGGATGGCTATATCTGGACCAGACAGGTCAGAGAAGCAAGGTGGAGTTGCTCTTCATGTGAGAGCAATTGGATTGTATGAGGCTTTACTCATACAAGTTGTGTACAAGTTGAGAGTTTATGGATGAGAATTAAGCAACAGGCTAATATGGGTGACACTGCTGTGGGTATTTACCAGAGGCCACCTGATGAAGAGGAGGAAGTTGATGAGGTTTTTTTTGGGCAACTGAAATAGCGTTACAGGCCCTAGTTCTCCTGGGAGATTTGTACCTGATATTTGTTAAGAGTGACAACACAACTTGGCACACAGTTCAGGAAGTTCCTGTAGATCAGTGAAGATAATTTAGATGCCGTGGTGGAGGAGCCAGTGAGGAAAGGTATGTTCTGGACCTTTTACTAACAAACCAAGAGGCAGTGGTTGAAGATGTGGAGGCTGGGGACAGCATTGGCTGCAGTGACCATTAGAAACTCAACTTGCATTGGGGAAGCAAAACAGCAAGCAGGATTAGAACCCTGAACTTGCAAAGAGCTAACTTTGACCTCTTCAGGGGCCTGTTTGGAGGAATCTGATGGGTTAGGACTCCAGATGAGGAGGGTGTCCAAAGAGCTGGTCAATATTCTAGCATTCACTTCCTCTGACTTCAAGACCAGTGCATCCCTGTGATCCAGAAATCAGGCAAAGAGGGCTGGATCCCTAAATAGATGAGATTCTAGTAAAACTCAGAAGAAAGAAATTTATGGGATGTGAGAAAAGGGACAGGCCACATGGGAGGACTATAGGAACATTGTTAGAATATGCAGGGATGTGAGAAGGAAGGCCAAAGGCCGCTTGTAATTCAGTCTGACATAGATAGAAATATAAAGGACAACAAGAAGGGCTTCTACAAATTCATCAGCATCAACAGGAAGAATAGGGTAGATGTGTGGCTGCTGCTGAATCAGATGGGTGTCTGGGTGTTAGAAGACACTGAGAAGGCAGAATTACTGAATGCCTTCTTTGCTTCAGTCTTTATTGTTCAGAACACCCCTCAGGAATCCCAGGCCTCAGGTAAGAGGAAAAGGTTGGAGAATGGAAGACTTGTTTGTAGAGGGTTGGGTTAGAGATGGGCTAGGCAGATTAAACATCCATAAATCCACAGGCCTGATGGAATGCACCTATGTGTGCTGAGGGAGCTAGCAGATGTTGCTAAGCCAGTCTCCATTATCATTGAAAAAGCACAGAGTGGGAGAGATGCCTAATAACTGGAGGAAAGCCAATGATACTCTGATCTTCCAGAAGGGTAACAGAGAAGGTCTGGTGGGAGATGTGGTGGTTGGGGGCCATTTGGGATACAGTGATCACGAAATAATAGAATTCTCAATAATTGGTGAAACAGGGAGGGGCACCAACAAAACTTCCACACTGGACTTCCAGAGGGCAGACTTTGGCCTATTCAAGAAGGTGATTCAGAAGGATCCTTAGTAAGCTGCCCTTAAAAAAAAGGGGGTCCTGGAAGGATAGACATACTTAAAGTAATCTTGAAGGCACAGGAGCAGGCTGTCCCTATGTGCCAAAAAATGAGCTGTTGGAGAAGATGACTGGCCTGGATGAAAAAAGAACTTCTGAAGGAACTAAGGGAAAAAAGGATTATGACCTTTGGGAAAAGGGGCCAGTAATTCAGGAAATATTTAAGGATATGGCTAGGTCATGTAGGAAAAAAATCTAGGAAGGTAAAAGCCCAATTAAAGCTTTGTCTGGCCATTTCTGTGAAGAATAATAAAAAATATTTTTATAAATACATTAATAGCAAAAGGAGAGGCAAGGATAATCTCTGTTCTTTATTAGATGGGGAACAGAATTTAGTAACTAAAGATGATGAAAAGGTACATATACTTAACACCTTCTTAGCCTCAATTTTCAACAGAAAGACAGGTTGTCCTCAGGACAGCTGTCCTCCTGGGCTTGTAGATGGGGACAGGGAGCAGAATGTCCTCCCCTGTTATCCAGGAGGAGGCAGTCAGAGACCTGCTGAGACACTTAGATGCTCACAAGTCTATGGACCCAGATGGGATCCATCCCAGGGTGATGAGGGAGCTGGCAGATGAGCTTGCGAAACTGCTCTCCATCATTTTCCAGCAGTCCTGGCTCACTGGGGAGCTCCCAGATGACTGGAAGCTGGCCAGTGTGACATCCATCCACAAAAAGGGCAGGAAGGAAGATGCAGGACACTACAGACCTGTCAGCCTGACTTCAGTGCCTGGCAGGATTATGGCACAGATCATCTTGAGTGTGGTCACATGGCACCTACAGGATGGCCCAGGGCTCAGATACAGCCAGCATCGATTTAGGAGGGAAGGCCCTGCCTGACCAACCTGATCTCCTTTTATGACCAGGTGACCCACCTGGTGGATGAGGGCAAGGCTGTGGATGTTGTCTACCTGACCATCAGCAAAGCCTTTGACACCATGTCCCCATAGGAGACTCCTGGAAAAGCTGGCAGCCCACAGCTTGGACAGGAGCACTCTTTGCTGGGTTAGGAACTGGCTGCACAGTCACAGAGTGGAGGTGAATGGTGTCACATCCAGCTGGGGGCTGGTCACCAGTGGTGTCCAGGTTCCTCAGGGACCTGTGCTGGATGCAGTCCTGTTTAATATCTTCATTGAGGATCTGGATGAGGGGATCAAGTCCACCATCAGTAAGTTTGCAGATGACACCAAGCGGGGAGCGAGTATTCTTAGAGGGTAGGAGGGCTCTGCAGAGGGACCTGCATAGGCTGGATAGATGGGCCAAGTCCAACAATATGAGGTTTAACAAGTCCAAGTCCCAGGTCCTAGACTTGAGTCACAACAACCCCCTGCAGCACCTCAGGCTGGGGCAGAGTGGCTGGACAGTGCCCAGGCAGAAAGGGACCTGGGGGTGCTGGTCAACAGGTGATTGAACATGAGCCAGCAGTGTGCCAGGGGGCCAAGAAGGCCAATGGCATCCTGGCCTGGATCAGGAATAGTGTGTCCAGCAGGCCCAGGGAGGTCATCCTTCCCCTGGTGAGCACTGGTGAGGCCACACCTTGAGTGCTGTGTCCAATTCCTCAATTTAGGAAGGACGTTGAAATGTTTGAATTCATGAAGGGCAACAAGGTGTTGGGCTGGTGAAGGGCCTGGAAAACAGATCCTATGAGGTATGGCTGAGGCAGTTGGGGTTGTTTAGCCTTGAAAAAAGGAGGCTCGAGGAGACCTTATCACTCTGTACAAATCCCTGACAAGAGGCTGTAACCAGGTGGAAGTTTAGGCTAGGTATTAGAAAGAATTCTTCACAGAAAGAGTGGTTTGGCATTGGAATGGGTTACCCAGGGAGGTGGTTGAGTTGCTGTCCCTGGAGGTGTTTAAAAAAAGACTTGATGAGGCACTCAGTGCCATGGTTTAGCTGATAATGTTAGGTAACAGGTTGTACTCAATCATGTCAAAAGTCTTTTCCAGCCTAGTTTATTCTGTTATTCTGTTATTTGGGGTCTGGACATCTCTCTTACGAGAAGAGAGAGAATGTGGAAGCCTGCCCTCTCTAGACAAGACAAGACACAACTGAGAGGTGGGATCTCTTCAATACATAAAAATACCTCCAAGGTGGGTGCCCAGAGGATGGTGCCAGACTCTTCTCAGTGGTTCCCAGCAACAGGACAAGGAGTAATGGGCATAAACCAAAACACAAGTTACATCTCCACTTGAAGAAGAGCTTTACATTGAGGGTGGCAGACCACAGGCAAAGACTGCCCAGTTATGATGGGGAGTCTCCCTCCCTGGAGACAATAAAATCCCACCTGGATGAGTTCCTGTGTCACCTGCTCAACGTGACCTGCCTTGGGAGGGATGTTGGCCTGGATGATCTCAAGAGGTCACTTCCAACTCAAGCTATTTTGTGCTTCTGTGACATAATACGCTGTAGCTGATTTGACCTCATGATGCATAGAGTGCGAAGTGCAAGCTTCCAGGGAAGCTGCAGAATTCTGGCAAGGTGCTTTTCCTTATTCCTCAACCGTAATGAGTGTTGACTCTCATTCCACTAACACCTAAGTTCTTATAAAGTTTGATAGATACTTGTTCAACTAAGGACAAGGATAAAAATGATAAATTCTTACTTCTTAAGAATCTAAACTGAACAATAAAACTGAATTCTTTAATACCAAGTATCTGATGCCCTGTATGATATTTTAGAAACAGACATGTTGAAAATCTGTGCGATAAGTACATTTTACTTGGTTTGTAGCACATACGTAAACTGTCCATATTTTTATTTCTGCTTCATGGTGTGGGTCCCTTCATTAAATTTAATTTTACAAGGGTTTTGGTATTATTAGTTTCCAGTTTTCTACATTGCAGTTTCATATTTCAAAATTGAGCTAATGCCAGACTTGAAAGATCTGTGTGTGTTCTTTAAACTACTGTCACTATGTACCATGTCTCATGACAGTCTGTCATAGTGTGAGCTGCAGTATTGGCAGAGTAGCCAGATCATAATATTGTAGTGACACTGTTACACTCTTCTGACATTCAAAGAACTTTATCAATTCCAGTGTTATTTCCAATTGCATGAACTCTTTTTTGTATTACAGCTCAAAAATATATGGAGATGGTAATGCTGTTCCAAGGATTTTGAAGTTCCTTAAATCTATTGACCTCAAAGAACCATTGCAAAAGAAATTCTGTTTTCCTCCTGTCAAAGATAATATCTCTCAAGATATTGACCATATTCTAGAGACACAGAGTGCTCTGGCAGTGGATCTAGGCGGAACAAATCTCCGAGTAGCAATCGTCAGTATGAAGGTAAATGTTCTGTTGTGCTTCTAGATATTCTGCAAAGTCCACTGGGCTTTGTGGATATGGGCTTGTGATGCCAAAGAGCTCCAGAACAAAGCAGTCTATTGACTTTTGTTGAGGGACAAAGATTTGTCACCTTCTTTCTTACCTCTCATACAGTCCTGATACAACTTGCTTACTGCTTTGCTCTTGTAAGACTGATGTTAAACTAGCAATGCCCATTTGATGGTGCAAGGTTTTAGCTGCTTCTTTGTGGGTTGACTACAGACTTTGAAGAATAGAACAGCTTTCACATGTGTTGGTTCTCCTTAAAAGGTGACTCGGTTCAACCTGCAAGTTTTTGTATGTCAAGCAAAATGTGGAGGGCTCCATTAGTAGATTTTTTGCTTCCTCACTGTGTTACACTTCCATGTAATTGACACACAAGAGCATTCTGAGCAACAACCAGCATCTAGCAAATCAATTTACTGAACTCTGCAGTATTTCAAAGATGTGAATAAAATTCATGATGAGAAGTCTTTCGCTTTTGTCCTCAATAGTACTGGACAATTACGCCTACAGTTACACTTCTCTAGATAACTGATCTAGTTATCTGCAGTTGTATTTGCAGATAACCAGATCAGTTCAATAATAGTTGCCCAGAAAGCAGAATAAGATGCCTGAAGCATGAAGGGTTATGTAAAGTGACCTGATATGGTCCAGAATTTTCACATTCATCTAAGAGATGTCTGGCAGCTCTTCAAGGTCTTGAAGACAGCTTTTAAAAGTGTAATATTTTTAGAAGCAAAATTGACACCACATTTTTCCTATGAGTCAACACAGACTGGAAAAAAATAATGTGAAAAAATTCTGCCCACTTTACAGAGCTCAAAGTGACATTTGTGAAAATTGAAATGCTAACAAATCAGAGTGAAAAGAATCAGAATTTCATAATAAAATTTACACAACAGATGAAAGCATTTAACAGCCAGTGGCAGAATATGAGATGTAATTTTATTTTCACAAAAAAAGGAGATTTAAAAATTCCTTTTAGAAGCCCTTATGTCTTCTGATAATATTTGCTTCAACCTTGTCTTCCAAAACAAGTTCTCTGATGCGCCCTCAAAACTAAAAGTGAAGAAACGAAGCATCCAAAATCCACAAACTCTACCACTCATGTGATACTGAGATGGTGGGACCCAGTACTCAAACCCATTATCAGTTTGGAATTTTCCAAGTTCTTTGGCAACAATGACTCAGCCACATTGCTTATAAGCTGTTTTTGTTATTCCTCTTTGCTGAGTTGCATTAATTCAGTGCAGTTCACTGAGATACATGGTGCAGGGGATTTAATAGGGAGAACAACACACAGGATACCTTCAGCAGTCTCCTGGCTTAATCCTGCAATGTAAACACTGAATTAAGATCAGTTCCTTAGCACACATAGATTCCAAGCAGGCATCATAAATACTTTCATTACAGGGGTTGAAATAATCTTCATGGCCCCTCCCCACCCTCTCCAAACTATTTACAAGGGCACATAATGACAGGAAAAGGAGGAATGCCTTCAGCCTGAAAGAGGGTGGATTTAGTTAGATATTAGGAAGAAATTCTTTATTGTGAGGGTGGGGAGGCACTAGAACAGGTTGTCTAGAGGAGTCTGGGATGCACCATCCCTGGAAGTGTTCAAGGCCATGTTGGATTGAGCTCTGAGCAACCTGGTTTGGTTCAGTGTCCCTTCCCATGGTAGGGAGTTGGAACTGGATGATCTTTGAGGTCCCTTTGAACCCAAACTATTCTATGATGTATGACACTTGATGGTACTCCAGAGATATTGCAAGTGACTTAGAAGTGTAATTGCTTAGAAGATATTTCTGAAAGTATAGTCAATTTTACCTTGAAATTTCTAGCTTTTCTGTCTGTCTGATTCTGCTTTTTTTGGTGAAATGGCATTGTCTGTGACACCACAGAAACCTTTCATGCAGTCAGATTGGAAAGACTTTATTTTTAAAGCACTGTGGGTTTTCTGTAATTTTTAGCATTTCTTACTCTATTTTTTTAACACTTCAGTGTTAGGCCTAAGTACATTGCTTTGTCATGGTTTATGCCTAACAACAGTTCCAGCAGCTCTGGTGATACTTCCTCACGTGAGCTATGTGTTCCTTAAAATGTGTATTTAATTTCAGATGGGAGGTTGATTACAGAAGCAGAATGCAATGCCTAATCTTACTAACTTATCCCCAAGAGCTGTCAAGAATGTTGCCCGCAGGCCCAAAAACTAAAGTATAGCATCTGTGGGTTTTTTTAAGAGATGAGTTATGGCTCTCTGCTTTCAAAATGACCTGTAATTGATATGGAAGAGGAATTTCATCATGACATGCATTTCTCTGGGGTATGTTTTGTTGTTTTTAATTTCTAGGGTGAAATAGTTAAGAAGTATACCCAGCTCAACCCTAAAACCTATGAAGACAGACTAGCATTAATTCTAAAGATGTGTGTAGAGGCTGCATCAGAGGCAGTAAATGTAAACTGCAGAATTTTGGGAGTAGGTAAGTTAACAAATGCTTTTTACATCTATGTTTTTCAACATGAAATTAAATCACTACTCATTAACTTAAAACACCTCTCTAAAATGGAACTCATGTACTTTAAGTTCTTACATATACTTAACAAACAAACGTTTCTAAATGGCTGAAAATGAGAAGCTGACTATAAAGACTGAAGTTTCTACAGTTTGTAACAACCATTAAACAATCTGTTAAGTTATGGTAAACTATTTCTAAAATGTGTTTATGTAGTACTCTGGATTTTGAAGCTCTCTGCTGTCTTGGCCTTCAGCGTGAATCAGACGCTCAGTGTTTATCAAATCAGCTCTTTCCTGTCTGTAAGCCTTTCTTTAGGGCTAGGATCAGCTCTGCAGCAGAATTTTCAGATACACCAAGGCAAACTAAAAAGGTTAGAATGTTAGGAGTAAATTTGTAGTTAACAGAGACAACAGCAGCCCTTCTGCTGACTTCCAGTTCACTTGAAGTACAGTTCTGTGTTAAACTGTGCTTATATCAGACATGACTTCTTCAGTTTAATGGTGACCAGGAAATCTGGCCTTAAATATTAGTTATTTATGAAGATGTTGATTGATGTGTCCTGGATTTTTAAGAAGGACATAGAATATTCATCTTAGCTGAGAAATGTTCCTAAAGAAAAGTAGTTTGTTCCAGATGAAAACTTATCTGAATCACTCACTACAAAGAAAAGTTAACTTGAACATGTATTCTTTAAAAACAATGTTAAGTACACAAAGCCATAAGGAGTAAATGTTAGCCCTTCAAGTCTTTCTTACACCTTTAATGTTCAATTCACCTGCTTGTTTTGGAGCTTTTATGGCCGCTTTCCATTACAGCATTAACCCTGGAGCCATCTTCATATGTGACTCAGTTATATAAGCTCTGTACAAGAAAATGTTCAAACTTTATTGTCTAGAGCTAAATACTTTATTGTCTAGAGCTAATTATAGAGACTTGCTTGTCATTGGTCTTGAGAGACTCCACCAATTCTGGAAGCTGCTCCAGCTAGGGAAAACTAGGTTGGCTAATAGAGCCTATTACTAGCCTACTCTGTTCAGTAGGCAGATCTCTGGACACAGTTTTGATCCTTCACAAAAACAGTGTGTTTTTAAGGAAAAATTACAACTCTAGGTCTAGTAATTATTTTTAGTCATTCTAAATCTTGAGAGTTACAGCAGACTTCTGGACACTAATAGTGTTCCAGGGTTTGAATAATTTATTTTTGCTGTTATGTCTTTTGTACACCACTAACAAGAAACAGAGCTTTTAAATGATTTGCTGCAATCTTGCCTGAAGTAGGAGCATTAACTCTCTGACTTAACACTAGCCACTACCCATCTAGTTAGTCATAAGATACTTGGTGCATTGTGATTAGAGGTGTGGCATTCTATGAACTATCTTCTTTACTTTGAGGGTGACTGAGCACTGAAACACACCGCCTGGAGAGGTGGTGAAGTCGTCTTCTGTGGAGATATGCAAAACCCACACGGACAGAATCCTGTGCCACTTGCTGTAGGTGAACCTGCTTTAGCAGGGAGGTTGGACTAGAGAATCTCCAGCAGTCCCTTTCAACCCGAACCATTCAATGATTTTGTGAGCTTTACATGTCAAAAGCTGAACTGCCAGTAATACTTCAAATATTTTTACTTTCATGCTCTGTTTCAAAGCCTAGTATTAGGGGAAAAAATCTTGTCATTAGAGAAAGAAAAATAGATTTTTACTTAAAGTCTGTTACACAGACTTAGTTTTCATTTTTCTCTCCTGTATTTCTGGGACTTAGGTATTTCCACAGGTGGACGGGTAAACCCTCGAGAAGGAATTGTGCTTCACTCTACAAAACTCATTCAGGAGTGGAGCTCTGTGGATCTCAGAACTCCTATATCTGATGCTTTGCACCTGCCAGTCTGGGTGGACAATGATGGAAACTGTGCTGCTCTAGCAGAGAGGAAATTTGGTCATGGAAAAGGAATAGAAAATTTTGTAACGCTGATTACTGGTACAGGTGGGTATCTTGTAGTGCAATGACACCCAAAGTCCATTATGCCTGTAGAACACTAGAGACTCAGGTGTTCTATAGGCATAAACATTACCACTATGCCTGGAACACCAAAAATTACTCTGCTACACTATTTGTTTGGTTGAGGGTGCTTTTTAATTTGTTCAGGCAAATAAAACCACTTCCATAGTTAAGACTTTTTGATGAAAGAAGTTCTTCTGGTACTGCTACACAGGCAAGTAAGGAAAATCTGAGCAACTTCAACTGGAATAATTTTGCATTTTGCAGCTTTATAGTTTAATTCTCTTTCAACTTTAGAAATACAGAATATGTATCTAGAAGATAAGCAACTGAATATAAGAAAGTATGCCTAAATCTCAAATGCAAATGTGGAGTAACTTTTCTTTTGTTAAGAGAAAAGTATATATATTTGTAAAGTATATATATTTGTTAAGTATATAGTTCTTTACATGGTGACAGTAAGAACTAGCTGATGAATCTACACCCAGTTTGGGAAGGGTGGCCTGTACATTTATCTGTCCTGGCCCTTTAACACACAAGTTTAACTGTCTAAATACAGCATTAGAACTTGTCTTCTGAATTGCAAAATTTTAAGGCCATTTGGATAATTTTCTGCAAAAAGAGCAAGACTGACAAGCTTAAATGATCTGTCATAGTTCAGTACCATCCATAGGTTTAAAAAAAACTACAAGCATTATATACCATTTTGATCCATATATGAATAGGAGGGAGCTATGAGCTTGTGTATTAGTTGTGTCACATCACTGAAGCAAGTTACTTTATCTTGTCTGTATCAGAATAAGCAAGTGTCAGTGTCTTGCAGAACTGGGGCCTTTAAAAACTGGGGAGCTGGGCGTGTTTGTCTTTTTTTTAAACAAATGAAGTCTTAATATCTTTGCAGGAATTGGAGGTGGAATCGTTCATCAACACGAATTGATCCATGGCAGTTCTTTCTGTGCTGCTGAGCTTGGGCACATTGTCGTGTCCTTAGATGGACCAGAGTGCCTGTGTGGCAGCCAAGGATGTATAGAAGCATATGCCTCGGGAATAGCATTACAGAGAGAAGCCAAGAAACTGCATGATGGTATCTATTTACTCGGGGTTTGAAAACACAGTTACTAAACTGCAGTATAGGAAGACATTTTAAAAGACGGTATTAATAAGAAATTAATCTGCCTTCTTTTTCTAGGAGAAGACAAGAGTAGGGGCACAGGCAGTCTACATAATACAGATCTTTTTCAGTAGTAAGGAACATTTGGAACCACTGGTCTCAGAACTCGCAGAAGCACACAGTAGAGCTGGTCTTTTCTTTTTAAGCTTGCTGTAAACTAATCTGACAGGCATTCTGTGACATTTGGTTTCATAGTTATTGTCTTTCAGCAAAAGCTTCTAAGTCTTAAATAAGTTTGAGAATATTTATATTTTATTTATTTTTGGGTCCAACAAGACTAGTGAATTACCACACTCTGTTTGATTCCCTGCTTCTGCAAGTAGTGTATGAATAATACAGATACGATTATTTCAGTTAAACTCAGGGTTGAACAGATTTTTCAGGATTCAGTATACAAGTAAAAGAGATTGAAAGATTTTAAGTGCCTGTTTTTTCACCCTCTGATTTGCCACATTATCATGTTTTCCTCTCGGCTTTCTCTCATTTTCAGATGATCTGCTTTTAGTAGAAGGAATGTCAATGAAGGAGGAAGAGATTGTTAGTGCTGCACACCTAATTCAAGCAGCTAAACTTGGGAATACAAAAGCAGAGAGCATTCTCAGAACAGGTGAGAACATAGCCCAGAGGGTGAAATATTTCCATGACTATATTTTAGGGGATACAGAAATGGGAGTGCACTGTAACACTACAAGCAGCCTGTACATGTTGAGGCCCTCTCAATATAGAAATGACAAATGGAAATGAGATTTTGAATATAAATGTTGGAGAAAATGTCAGCATAAGTGTTAAAAGTATCTGTTCCAGTAAAAAAAAAAAAATAAAAATTAAAAGGCTCTGCAAAGATCAGTTTAAAAAAGAGGTAAAGTCTCAACATTATCATAATGGAAAATTCTGGGACATTTCATTGTAGGCAAGTGAATGGCTGGTCTGAGGTAGGAAAGGCAGTTTATGTTATGTGCTACTTTACATAGTGGATTTTACTGATTTTCTAGTTTTAAGCATAGTCCTTCCTCATACATAGTGGTTAACACTAAGGTGGCAGAGCGATGCTTTCCTATTTCCTCCTTGCTTACAAGCATGCCTAATGCCTTGTTTTGTCTTTCCACATCCATAATGTTGAATAATGCATTATTGTGCAAATAAAATTTGCCTTTTCTTTTTTACTTTCGAAAGAAAATTTAATAGTAGACACATATACCTGATAACATAAAACTCTGTGGAACAAAACACTTTACTGACTTTCCAGTGTTATTTGCTGCTAACAGAACTGTTTCAACTACTGATACCAGAATTGCTCTGAGTTTTCTACTCAATTTCTTTTTACTTCATCTTTCAGCTGGGACCGCACTGGGCCTTGGCGTTGTGAACATTCTACACACCGTGAACCCGTCTCTTGTGATCCTTTCTGGAGTTCTAGCTAACCACTACGTTAATGCTGTCAAAGATGTGATAAATCGACAGGCACTGTCTTCTGTTAAAACAGTGGATGTGGTGGTTTCAAATCTAGCAGATCCTGCTCTTCTTGGAGCTGCTAGCCTGGTACTGGATTATACTACCCGTAGAATATACTAAAAAATTACAGAAGAATTAGAGAATTGGACTATTCAAATTCCTAATGGGTGGAGGGAATACTTTGCCCCAAACTTTTCTCTGATGGGAGCAGCTAATGAATCAAAGTAGTGTTCTGAGTAGTTAGTGACTACTTTAGCATTTCCTAATTGAGGTATTATCTTTTTGTATTTTTCCTAAATTTCAGCTGACTTCACTGGAAGTAATGTGCAATTCTGTTTTTTTAAGCACCTCTGTTGTTAAGCCTATACATTACTTTTGAGTGTGGCTGAATTATTTATGAGCATCTCTTGCTGTATGGGGATAACATGTATGGTGTGTAAAATTATTATAATTCTTGGGGATCCATATCTCATTTCCCACTTATGTGAAATGAGGCATTTACCAGCTTTTCAGTTTCCAGGATTCCACCCACAAAGTAAATATGATGTAATCACCAGTAGCAGGTAGTCATTTCAGTGGGTGGAAACAAGGCCCTCTAGAATTAAAAAAAGGCCACACTTAAAAATTCCTTTTCATGAAGGACTTGGTAGAGGCAACCAAGTTTGTTTATTAGATCATCTCTAAAGGCCAGAGTCCCATTTTAGAAGCTTTGCATATGAAGGAAAAAAACTACAGTTTAATGAGCTTACAGCCTGCAGAGGATTCCAAATAAACTGATAAGTAGTTGCAGTGAGCATCTTTGGCCAATAGTAAATTGTTTGAATTTTAATCTTGGGGGATTTCTCAAAAGACTTAATCTACTACTTTAAGTGAGGGGGGTTGCTTATTCTTTGGTAGCCAGTTAGCTGAAATTCAACCACATGGCACAGCTCATCATAGAGAATCTGCCTTTCATTGCAGTGACACAGTGCATCCCCTCAGCCATTTGGGTGGCTGCAGGTGCACTGCTCTTGTCCTGCTTTCACCGTCTTTCCTGCTTTCAGGATGGAAAGTCACATCTGACCCTTATCCTTGCCTTCAGAGCATTCAGAGGCCTAGGTGAAAAGTATGTCAAGTACCAGTGAAGGCTTGCCTAAGTAAACCGTGGTTTTTATTTCTTTAATGAGTCCTTGATTACAGTGATGTCTTTATCCAGCTGCTTTTTTAGCATACTTTCAAGATGCTGGAGAAACTGAAAAACCAACCCATCTATCAGCTAATTCAGAAAGATAGCTCTGGAGGAACAGTCACAAGACTTTCCTGTCCTGAATTTAATGACCTATTTTGACATCTTAACCACTGATACTCTCAGAAGCCCAGTAATGTGTTAGTACAGGGGCTATGTCCACACTTGAACTTCTCCTCCAATCAAAATGAAACAATCTTCTGCAATCTTCTGCTATACAATGAACTTGGACTGAATAGTTCACTCGCTAATTCTGGGATATAATCTATACAGATTGCCTTTATTTCACCCTGTCTTCCACAAGGAATGCTTACTGGTAACTCACATATTCAGAGCAGATTTCAGGAACACTGCCAGATCTCCCTCCAGATGTCTCCAGAAACAATCATGCAGCCTCTATACCATTGGCAAATAACTGGTTCTTAGCTGTTTGCCAAGTTATACTAGGCTTTGTGTAACCAAGGAGTTTTAGTTCCTTTGCCTACAAGTCTTGGTTTACTTGATGATTCCTATTACCTTAATTACCAGAGCATTAGCTGTATGAGCAGGTCAGGGAGAAACTGGGATTTCTCTGCAGTGACAGTAGCTCAGATCAGGAGTATTGAGGTTCTGACAGTGAGGAGGCTTGTCATCTGATCTTTCCATCCTCTGCTATCACAAGGAATGCCTGGCTGGAATGCCTGGCTAAAAGTGGGACCAGGCTTTTGCTTTCCAGACCCTCCGAAGCTCTGTATTTCTGGTATCTCAGACTCAAAATGTTTTTCCCTAGCGGCTGAAGGGAGAGTGCAGGCACAGAAAAAACACAACAGACTAAAACACAGTTGAAAAGTGTGTTTTACACCTTTAACGTCATGTTAAGGAAACAATTCTTCAAATGCTTTTGAAAATGCTTTTTTTCTGTCAACTGGTCAAGAACTTGCTGTGTATGTACAAGCAGGTTATAAAATCAGAAATAATAAAAAAATCATGTTTAATAGCATAATTAGTGGTTTTCTTTGTCTCTCCTTCTTTCCCTGTTCAGAGGCATCCTTTGAACTTCAGCTACTTTAACGTGGACCAAAGATTTTATGAATATTAGCCCCCTGTTGCATCCAGTCCCAGGAGCAAACATCAGATGTTCACAGAATATCTGCAGTGATGTGCTTACTTGATGCTGGCCCACTGTCCTTTAGAATAGCCCATATCATCAAGTTTAGTTATTCAGTATTTTGAATCTTTGATATGCCACCCAGTGACCTGGAAATAACAAATTCATTTGTTTTCTAGGTGGTCTTGAAGCACTGTCCTTCCTCCATTTAATTGTAACAAAACTCTCAAAAACTTGAATGTATTATTCAGGCAATGGCAATTTTGTATTAAAACACAACACAGAGTAAGGTGCAGACAGAATTTACACTTGGATTCAGAGAAAACTGATCACTCTGTCAATTTCAAATGCCATGGAGATATCAGGCTTTAGTAAGTATAAAACACCTGGGCTGTACACTCCTTGGAGCATTCCAGATAATTATATATGGATTAGAAGTAGTGCCACAGCACATGGTTCTGCAAAGGAACATGCCTGCATGACAAGTACTGCTGGAGGAATCCTCTTGGCAAAGACTATAGACACCCATGTTGTCCATTCTGAAATACAAGCCAGTAATCTATGTTTGCCTCTTAACTGGTTGATCAGAAAAAAAAAAGAAACATCAGCAAGAAAGATAACACCATGTTTTTTTTATGGCTGCTTAAAACTTAACCATGTTCCACAGACTAAGAGGAGAATGCACAGTGCTGTTGTTTTCAGCCTCCCTGCTTTCCAATGAACCCATGACCTCCATCCCCCTTCTTTACAAATGCTCATTGTAATTTCAGACTGCCTGGCTGCTGGCTACCACCTGATCAGAAGCTAAACAAAGCAAGTTCTATACCAGGATGTATTCAGCAAGAGTCCACAGATTCCCTCTCAATACTGCATGAGATCTTCACGCACATGCAGCTGGGATTATATCTGAAAGACAGGAAGCATCCAAATATTTTGCCAGATTCCACTGACTAATGCTATGAAGATAAGCAGCAACAGTGGGAAGTTAAAGCCAGTAAACAGGAGGCCAGAAGTGTAGCACAAAACTGTCACATGAAGTTACAAAACAAAGTGAGATACTGACCTCTGAAAAAAACAAGTCAATGTTTAGAAACACAGACAAGGGAATTGATTTTCCCAAATAAACCTGAGAATTATTTTGCTCTGTCACACAATTCTCAGACACAGAAGATGTCCTGACTCCAGGAGTGCTATGTTTGGTTCTAAGTTTCCCAGTACACGAGAGAGATAAGCACACCAGAGAGAGCTCAACAAAGAGCCACAAAGATTATAAAGCAGCTACAGGTTTCTTCTGTGAGGAAGGCCCAAGAGCTGGAACTATTCAACCTGGAAATGAGAAGGCTTAGGGGAATCTTACCAGTGTATATGAATACCTGAAGCAAGAGTGCAAAGAAAATGGGCTTCTTTCATTTGTGCCATGACAGGAGACACTGGGCACAGACTGAAACACACGAGGCTCCATCTGAACATCAGAAACACTTCTTTACTGTGCAGGTATCCAAGCACTGGCAAAGGTTGCCCAGACAGGAAGAAGAGTTTCACTTCTTGGAGATCATGAGAAGCTGTCTGGATACGATCATGGGCAACAGGCTCAATGCAGTTCTGCTTGAGCAGAGGAGCTGAACCACATGACCTCTAGAGGTCCCTTCCAACCACAGCCAGTGTATGATTTTGTGACAGCACTGATAAAGGATGCAGAGAGCTAGGATACCTGAGTGCAAAATTAAGGCAGAAGAGGTAATCTGCAAAATCTCTGCACCAGAGTTAGCAAAGGTAATCAGAACCCAGAGAGCTGCATTTTAAGTGCTCCAGCAGGATAAAATATGTCAAAAATATGCAAACATATTCTTAACCTCTGCAAACCCAGCATATAAAATACTACTTTAACTTCTGTAACATTGCTTTGGCCTTGAATTCGAGTCTTTGCCCATTTTCCTGGATTGCAGCTCTAAGCCACATCCATAGCCAGATAACATATTTTGTAAGACAAGAAAATGTAGTGGTCAATAAATACCATAATTCATTGTGCAGGAACATCTCTATCCTGTTGATCTCTCAAATTCGCTTAAATTCATATTAACTTTAAAGACTGTATATTTAATGTAGTGGACTTTTCCTTAATAAATTATGAGCTCATTTTGAACAGCTTTGTTTTCAGAGCTTTTGAGTGTGCAGCAAAAAGGAAATTTTCAGTCAAGGTAAATGCGTAACTAGTCAAGGCTAGGAATGAGTATCAGTATTCTATGGACTTCCTCTGTGCTTCAATCCTGTTGGACTCACCTGCCATACCCTTGTGCAGTTCCGAAGAGATCTTCTTGCCTTAATCTTCCAGGGAATCAAGCTTTCAGACCAGTAACCTACTATAATTCTCATCACCACCCATCAGTAGTGTGTGAATACACTTGCAAACATGAGAGTAGGTCCAGTCGTTACAGACAACAGTAAGGTAGAGCTTAACTACTGCAGCCCAACTGGAAACCATTTATTGACTATCTTACCCACAAAAGGGACACAGCTGCTAGTAAGACAGCTGCTGTGCAGTAAAATCCTGAGCCTTGGTCCATCGTAGTCTGCATCTGCCACCCTTTCCAAACTGTCTGGAGTAACCTTCCAGCTTGTAGATAAAAGGTATTAAAGCAATTTTGCTACAGACTAGTTAAGATACTGTGTCTTTGATAAACATGGTGGAATAACATAGGAGATTGAACAGATTACTTTTGGAAGACAGACAGCTAAGGTAAGGTTTAACAGAGCAAGGCTAGAATACAGCTCCTGTGACTGCTGGGTGAGCAAAGGAAGCAGAACAGAGATTTTCTGGATCAGTTTGTTTCAGATTCAACCACCTTGGCAGACAGAGCTCCATCCTACAGATGAGCAGCTGTAAGAGCAAGTCTTTCCTTCTCTTACTCTCCAACTCTCCAGTTCACCACCCTAGCAGGAGGAAGTGTCTGCAAAAGTCAGTGAGGACAAGCACACACAGTTCAAAAACATCCAAACAGCCTCTACACCACAGATCTTTGCTTATGAAGACAGCACTGAAAATCTAGCGGGAACACAATAAGCAGTAGAATACCAAAGGTCTTAACTGTGCACTGCCCTCTCCTGTATGTTGAGCCTCAGACAGGCAGCCAGAATGACAGCAGAAAATTATACAGAACTACTTACCTGCAGGAGGCAGCGTCCTCAGTCCCACTGGAAGCAAGATAAGCCCCTTAACAAGCCTGCTGTTTAAGTTTTCTTGAGCTGCTGTCTAGTGTGATAAATTGGATAGGAGAGAAGTTTTTAAACTAAAGCTCTCAAGATCTTTAAGAAAGCTTAAAGAAACAAGGAGGACAGCCTTGCAGAGACCAGAAGCACTGCTGGCTGGACATTCCACCAGCAAAGTGAAATCACTAGCAATCAAGAGAAATGTTTACTCACACTTAATTCAAACACCCTCTGTCAAAAGGAAGTAGGAGACCTTCTCAATTCATCCAAAGTCAACACATTTTGCTGTTTAACAGATCTTTAATATCAGTAATGTAGGAAGTGACACCTCAGTGCACAACAGCACAGAGACTACAGTTTTGGAGGTTCTCCCATTTCAGACACAGAAAGGAAACATCAGGAAGAACATGCAATCAAACGATGATCAGCTCTAGATACATCATGATGTGGTCCAAAAATACACATTGAAACAATTAATCAAATTACTGCAAACATAGCTTCTCTGAGTAAGGTTAAGATATTGCATTTGTAGTGTCTCCATCGACCTTTGTTTCAGCGAACCAGTGGAGCCTGCTTGAGCGAGATGAGGACTGAACGCATGCGGGACACATCTTTTGCCTGCTTACTAGACTTGGGATTAAAGTCACAGAGCTGAGCCACACGTTCCCACTCAGTGCCCGGAAAAACTTCTTCTGCATCATTCACAAAGGCTTCTTCAGCTGCCCTAAAAGCAATGCAATGCACCTTGTGTTAATGCCCAGCGTATAAGGCACTCCTTCCCTCTTACAGGATGCAGTTTCTTTCAGCATGTTTCATAAGAAATGTGACCTGACAGCTGCTTGTGGACATTATGGCCACATAAGCTCCCACTGCCCCAGTCCAGGAGATGAAAGTAGATTGCAGTAGTATGCTATGCACAAGCAGTGCAGAGGATCGCAGAGGATTGTGTAAAATGTTGGAATACAGGTGTTTGGTTTTAAGAATATTTATTGAGTCTTTGCCTAAGGAGTCGCCACACAAGCTTCCAGGAAGTAAGGTACTTCTATGTAGGCATTTTATTTGTGAAGAAATGCCCAGGTCTTAACCAGTTAAGCCTCTGCCGCTTGATGGCTTATACTGGTCATTTGCCAACTGGAAATTTACAACTGCCTGCAAGCATGTCTTAAACAAATTCCATTTGAGGATTTAAATCAGCCCCAAGGCCTACAGGCCATCATAAAACTATCTGCTGATGATTCCCAATGCTGTAGTGAAGCAGCATGAATCATAAGGAATTTAATTCAGGAATCCCATGCTTGTGAGTGCAATAGACTACAGCTTATCTTGGCAGAGGAGATGACTCGTGTGAGGTCACCTCACAGAACAAACAGATTTCCCCTGCTCTCACCCTAAGGAGACTCTAAGAAGGCTTTGTACATTATGCACTGGATAGTGCCAGTGGCTTCCAGCTGTATTATTTTGGCTTTTCTATGCTTCCAATAGCATTGCTTCAATGCAGGGACAACACTTCAGCATCTAGTTTACATGAGCTGTGGGCCCTGGTAGCTGCCTGAGTGCAGAAGCAGTAAGCATCAAGAGATCAAACCAAATCCATCTACTCCAACAAGCAGTACAGAGAAAGCAGTGAAAATGACTCTCCCATGAGGGTTCAGCACTATTCACAGGGATGATAAGATTACAGACACCACTGAAGACAAGGATCACTACAACACTGCTACTTTAATGTGACATGACACTTTTAAGGGGCAGTGAAGATTTTTTTACTTAACTGTTCTAGGCTGTAGCAAGGATGATTTATGTTTGTGCTTAAAGGTGAAGAGAAGAAAAGAAACAAGGAGAGAAAGTTTAAGTCAGATATAGAAAATGAGAATGAGTTTAATGCAGATGATTAGCTGGCTGAACATGCACTAGTAGCTTAGCCTACATTCAGGAAACAGGCAGCCAGTTTTATTATGCAGCACTTACACTGCACATTTGCATTGGACATATAACAATAAGAATTTTATTGAAAAAAATCTAACAAAACCAACTCCATGAGATTTCAGAAAAGTTAAACACCACCTGTAAATCCATCATTTCACAAGTCTTGGTTTACATCCACCTACAGTCAGCTGTGAATTTCACACTAAACCTTCAGTAATAATGCACTCAAAGCCACAACACGGCTCACCAGTACACCTTCTAAAGGTGTCACCTTAGAATCTGTGACATGTCCATCTTTCAATTCAAGTCTACAAATCAAGGGAAGAAATTAAAATATATGAACAAGCCAATGAACATTGCAATCCTTCTACCCCTCAGAAACTAGCATACTCACTGGGGCTTGAAAGTCACAGCTCTGTTTTCACTGACCTATTAGGCTGGCAAAACATCTCACTGCTCCTAAATGTCTTCCCAGCAGTTTACAGTAATTTCAATGCCACCATCTTGTACTTTCCATCTGTTCTCTAATAGCCTCCTATTTCTACATGCATACACATTTTCTGCCCTGATTCATGTCAGGCAATTCCTTTCTGCCTTCCCTGGCTTTCTTGTGAACCTTTATGTGCAAGCATTGCTTGAATGTTTTTCTAATATGTAGGCAAAGCAGGTGGTCACTGCCTATTACAGAGTTAAATGCTGCTTCTCTGTGGAAGGACTAAATACAGCACCCATGTGAAACTACAGGCACTAACCCACATCCCCAGCAAAGCATCTTGCTGATGTTCACTGGCCTGGAAACAACTGTAAACCCTTAGGTCTAAAGAGTACTGAAGTCATTACCATAATTCCAGTGCTACATACATTACATGACTTAATCTGAAAGTGCTATCATTTGTGCAGTGCATACAGGAGAACTGCACTTAATACTGCAGACCAGAAGTGGTCCAAAAAGTAAATACTCAGAAGGCACCTTCAGACATTCAGCACTATTTCTGATCCTTCTTATTATCATGTTAACTAGCAAACAGAATTAGTAGTTAAGCAACATACACATAACCAATCACGTCAGCGAAGGGTTGTTTGTAGAAAGCTTCATCTGCCACCCTAGGTAGCAAGTAGTCCAACAGGCAGGCAAGCAGGCAGGAGAAAAGAGATAAGGATGAGAAGTACAGAACACAGCTGGAGGCAGTTTTAACATGCACATTAACCTTGCATCACCTAGACTTACTGTAACATGAAAGCAGTTACCACATGGAATGGATCAATTAAGCCATTGGTCAGAGGGGAACACAGAAATTCTTCTACATCCTGGAAGTTTGGATCAGCTAGCTGAGGCCTAGAGCCCCAATGTTGTCATTAGACTACTCCCAGAGGAGAGAAACTACCATCAGGCAAGATGAGAATGCCAAGCACTTCTGTGCAACACCTGTTTAACAAGCCCTGCTCCAAACTCCATGTCCTGCACTCAAACACTAACCATAATAAAGCTTCCATCAACTCTGGCCACCAACTGGGACAGTACTAATCCTGTTTCCGTTTCTTCGCTCAACCAAAAGGTAGTGAATTCCTCAGTGAATGTTAAGGAAGTGGCAAATCCATAATTCTGAAGGCAGTGTAGGCCTCCTTTCTTCCTCTAGAAAGAAGTCTACCTAGGACTTTATTTATTAAAGACAAACCTGATAGCCATTTTGATAAGAAAAGCGGTATTTCAAAAAAACTAACAAAAAAACAACAACAAAATGAACAAAACAGCAGTTCTTCTTGAACCCTTTGAGCTCCCAAAATATAAAGCAGTCTTGATGATTACCTGCATAGAATGAAGTAGAGATTTAAGAGGCATTAAGTCAGTCCTATCACTTCTAATTTCATGCAGCTTGAAGTCAAAATTCCACATGGAGCTTCTAAGAAAGTGTAAGAGTTTACTATTCCCAGCAACCAAGTCATCACTTTCTACCACAGGACCCATAACCAGACAATTCAAACCACTACAGATACAGTCAGAATTTAGTTTTTCACTAGCAGAACTGAGTCACGTTATTTCTGAACTGCTTCCAAAAAGAGCAGCAGAAGATTTTAAGATATTTAACGAAATTACTTGTAGCAAAGATTAACTAGAATGCCACTTCCATATGTTCTAAAGTAAGCAAGTAAGAATGCTAGTCTCAGGGTAGGTAACTGCAGACATTGAAGGCCTGTGCATCTGGGAGCATGACAACAAGTGGGTAGAGTAAAATATTTTCTGGCCATGTTCAAGCTTTGTGTGCTAAGGAGTCCTCAGTAACACTTCAACATCATCTGAATGCTTCCTGGATATTTAATCTAGATGATCTAAGAAAACTTAAAAAGGTAGGTAGTAGGAGTGTTTATTTTAATGATCTGAAGGACTATTGCCTTAGGACATAGAAGAAGTATTCTCACCTCCCTTCCCAATTATTTTCATAACTAGAACCATAACTCTCCTGATGGCTGGAAAAACTTTACCTGTTACTGGCTTTTGTTTTCTCGAGCTTTTCATCTTGCCTTGCATACCACTCTTCCAATTCTTTTATTGCTTTCTCTTTCCATTCTGCTTCCTGCTTTCGTGAGTTTGCATCTGAAGATTTAAGAATTGCTTTGTCAGTCACGTTTGTATTCAAATGCATCTTGCAAACATTTCAACTGATGGTTCAGGCTGCACTCTAGTGCAGACAGTTGCTTCATCAGGTAAGGTTAGATTTCCTGATTAGACTTATGAGAACTCTAAATACTACAAACATTCAGAGGATTAGCTGAACAGAACTCCTGTGCTGCATAACTGGGACAGTCCACTTCAGTTTCGGATAGGCATTTTGCAGAGTAGTTCAGATTCAGTAAATCTATTGGTCTGCAAACTGCTCAAACCAGAAACAGTCATCTCGTTATGCCAGTGCCAGAACAAAGTTTAGGAAAGCCTCTATGCTTAGACAAAGTGAAAAAACCTGGCACTCCACATACTTTTACACACAGCCTACACTTCAGGACAACCTCACCTGCTGTAACTAGTACAAAAGAGGAGTAAAACAGTCAGTTCTATCCAGAATTACATTTTACAGAAGATTCTGTCCTAACAATTTCAAACAAAGGCTCCTCCACCATATAAGTGGGAAGCACACCAGTTTGTAGTGTCTTAGACACTGTCCATGGGTAAGTACCACTGCATTTGATAGCTGTATTTAGTTTAGTTAATAATCCATTATTTTCTTAATTTAGTTATTAGATTAAGATCCATGTGACAACAGATGGCCTCAGCAATTACAAAATGAATAATCTTTATCCTTTGAAATACTAATGACTGCAGTATTTATTTATAAAATTTTATTTATTAAATAAATTTATTTATTTATTTAAAAGCTTACTAAAGCTTTTCATTTTCTGTCAGGTCATCTAAGTAGAGGTTTTACCTAGGAAAAGGTTCAGAGAGCCACTTCCTTGCTGACTCCCACACCAGTCTTAAGTCTGCTTACTAGAAGATTCATCCAGGCTTGCTCCTTGAACTCAGGAAGTATATTAAGACTCTGAAAAGGCAGTGCCATGGTTCAGAATTGTACTGCTTAAGAATCACAGAATGGCTTGAGCTGGAAGAGGCCTTTAAGATCACCTAGTTCCACCTTCTCTGCTGTGAGCAGAGACATCTTCCATTAGACTGCTCAAAAACCCCATTCAGCCTGGGATGGGGCATTCACAGCTTCTCTGGGCAGCCTGTGCCAGTGCCTCACCACCCTCACTATAAAGAATTTTTTCCTTATGACTAATCCAAATTGACCCTCTTTCTGTTTAAAGCCATCACCCCTTGCAAACTACACAACACACCCTTGTAAAAATTCCCCCTCCAATTCTTCTGTAGGTCCCCTTCAGGTACTGGAAGGCTGCTCTAGGGTCACCCCAGAGCCTACTCTTCTCCAGGTAGAACACCCCCACCTCTCTCAGTCTGAGAGAAGCTGACAATAGGTTACTCAACAAATACCATGCTTACCAAGTTGCTCCAAGCGCTCCTTTTGCTCCTCTCTCCACTTACGAATACTTTCTGGTTCTGACTGCAGTCGATCTACTTGGGAGATGGCAGCATAGCAGTCTGTGGGACCATTACTCTCCTCGGAGGAAAGGAACAGTAAAGTCATTTTTGCAGTACAAGTGATTTCAGATAACTGCCTGCCGGCTATATAAAATTAGACTCTATTTGAACTGAGCCAATAACACATTTCCACCATTAAAAACATCTTGCTACAAATTACAAAAGAATTAAAGGAAATTAACACAGGGTTTACTCCAGAAATCAGGTATCAAACAAAAATTCGAGACAACTGGAAATACAAGTGCCACAAACACTTAGTGCCAGAGCACTAAGCCTGCAGAACGCAGAAGACAATGCCTAGCACCTCAGTACAGAGTTGTAGGCCAGATATTCTCTGAGTTCATCTCACCTTAAATATCTGCTGTGAAATACTTTTCTTTATGGTTTTGTGCACAGGAGTACAAAACATTCTTTGCATGTTTTGTCCACTTCAAGAGACACTTCCATACCACATTACAATACCACATTACAAAATTTGGATTGCTGTATGCAGCTTATAACACAAGAGGCATTTCAATATTTAATCATCAGAACAGTGAGAGTACTAGCATCCTTTTCACAATGTAACATCTCAAAGACTTGAAATGAATAGGGCTAACATTAATACACCAGATTTCAAAGCTAATGAATATTGTGGTACTTGCTACAGAAGATACTCTAAGTTTAACAACTTTTATTGCTCCATCCTATCCCTATACTATACACTCCTAAGAGTACCAGGTCGATTGCAGCTGACCACACATTTGGCTGTATCTTGCCCCTCTCTGGCCATCCCATAGCCCTCAATGAAGGAACAATGCAAAAAGAAGATGTTAGGCTGGTGCAACACCACCAGGCTTCACATTTCATCCAAAGCAAAATAACATGGCCAGCTGCAGGGCCAGCTAGTTACAGGGAGCTAAAACCTAAGTTATGTATAGCCCATCCAGTGTCTTCTTTCTGATTAAGAGAAAGCTCCATCAACCAAAGCAACTGATCTCTCAGAATTCTAAATATAAAATCAAGATATCTAAAGAGGGAAATCCACCTTCTGTTGTTCAAGGAAGTGCAAAGGGCCTGTAAAATACAGGTTGTCCCATCAATTTCACAGTAATGCTGAGGATATAAGAATGCCAGCAGCAGTGAAAGCTGTTTGTGTCTCCACAAAGTTCAGCATTCACTCAAAACTCTAAGGAGAAGCACATGGCTCACGTGTTGCTTCCTTCCCAAGCATTCATTTAGTCAGGCTAACAAGCCAACTGTGACACCAGGCAATGACCATACTGTGGACAAACTGATGTGAAATTCAGTTACAACAAAGTGATTGCCTTAGCGTGCCTCATTGCTCCCTGACACCAATAAAGCAGGTATCTCCTCCTTTTGCCATTACCATGGCTGTCTAACATGATTTCATACTGTGACTGAGCTCATACTGTGATTTTTAGCCATCAGCTTAATTTCATACATCTTCAAGTCACTAAGAAATGTATGATGTTTTCAATCCGTTACTTGTAAGGCTATCTTGATAAAGACTACCTTTAAAGAGCAAGCAAATCTGAAAACTCTTGTTTAAACTAGGTAATCAGAGCACACTTTCAGCTTAGCAGCCAGTGCAAGTCAATGTAAAGTTGTATCACAGAGCCTAACAGTCTGCTTTACAGTGCTTATCTATTGTTAAGCCACATTTCAAAATTAACTGCTGCTTTAAGTGGCCTCTAAGTTCAGAGGATGGGCATAATTAAGAAGACTGACAACTCCATGAGATGAGCTACCAGTACAGAATACCCTCCTCAGATATGAGACAAAATTACTTTAAAGACAAGAAACAGGAAGTATTAGTCTATATTAAGGTAAAGTTCTCAGAGTAGAACAGCACATTCTAAGTACAGAATACTTCTATCTTACCTGATAGACATCCCCGTTAACCACTCCAGCAACGGCATCTGTAAAGAGGTGACTTGTTTAGTCATTTGAGAAAGGTAGAACAGCCAGATTTACTGATTGCTGTAACTTGTATGGAAAGCTTTATTAAAGTAGGTAACATGGGAACTGTGAAAGTGAATGTTACTTGATACTCTGCAGGGACATTTCTCTCCCCCTGCACTCTTCCGGACAGGCATGAAAAACCAAGTGAGCCACCATTCTGCAGAACCAGAAATACAAAGTCATTTCTTCATCATGAGATCCTGCTTTTAACAACACAAAGAGCAGAGCTGATACTGCTGAAGAGCTGCTACAGACTGTGTTCTAAAGCTACTCCCACTCAGTCCTCCCTCTCTTAGAAGCTGACTACTATACAACTGCTCTGAAGTTAAGAAGGGTGACTATCAGTTTTTTTAGCGTCTACCTGGAAGATTAACAATGCTGCAGCCAACAACTGGTAATTCTTATCCTATTGCTGTTATCTCCTAATTAGCTCAAAGATACAGCTAACATTCCTAGCAAAGTCACCTTTCTGCTACCATCTGTGATGACATGCTTGATAGCTCCCACTTCAACCGCAGCATTATTATCTCTAAAGTGACAGTGGCCATTCAGCCATAGGGAACGAATACCAGTTGTGAGTCAAACTTTCAAGTTTTTGAAACTATTTACATCTCTGGACTATGCAAAATACACCAAGATTTTTAGGAACTGCTAAATTTCAGCAGGGCATCTCTCTGGAGCAGTGCCACCTAACATCTGTCTGTGTGCTATACCAAGTACTCATGTTACTCATACCACCATGGGTATCACACAAAAGAGTGTCCACCACAATACACCCCTCAGTGAAAGAAGTGACTGTACCAAACAGTAAGCAGAAAAATTATTTTATTCTGCACCACCTTCTTAAAAACAGATAGCTGACTGACCTAAAACTAAGCAAGTTATGCTGCTGTATCCTCTTGTTTCTGGCTAAATATGCACCATAATTTCATAATTCTAGTGAATGGCACACAGGAAGTTCTTCATACTCCTTTATCAGTGAACTAGGCAAGTGTGTTAAATATTTATCTCTGAGCCCTGAAGAGCAATCATTAACTGTGTTATGTAGAGGACTGTAAATTCACCAGTTCAAGAATGGCAGTTAAGTTGGAGAATACTAGTCCCCAAGAACACAGCTACTAACTTTCGCCGGGGAAGACTCAAATTAAGAAAAAAATAGCTTTTCAGTTAGGAGAAACTGGTATTTCATAACTAGACTCCCATAACTGAGAGATAGTTGCTACTTTGTCAGATTCCTACTCCTCTGCAAAGCACAGGAGACCTTTAAAAAGACTAAAGTCACCAGCTGGGTGAGAGGGCTCATAAATCTTGAGGATACTTCCAAGGACAGTGATGATATGTTTTTCTTATCACACCAAAAAACATTAATACGGTTTTCACTACTCAGGCTGTCAGGTAAAAGGAACAACATCACTGTTTAAGGCTGTACCTGAAATGAAACACACAGCTTTGTCTAAGGGCCATTTTTGTTCTGCATAGAAACAGCCACTAACAGACACTGAACTGTTTCCAGAGGGCACCCAGGTTAGAAGCATTAGCAGTGTTAGAGCAAATTTCCCATCTGTTCTGAGCTCCCTAGAACTTGCAATTAAGCTGCAGAGTCAGCATGCTGACTGAGCTTATCACAAGCAGAAGAGGAAACAGAACTGCACCAGCATGCTGTCGTAAGCCAATACAATTGTGCTAACTGGAACAAGACCAATAGTCAAACATTCCTTCATTTCAGCTCTCCAGTCTTCATGCTTGTATAATTAAGTATGAAGTATAGAAAAACTGTCTGTCTGCCAGCCTTCATATCAGTAATCAATGCTAGCCGTGTATCAGATGTTTCTGTTCACAGAAACATGCAATTTCATAAGCTTCCCACAGAAAAAGTCTAAATACTGCTAGTGCCATCGTAACATTTTCAGCAGCCATGAACGAGACTCCTCTACTGCCTTCAGAGTCCATCCAAATCTATCATAGTACTGTATCTCCTGAAGTTAAAATCCACACATTTAGAACCATCTCAGTTAGCAATGATCCACACTCCTTGTTGATTGCTTTTGAACTGAAGATAAACTCTTATTTTTAAGGGCACTGTTGCAATGAACACATATAAAAATCTACAGTTCTGCAACACATCCTGACAATCTGGTAATAATGAACATTCATACAGCAACACAGATACCTTTTAGAGTCTGGAAGAGTCTGGAGAGGATAAGTCATATCAGCTGCCTTGCATTCACAGGAGGTACAACACCCAAGCTTGCACCAGAAATAGAAAGCAAGCATTAATGCCCTCCACATTTACTACAGCTTATAAAAGAAAAGGCTGGGTAGTTTGAAGATAAATACAAAAACCATTTTGTCACTTCAGTCCTAGAAGTCAATATATGACCTCAGAGATTTATCACTATGATGATCAACTATTCTGAAGGCTGCTACTATAACTATTAGCATTCAGTATCACTTGGCTTAAAAGAAAGTCAGTTTAGCCTTGTTTACCAGCCTCTCTAAAGTCTTAGTCTCAATGCAAAAGAGGACTGTTACCTGAAACATCAGAAGCAGGGCTTTGCAGTAAACTGAAACATTTTTCTTATACTCTTTTAAAATAGAAGTATTTTTTACGAGTTACCTTCAGCATCTCTTTTAAACAATAAGTACTCAAAGTGCTGCTACTTTCAATTAGTTAGCAGCTCTAGTTAAAGCAACAGAAGAACATAAACTTTAATATATTCTGACATAAGGTTAAGTAACTTCACCACTCAAGGTCTAGTTTACCATCCTTTCTCTTTCAGGCACAGTCATGCTTTCCTTTACCTACCTCTAACCCATAACATGATAAGAAAGAAGAATCTTGTACAAAACTTTTGATTACATAGTTATGCAAAAATCTGGGGAAGAAATTATTTTTCTAGCCATAATTCATTCTCATGCCTATGAGCAAAATAAAGGCAAGCAGTTCAATCTGCTGTCCTATCAAAACCCACGATTTCCCTCATTTTCAATATAATCAATAGGCTAGAATTAAAATACACCTGCAATAACACTGTGCCATAACAGCTTCTATAATTTTCCAATGCAACAGCTTCTGTAATTTCCCCCTTCTCTACATTTCCACTAGTATTCTCTTGGGGGAAAAAAAAAAATCTGTCCTGACTACATAATAATGCAGCATCACTAACACAAGCTAGACAGATACCATTCCTTTATCATACCTCTATCAGTGCCATCTTACGGGGCTCTGAAGCCTCAGATGCTGATTGCATAGCAAAACCCAGTTCAATGGTTGTCCAAACAATTAAGAAAAAAGCCAACAGCCAAAGACAAGAACTCTTTCTGTCTGTGGTGCTAAGTACAGAGACAGGAGGAATTCATTTTTTCCTAAACAATTTTGAAGCAAACTGATACTCAGTTCCTGAAAGGCTATTAAATGAAATACCTAGACAAACCACCAGACACAATTAATTTTCTTAATTGCTAGAGACACATGAACATCTTTCAAAGATAGGGAAACATAATTCAGTCAAGTTTATATAAAACTTAGAGAGCATGAAAATCTATAAGCAATGTTTGAGACTAGTCAGCCTACATTAAACTTGTGCATTTGCATGATTGTTAACATATATAACTGCTTGTCTTTGAATGAAATTCCCTGTAAGAAGCTACTTGACAAACTGCCACAATGGTTTGTATTGGCATACAGGATCTAGAAACCACACATTTCCCCTTGAACTCTCCCTCTCTTGCTCAGAGACCATAGTAAGTGAACCAATACAACCTCAAGACACACTATTGTCAGAATCTCACTGCAAATACATGGACATTGATTCATCACTGAGAAAGAAACGTCATAAGACATCACGTTACCCATACCTCGGCAACAGCATTGTATTACTTGATTTATACAGTACTCTCTGCTTTCTGGAGCAGGGATTATGCTTCACCTTCCAAGGGAAATAAGATTAGGTTTTTGCAAGCTCAGGCAGCTTGAATGGCATAGCTATTTACATAATGAATGGCCTACTGGATCAGGCCTGGATCAGCATTCCAACCCTGATCCTGGCAACATGCAATGATGCTGTGTGACACGAACAAGCCTGGCAACATTCCACCATTCCCCTCATATTCACCCAGTATCCACCATTACGACAATTAACAGAATTCCCAATATTGATATTTTCAATTCATGAAGTTCACTTCTGTCCATGTATCTGTCTAATCATTTACCAAGAGACTGAAATTGAAAGACTGTTTGCTGATGAGAAACTATGATTCTTACAAGTGTATTTCAAGAAGCTGATGACTACTTGTGACTACATCTGAAGTTAAGATCTCCAAACTCCAGTTGAGAGCTGCCCAAGTATTTTTGGCCCAGTATTTAGAAAGACGTTATCCAACAGACCTGTAAATAAGGAGTTCAAGAAAGGTTACGGTTAAAAAAAGTAAATCCACAAATCCCTGGTCATGATGCTTGAGGATTTACATAAGAACTTGCATTGTTTCAAGAAGAAATTTGCATTCACCTATTCAATTACAGAAGAGTTTAATGAGCTAATATGCCAGAGACTACAACTGTCTGATATTTATTAAGGTACTGATCAGATGATAAGAAATGTAACACAAGTGAAACAGAAGTCATTAGATCATTTGTCACCATGTCTGAACCAGTACATTTTGCATGGCTGAAGCCTGTGCTTTTTAACATAGAGAGAGAGTGTACAGGCTCTGACAGTCAACAAAGATCAATGTTCTGTTAAAAAACAGGGTCACCACAAGTCCACAAGCATCATCTACCACACCTATTTAACAGGCCAGAGCATAAATGCAATCCCAGGGCATAAAAGAAAGCAAGATGGCATACAGTTCCTGGCCTAGAGCTCCCAGATCCTTGGATCACACAATATTTATTATTTTATTAACTTCTTCCTAAAGTTCTCCAATAACCCTTTTGCACTTCGTGACAAGTCAACTTACATGACTTGAGAAAAGGTGTTTGAAAGGCAGTTTAAGAATTACTTCTAAATATCAAACCAATCTAGAAGCATTGAACAAATAAACTTT
The DNA here is from genome assembly GCF_017590135.1 of Pyrgilauda ruficollis. NCBI lineage: Eukaryota > Metazoa > Chordata > Aves > Passeriformes > Passeridae > Pyrgilauda > Pyrgilauda ruficollis. The sequence continues at coordinate 56,603 of NW_024508766.1, read as the reverse complement.
TTGACAAGGAAACACTTTGCAACAGTCATCACTACATGTATGCAGAGAACATAACTCTTCTAGCGGTTCTAGTCCATTGTGGAAAGATCAATCATAGATTTTTTTTTTCCCCCAACTAAATTAGTTTTCAAACAGCCGCTTTAATGCTCCAGAGTCTGTTTGGAACATAAAGCCCATGCAAGGCATGATGTTTGTCTAAGGCTTCTGAAAGTAAGAAGGGAAGTGACCATTGTGTCTGTTTCTGCACTATATGTAGAATACGGAAGTCAAATCATGTATGGCACCAAAACAGGATGGTGTTCTGATAACAGTTATCCTCAAGTTCTTGTGCTGGAGCAAAACAGTCCCCACTAAATATCTTTTTTTTCAGGAGTATGCAATGCATACGTTTTGGACCTTATGAGTGAGCTGATGTTAAGGGCAGTGTTACCTCTAAATAAGCACTGGAAGGTCTCCATTACCCAGTTTATCTAGACCAACTTTACTGACAGAGACACTACAAACCTGCCCCCTCATACATAAGATACTGAAGTAATTTCTGATATCAGGTTGCAAAATGAAGACTTAATTCTAAAGATGTTCCAACAACGAACTGGGGAGCAGTTATTCAGCTCACTCTGATGGAGAGTGGCATCCTACTGCAGTGATAAAGGGATGTCACATGAGAGCAAGTATGTCCCTGTGGCCCTGGTGACAAGTAGAAGCAAAGTCTTCTGAGAGTGTTGCAACATCAACCCCTTTCCACTCAGGCTTCAGTTAAAACTTTTCATAAGGAGAAGTGTTTATTTTGGGCTGCTTTAGCCACCATCAGACCACAACCCATACTTATCAACACACAGTTCCCACCCTGCTCCAAACGCGGGTTCTGTAGTGTCGGGTTTGCTACATTCAGTACAAAGGTTACCAAGGAACAAAGGCTAAAGGTTTAGTAAAATTAAACATTAGCTTAACTGCTCTTATGCTTTAAGACTAAGATCACCCCCGCTGAAGACAGAAACTCAATTGGCGGATTTACTCAGCTTTCAGAAGCCTTCCTTCAGACAGGCTCCTGGATTAGACGAGATCAACACCGCTCGCATTAGGACTCGGGCACGCCTTAGGCACCTTCAGGGGATACAAGCCATAACCGAGGGAGCAGGGAGGTAGCTCGCCCTGCGGCACAGCGCACCCAGGACGGCCCCGACCCACCCCCGGGACCCCCCGGGCAGGGGGCCCCGCCCGGGGCAGAGCGCCGGGGCGAGGGTCCCGCCGGCACCGCCCCCGCCCGGCCGCGCCGCACCGCTCCGAGGGACAAGGGGACCCGGGACCCCTCAGCCCCAGCCCCGCCGCCGTCCCCGCAGGGCGTACCCATGCCGAGGCCCTCGGGATCCTGCAGCGCCTCGGGCACCTCGCCGTTCTCCAGGATGCCGTAGCCCTCGTCGTTCTCGATGCCCGCGATCTCGTTCTCCTGCTGCGCCAGGAAAGCTGCGGCGGGATCCTCCTCGCCACCGTCGGGCATGCCGTTCCCGGCGGGCGGCTGCTGCGGCTGCTGGGCGCCGAAGAACTCCATGTCGGCCATGGGTGAAGGCGGGCAGGCAGCTGCGGCTCCGCACCGCGCCTACGCCGGGTAGCAGCGCGGAAAGGGCGGGGCCGCTCCCCCTGCACCAATGAGCGGCGAGCACCGCCGGCTTTGCCCAATCAGCGAGCGGCCGTGGCGGGGACTGCGGAACGCGAGCCAATCAGTGCCCGGAAAGCAGCGGGCGGGGCGGAGCGCGGCCCCGGTCCCCGGAGAGCCGGGTGGCACCAGCAGGCTCCGCTCCATCGGGATCCGCTCCATCGGAATCCGCTCCCTCGGGCTGTAGCGGAGCCGGGGTGGCTTCTGCCAGCCTGCCAAAGCACAGGCGCTCCGCTGGGACAAGACACGGGTTCGTCGGCAACTTGGAGATAAGTTCGAACCTGCAGAATACATCCAAAACATCGGTTGTGTCAAAACATCTCTCGTGATTTTGGGTGTCTTCTGTCTGACGTAGGCAAGCTTAAGTCACAGAAACACAGAAGGTGTTGGTAGGGACCACAGTGGGTCATCTGGTTCAACCTCCCAGCTTAAGCAGGGTCATCCCAGAGCATTTGGCACGGAATTGTGTCTATATGGTTCCTTAATATCTCCAGTAAGGGAGACTTCACACCCTCTCTGGACAATCTGTTCCAATACTCAGTCACCCACACAGTAAAGCTCTTTCTCATGTTCAAGTGAAATCTACTGTGCATCAGTTTTTGACAGTTGTCTCGTGTCCTAATGGTTGGCACCACCAAAAAGAGCCTGGCTCCGTGCTCTTGACACCCCTGCCTTTAGACATTTATAGACATTGATGAGGTCAAACCAGTGTAAATTTGGGAAGCTATTGACAAAATGTTCAGAAGGGCAGTGATTTCTAATACAATTTTTTTGACAGATAATTTGACCATGTTCCTGTATCTGGCTTATAACAGATGGAATCATAAAATTGTAGAATGTTAAGGGATTAGAATGGACTAAAATATCATCTAGTCCCCACTCCTGCTGCCTTGGGTAGGGACACCTTCCTCTAGAGCAACTTAAAGAATTTCTCCCTAATATCTAACCTAAATTTCCCCTGTTTCAGTTTGTGCCCATTACCCCTTGCCCTGTCACTGCAGTTCCTGACATTGACTCCCTCTCCAATTTCCCTGTATTGCCCTTCAGATAGTGGGAGGTTGCACAACCTTCTCTTCTCCAGGATGAACAGACCCAGCTTCCTCAGTCTGTCTTTGTAGGGGTGATGCTCCAGTCCTCTTACCAACACCGTGGCCTCCTCTGGACTTGCTCCAGCAGTTCCATGGCCTTTTTATGCTGAGGGCATTGGAACTGTGTGCAGTAGTCCAGGTGGGGTCTCATATGAGCAGAGAGAGGGACAATCACCTCCTCTGACCTGCTGGCCATGTATGTAGTTTATTGGCATAGCAGAGAGGAAGGGGAAAATACTTCTGTAAGAAAGGAGAAAATGACGCTGGCAGCCCTCAAGCCCTCAAGGTGCAGTTGCTGCAAGAGGTATTTGTTTAATTCCACTTACATGTTGCCTATAAGTCTGTGTGCACATTTCATGAAATATTAGAGGTAATGCCATCCAAGTGTATGTTATAGTGCCAAACAAGGGTTCAGACATATTTCAGAAGGAGAACAAATTCAAAAAATTTAAACTTTAAACTGTCTGAAAGACAGTGGTTTCCCATGAGAATTTAGTGGGTGAGATAAACCACATGCTCAGTTACACTTTTTCCTCCCATCAATATCAATTGCTAGAGAAAAAAAGCACAAGTAAATTCTTGTAGTATGACAGAGAGCTCCCTTCACCTAATTTAGTAAAATAAAAGATGTGCCTAGTTTTTCCTTTGAAAACTCAGAATCTGGTATGGCAGGAGGCTAGACTTTCCTGAATTTCATCTCTCATAGAAAAACAGCAAGGTAATTTATTTTAAGTAATCTCCAGCTGCCATGGGAGAGCTAAAGAATTAAAAACAATAGCAGTAAGCAGGCCCATAACTCACAACAGGAGATGATAAAAATTAAGTGCCATCGTGAAGTGTATGCCACACTCTAACAGAAACTTGCTGACTTTGTTCCACAAGTCATTCTAAAAAGATACTCCTACATTCATTTTCATCACTCTTCTTTCCTTATATGTAAATAAAGGAATATTGCACCGCTTCCCTTTAACAATGACTACTGAATTTTGGATGACTGTCTGGCTATTTCCTCTTTTGCTTTACCACTGCCTCTTAGCCCTCTGGGGGATTTCTGAGGGCACAAACACAAGTAGGACATTGTGATTTAAAATGAAAAGCAAATCCGGTTACTTGCTTGTCTAAAAGTTGCAGAATAGGGATTAAGGAATATGAAATATAAGCAGAATTGCAATTTTTCAAATGGCTTAAGGAAATTATTTTCTGTGTTCTATCAGAATGAGTAACTGAATGTTATTGCTTTAGATGCAAGGGAAAGTACAGTGATCCACTAGATCTGTTTTGATGATGAATTAAAAAAATTTTATGTCATCTATCACTCAGATGCACTATGAAGTGTTCTTGCACTGACAAAGCTATTATTATTTTCCTGCTTTCTTACCCTGTATAAGAAGTCAAGATACCTCCTCTTCTAAAGGCAGGCGTTAGTCCTTAGAGAGTAGTAAAAAACATAAGAGTAGCATACTCTTTGTTATTCATCCATAGTGGTTTGTTGATGTGTCACACTGGGGAGAAGAGTTTATTACAGAAATATTAGATGAATAAACCCTTATGGAAATATGAAAAGGCAAACACTACAAAGGAGTGTCAGGATTGTTCTGTTTCTCTCCATTTGAAAGATTATAAAATTTAATTCCAGTTTTATATGCACTGAGATTTGGTGTAGTAGTTTAAGAATACGGTTTTGAGCATTTATGGAAATATGGGTTTGCAACTCTGCACTTCTAACATTAAGAAAGGCATTGCAACAGAAAGGCATTGCAATCCACAATAGTGGGATTTCTCTGAATCTTTCACAATCTTTCACAAATCTTTTTGATTTAAGAACTTAAATAATTAGTAGAACAGATATTTCTAGAGAAAAAAACAATTGGAATGCAAGCTCTTACAACACTCTGTAAGTATGCAAATGAGAAAGGCATTTCACAGCTGGCATCTGGACATGAATCACTTCTCAGGAAACCTCTCTAACTAGAAGCTCCCTGCACAAGAGCCCGCAGTTGGCAGGAAGTTGAAGATGTGAGCACACAGTGACTAGGATTTGGTCTAGTTCCATTGAAACCAGTTAAGAGGTTCCCTCAAACTGCTGATGGCTAGTGACATTCAAGCTGTAGACAGAAGTTAGAAAACGTCCCAGCTTTTCACTTATGAGAACCTAGTATTTTATAACTAGAGTCCTGTATCAGAAAGATGGTGCCTACCTTGGATCAGATTGCTACTCCTTTGGAAGGTACAAAAGCCAAAAGGAACTGGTTTGAGAGGCACATAAAGCTACCAGCATCAGTCTGCTCCACAACAGCTACCCTGCACATCACTTCACATCAATCTGGAAGCTTCCTCAAAGCAGATTTTTAAAGGTCACTGCACATACACTGACTTGGGCACTTACAGCTACAATTAATGTTTCTACTAAATGGGTTTATGAAGACTAAAGCCCACAAAGAACATTTGTACACGTCACTGCCATTCAGCTCAAGACCATCTGCACTACAGAGTCATGCTGCAGCTGTTCACCTTGTTTTGATGGGGCTGGATTTAAAGCCAAGCCAAGGCCTTTAACTCATATTGATAGTAGCAGCTTAAATAAGCCATCTGCCCACTCTGACTACCTAGGAAGACCAAAGAGCAATTCTCCTATTCAGATAATCAAACTGGAGACATGTTCATTGCTACAATGTGCAAGAGAAGCCAGTCTTTAAATATATGTAGTTCTCATCCCCAGAAGAAAGGCAGTTTTTTTCATGAGAGAGGCTCCTTGGGTGCATCAAGTCACCTGCAAAGCACGAGGATTTGAAGTGGCCCCCCTTACTTCACATGTATATTGACAAACATGTCCTCTGCTACAAGACCTCCAGTACCACAGCAAGACATACTGCTTTCAGTTTATTAAGCTCATTTGCTGCCGTGAGAACTTTATTAGATGGGGGCATGAAGAGACACTGCTGGTAGTGTCCACACTGTTAAACACAAACTTCCCAAGTTAAGAGGCACAGCTGCTTTCCAAGGAACAGCCAATAGTCAGTAAAATAAGGAACAAACCTACAGCTAATAAACACGTGGTGCTATGCTGCTTTTTTGTTGCTCCGACAGCTGTTTCTAATCATCACAGCTGTGCATGGTATTCAAACAGAATCTGAGTAAGCAGAGAATAGACATTGTTCCCTACCTAAAGGAAACACAGAGCTGCACAAAGATGAGCAGAGTGGAGGGTTAGACTGCCAGAGCAGAACTGTAGTAAGTAAGTAATATGACAAGAATAGTATAAAGAGGGTGGTTTGCAAATACAGGTTCAAGATACTTGAAATTATATGAATTATAGAGTGAACAATACCATGAAGGTAAAGTTTTGCCAATAGTTTGTATGGATATAGTGGGCCTCTCCTTAACACAAAAGTACTTCAGTCTTTTAATCATCTTTGTTGCCTTTGTTCTAGACTCACTCCAGTATGTCCATGTCTTTCTTGTTCTATGGGCTCAAAACTGGATTCAGCATTCCAGACATGCTGAATCCAGAGGAAGGATCACTTTCTTTCAAATGGTGGCAATGTTCTTCCTAGTGTAGCCCAGGATGCTTTTGACCTTTTTCATCATAAGGGCATATTGCTGGTAGATGATAAGCTTTTTGTTCCCAAAGACCCCGAGGCCCTTCATTGCCAAGCTATTCTCCAGACCCCAGAATGTACTGGTGGCTGGAATTATTCTTATCCCAGTGTAAGACTTCGCGTCTCCCATTGTTGGAGCTCTATGAGATTCCTCTCTGCCCAATTCTCCAGCCTACCACCAAGGTCCCTCTCAGTGGTAGCACAACCCTCTGATGTAATAGTCACTCCTCCTGGTTTTGTATAATATGTGAACTTGCTGTAGCAGCACTCTGCTCCACCATCCAGGTTGTTAATGAAGAACCTCAACAGCAGTGGCCCCACTGTCATGCCCTGAAGTATAATGCTGGTGAACTTGCTTCCAGGTTGATTTTGTGCCACATATCACAACCTCTGGACCTGATTGTTCAGATAATCTTCAATTCACCTCACGATCCATTTATTTCTCCCATACTTTGTCAGCTTGTCTTGTTAGAATATTGTGAAAGACAGCATTAAAACCCTATCACAGGCAAGGTAAACAATGTCTCATTGCTCTCTATTCATGCAGCAGGCAAGGCAACTCACTGTGGAAGGTTATCAAGTTGGTTAAGCATGACTTTCCCTCCGTAAGTGCATGGTGGCTACCTCCGATGACTTTTTGTCCTTCCTGAGATTGGAAATGGTATCCAGGATTAGTTGCTCCATCATCTTCCCAGGGGCTCACTTGAAGCTGGTTGGCCTGTTGTTGCTCTGCTGATATTCTTTCTTGACTTTCTGGAAGACAGGTGTGACACTTGCTCTCTTCCAGTCTTGAGGGACATTCCCAGTTGCCATGGCCTTTCAAAGACTATCAAGGGTGGATTTCCAAAGACATCAGTCAGCTTTGTCATTGGTGGAGTATGTAAGGCCTATTTGTTTATGTGCTCCTTAAACTGGTCCTTCTCCACCCACAGAAAGTTTCTTTGCTCCAGACAATTTTTCTGGTTCAGCCTATTTGTCTGGTACAGAGTCTTGAGATTTTTGAAAGTTAGGGTTGTTTTATTTCAACAGACCTAATAAGGTGCTCCAAATTTACTCATAATCCAAGGTGGAGAGTTTGATTTAGGTGCATACAAATCCAGTGTAGAGATAGGTGTCTTTCTGATAGTTGAAACAGTAGTATGTGGCTCCCCATGGATCCTTACTTCCTCAGAAACAAAAGAAAAACTAGAACTAGGTTTTTAATGCCTTGCCATTTGTTTTCTTAAGAGCATCAGCTTTGCTAAAAGGAGCCAGAAGAAGTGCACAGGAAAAACTCTTATAGCATGTTGCATTTCCATAAAGATGGTGAAGTCAACATTTTTGTGGTGTTCTGAGAGGTGTATGAAATAAGGAAGAATGTGCTTGAAGGGTTCCTTTTCATTGTTGGTACAAAACTCATTAATTGTCAGGAAGAAAAAGCCCTATGTAGGGGCAGAAGAAAAAAGTACCTATTTGCAGGTATTTCTGGAACACATTTTCAAGCCAAGTCATTGATTCTCCTTTTCAGGATAAAGGCTTATTGCCAAAAACAAATAAACAACAACAACAAAAAAAAAAAAAAAAAAAAAAAAAAAAAAAAAAAAAAAAAAAAAAAAAAAAAAAAAAACCAAAAAAACCCTAGTTACTGCTGAAGCCTGCAAGAAGAAACCTCAAATTCCTACCTTATTAAATTTGCTTAATCTACTCTTGTCTGGCATCCATGCCAACAAAGAAGATGATTGATGTCATTGTGAGGCCACTCAATCATCTTTGAAATGCCAGTTAGGAGAATTCCTTAAGCCTGAATAAGGGTAATTACCATTCATCTCTTAAAGAACAAGTTCACAGAAAAACATTTTGAACTCCTCATTAGTAAAAGATTAAATAGAATCTCTGATTCCACAAAGCAATGACATGTTGGTTTGACTTCACAGTTTCTTGTTGTTGTAGAATGTGCTACATGTGAAGTTCTTACATCCAAAGGAAGACTTGTCAGCCTACCTGACAGAACTGTCCTGAGAGAAAAATTTATTTTCCACAGATGATAGCTTCTTAGCCTGTCTGACCAAACTGATTGCAACTATGTAGGCAATAAGCATCTTTCTGTCCTATAATCTCACCCTAATCTTCTCTGACATAACTAAAGAGACCTATTTAATTTACAGCAGGAATTGTAAATTCCCCCACCATAGAAGTATGCAGTGAAAAATTTTACTTCAGTAGTATACTTGAAAATGTATTCAGTAAATTAGTTTCTGGTCAAGTTTTCTGGACAATCTGTATTACACTTTTGTTCTACAGTTTGGATTCCCAAGGCTACTTCACAACACATTGTCTAAGTATTTTAGTGTCACTTCTGAATGTGGAACTTCTGCAGTTCCTAAGGTAGTAAAACTAGTTGAAATATTAGCAAATAATCTACCACTTCTTTCATGTATTACAGTCCTGTTGGCTTCCTTGAAAGAAACAATGAAACAGTGGCCTTTTCTGTGTTTGATTTACAGACACAAAAGCATTCCATGAGGTGCAGAATTAGTATTTTAACTTGCCCAAACCCAACACAGGTCACAAAAAGTTGAGAAGAACCTGACTGCCTAAAAAAGACTCCTGCAAAGAAGTATAAATCAAAGTAACTCTTTAATTATATTTCTTCTGTAAACTGCTTTTCAAAGTGTGGGGTTTTTTTGGTTTTGTTCATTCGTTTGCTTGTTTGTTTTTAATGGTTTAATTGAACCTTAAATTAATGACAGACACCATATAGGGATTGTTGAAGCACATATTGAGTAAAAATCACAATTTACTGCAAACTGTTGCAAGGTAAGGAAATTAAGAAGGCTCTGGTAGAAGGGAAAAGCCATTCTTTATTGACAGAGGGGTTTTTTTACCTTTTTAATAAATTTTTAGAAGAACTTTGAAAGGTAGTTTGACTATATGGAAAACTGGGTAGTCAAGAGCTTTTGAAGCTCTTTTGAAGCTCTTGGATCTGCCAAAATCTTCTCATTTCCCTCCTAACACAGCAACAGGTTTAAGACTGAATTCCATACAGAAGGTGAGGTATTGCACCACTTTCCCCTGTTTAAGTGTCAAAGTAATCTACATTCTGAACACATAGAAAGCACCCATTCAGCTGCCTTATCACAAAATACATTAACTTGACTTTTTTCCCCTGGGTAATCAAGGCAGTAGCATCTAAGTGAATGCTTATTTTTCCAGTCACAGCTCAGTTTTCTTTCTAATACTTGGAAGTGTTAGACATCTATCTCTTTGCAACAGCATACCTGGGCTCTGATCTGCTGGAGGAAGGCAACTGGATTCAGTTGCCTCTTACAGTGGGAACTTGTGACTTACATGTACAAACCAGCTGAGAATGGGTTTGGCTATGACCTCAGCCCACAGATTGTAGTGATGAGCAGGTCAATGATGAGCGATGTCATCCAGGCAGGCCAGGAGGCTGAGATGTAGACTGGCACTCCTACAGCACCACTGAGGCAGGACTGACAGTCCCGAGCTAAGCTGACAAACAAACATTCTGTTTATTCTCACTGTTTTGTGTGTCACGGGTTTCTGCATCACACACTTTTCAACTGTTCCTCTGACAACAGATGTATTATTTCTGTCCTTACGCCTTTTACAATTGCATGGAGGCTTCTTAAAGTAATAATTTACATTTACATACCTCCCAGAAAAGTGAGAGTATTAGTGCTCTCCCTCTCTGCCCTCAGTGTACAGAGTGTACTCTCCTCCCTCCTCTGCTCCTGCAGAGTAGAACTGAAGTACAACCAGATTAGACTGGATGGTGTCTACTTCTTCCAAATGTCAATTCAGAGATGCCAAAGATCAGGTCTTTTATACAGGTATTGTGTTAGTTCAGCACATTTCTCATACTGATTTGTAGCTGTAAGAATTCAACAGATCTGTAAACTAAACAATAATGCCTTGAATAAGCCAGCTATAAGAATTCAGATTGACAATTAGATATGAAAAGCTTATTTTAGTGATTAACCCAGTATCATCCAGCAATTTGATAGAAAAAAAACAACACATCAGAACTGGCTGATTTAGGGACCAGCTTTCTCTTCCCTAAAGCTTTGGTCACTGTTTCCCTGCTGTCTCGTAAAACACAAGATATATAGACTAGGACAATCACCTCCAGTACATCTGGTACAGTCTGGGGCAAGATTGCTCTTGAGTGAGCTATTTTACTGACTGTTCAGTTCAATGTTTAAATATGCTGAAAGAGGCAAAAATGATGACTGAAAAATCTTACAACTAGCAGCCTCTGTCATTTGAGGGTTGTATAGCCCTAAACGTGTGCTTGTGTCATAGCCCTGATCATGTGTCTTGTCAAGTCAAAAACTGCAAGTCAGTGTACCCCAGTGATACACACAGGGTTGGAACATATAGATTTCTGTCCCTTCAGCTCAGGAAATAACTGAAAGAGAGAAGACAGTTGTGCAAAAGGAGGGAGAAAATATACTCTAGGTAGGTGTCTAGCTAAATTCTAAATCTTTACCAATTTTGAATATGTCCTAATGGATTATAGTCCTTTGCTAGTGATATTTTAGGGGAAAAAAGATGATGTTTAATATCATCTGCCTTCTTCTCATGCAGACCCCTTATTTATAGCCCCATTTGTCTCATATTACTCATAGCACTAGAGAAAGGCTCTGATTTTCATGACTCAGTCCCCTCAGCTGCTATTTCCAGCAGCATTTCTCATGAAACCAGTATCCTTCAAGTTCCCCTGTCTCCCAACTTTCAGTCCAGCTTCTTATGCTCCTCAGATTTTTGGGCTTCACAGCATTCTCAGCAATCCACTGGCCCAGTATCAGCCAGCATCACTTTATTCTGTCACTCTTCCTTAGTTTCCTTATATCTTTTCCCTTCTGAATCCCTTCCTGCCTCTGCAACCCTTAATGACTGTTTGTCAGTAAGAGTTGTCTCATTCACATCATCCCAGTCACCCCTCTCAAATATTGTATGCAATCTCTCACTTCTTCCTGTGAAAGTTGTTTAAAGCTACTTAAACTCCACAAGATCTGGTGAAAGGACAAGTCAATCCATTACTGTAATTTACTAAACTATTAGCACATCTGGATGCATTTCCAGTACACAGGCTTGTTCTCAAAGTTGCATAAGAAAGTTGGTCAGAGCAAAAGGGAAACATGCTGGTCTTCTCAGCTTGTCAGAACTTGTGCGGAAACTAAAATTCAAATGTCAGGCTGAAATAAAGAAAATCTGCAGAAATCGAATTCTTGCTGTCACCATAAGGAGTTGTACTGCCTGTCACCTATGGCCTGGATAGCCCAATAAAAAAATTATACTGTCATTGCTAGTAAGAAAACTAATGCTAGCATTGCAAGGCCACAAGAACTGGTGGGCTGTTAGTTTTGTTATTAGTTTGAGTGAATTTACTCAGTGCAAACTGAAGTTGGGTACCAGGTGTCTTTTGTTATGATGTAGATTTTAAGTGTGGGATAATACCAGAGACCTTGAAAATACGTGCACAGGCTAAAAACAGAGGCCATGAGGCTATAAACATCTCACTGGAAATCTGATTCTTGACAATTATAATCTTAAAAGCTGAGAACACTTCTTTAGACAAGATAACAAGGAGGATGAGGAAGCAATCAAACAACAAGTGCATGTAGTTTATGCACTGCTTATGAATAAAACAAATAGATTATGTGGCCATGGGAAGTTAACATCCCCAGAATTGCAGAGTATTATCCAAGGAAATGAGACCAGAGAATTAAAATTCACTGACAAAGTCAAGTTTTTTGAAATGTACTGGATCTTGATATTTGAAAGGAATTGCTGCTGGCAAATGGTTGTCATCACTGGATTATCATGGAATTTTCTTCCTAAAAACTACATCAAAACTGCAAGCGCATAATCTGTTTCAAGGACCAAGGCTCTTCAAATATCTTTTACCATGCCAGTCAAGTTTTATGTCTGTACAGAAGTCTGTGTCTGAGTACATAAACTACATGCACTTGTTGTGTCAAGCTCTGTAATTCCGAATTAAGCATACTGCATGTATTCAGTTTGCCTAGTGTGATAACTATCAGTGTGACAACCATCACACTGACAAGCAGTCAGTGATATGGTCAAGCAATTGCACTAAACAATCATTGTAGGTCCCTTCCAGCTGGAAGTATTCCATTGTATTCTCTGTATGCTTCTCATTATTGTTTGTAAATATATCCATCAAAACCTCAGTGTGAGTTCGCTCTCCCACTGCAATAAAAGACAAACCTGCAGCAGAACCAGGGTGTTAGACATCACACAGGAACAGAGTTTCACAGAATACAATGTTGGAATTGGCCAGACCTTTATTATGAAGTGTAAGGGAGTGCAGAACTGCCTAGGTAGGAATAGTATACAGTTTCTGTACTATTATTATTTGTTTCTTACTTTAGTGCTTTACATTAGAAATATTTATGTATGTATATATATATATATATCTCACTGTGTGTCATCTTACCTTCCATTCTACTACTTTAATACTGAAATAATTAAAAGCACAGGGGCTCAATCTTCTGTCATTTTTTGGCTATAATATGCAAAATGTTATTATGTCATTGCAAAATTATTCTGGAAGTTAATTACTTGTGTTCTAAAGGTATTTTTTCCCTGCTTCTTCACCTGATGACTGAATGAGGAACTTGCCCCAGGAAAGAAGGGTGTGTTGTTCTGTGGAGCTGGTGGTAAATGTTTATGCAGGAAGAACCTGGAGCACCTAAGGAGCTACAAGAACGAACTGGGCTTTTGGCCTCAAGCCACGTAGTTTAGATGGAGAAATGTCTCATGGGGTAGGTGGTATATTACAGTGTAAACTAAATTTCAGTGAAACGTAGCACATTAGAAGCCTGCTTCAGGTACTACAATTAAGAAACACTTAAGGAGCTGTTTTTTCAATCAGCAAACTTTTAGGGTAACTTCATTATAATTATTCTCAGTGTTTGAATGCATGCAGTATTAAGGTTACATTCACAAGTTGTTTTGCATAGCCAATACTGAGTGTCAGGTGTTTTCATAAACCATTAATTTTTAGTACCCTAAAGTTCAACAGACTACAGTATGGCTTTCAACTCTGTGTAATTCCTGAAATTATACTGCTTTAGCCCATATGGGGTACATCAGTAATATCTGCAGTATAGTTTTAACCTTCTATTTTTTTCTCTGGAAAATTTTCATAAAAACATAAAGTATGTATTAACCATTGCATAAATGCAACCTTTTTTATAGGGACTGTATTTTACTCAGATCTCTTTCTGTAACAGTCATTCAGCACCCCTAAAAAAGTCTGCATTTGTATCCACCTGTGACTGTATTCTCTGCATTTGTATCCACCTGTGACTGTAGTCAATGTAATTGACCAGTAGAAATGGTTAGTGTGAGTTCTGTTGTCAGGAAACTTCCTTGTGTCAGGAAACTTCCTTGTCTATCAGACAGCCTCAGGCAACTGACCTGTTTCTAGAGAACTGGCTGGTTTTATACAGATACACATATATTATATGGTCTGCAATGCTTGGTCACACAAAGAGAAAAAATTTGTATTTATATGGTGTTCTCACTATAATTTACAAAATTCAATCCTTTGTAAAAGACAACATCATTTTCAAGAGCCATTGGCATATTGCAGAGTATCACTCATCAAGGCCATTTCTGATTTTAAATTGAGGCGATTTCTTAGGCTATCTCTCATGTAGTACTGCACAGCTTAGAGTCCGCTGGTTGTGTTTAATCAGTCACTGCAGCTTGTCAGAAGGATGCAGTTCTCCTTGGAGGTCGATACCGGCAAAAAGAATTACTGTACTCTAACTGTGGTACTAACATTGTGTGTCAATGAGACTCAACCCTGCTTCATATCCCTCACCAAAACAAACCAGATAAAACAAACTAAAAACCACCAGACATGTACCATAAAATCATAACAATTGAAATTATTGATTTTCAGTTCCATTAAAAACCTCACAGACAGGCCCAGAATGTCACAAGCATATCTGCATGTCAGAGAAGGATTTTGGAGTAAAATAACCTCAGAAGTGCCTTGGCCATTGCTTCACGTTTTACCATTTATTTCCATATATCATGGAAATTCTCTCTGAACCAAGTCTCTACACCTCCTGAAAGGAGGGCGTAGTGAGGTGGAGGTCGGTGTCTCCTGCCGGGCCCGCAGTGAGAGGACAAGAGGAAATGGCCTTACTGTGAGACAGGGGAGATTCAGATTAGGTATTAGAAGAAAAAAAAAAAAAAAAAAAAAAAAAAAAAAAGTCACTGTCACAGTGGTCAGGCACTGGAATGGGTTTCCCGGGAGGGATGGAGTCACCATCCCTGTTAGATTTTAAGGGTCTCTTGGGTGGTCCACCCAGATGGTGTGTTACCCGGGAAGCCGCTGCCGCGCGGCGCTGCCCGTGTCCCTGCGGGCACCGCCCCGCGGCGGGCGGCGGCCGGGAAGCGCTGAGGGCGCGGTGCCGCGGCGCCTCCTGCCGGCCGGGAGGTGGCCCTGGGGGAGGGATTGCCGATTGCCGCGCCTGGGAGAAGGCGCGGCCGGACCGGGAATGGCGGCGCCGATTGGTGCGGCTGGGAAGAGGCGCGGCGGGGCCGGGAATGGCGGCGCCGATTGGTGCGGCTGGGAAGAGGCGCGGCGGGGCCGGGAGCGGCGGCGCAGTCGCGGGCGGGCCGTGGGGCTGCCGCCATCTCGCCATGGCTCGCGAGTTCGAACTGTGCCCCGGGCGGCGCGTCGGCGGCGACCAGCCCTGCTTCATCATCGCCGAGATCGGGCAGAACCACCAGGGCGACCTGGACATCGCCAAGCGCATGATCCGCATGGTCAAGGTGCGCGCCGGGGGGAGGCGGGTGAGCGAGAGCGCCGGGGCGCGGCCTGGGTTTATTCCAAACACAGATTGTCTGCAGGGAGACCCTTGCATTTGACTTTGATGAAGGGTCTGGAGTGCTTGTCCAGTGAGGAGCGGCCGAGGGAGCTGTGGTTGTTCAGCCTGGAGAAAAGGAGGCTCAGGGGTGACATCACCACTCTCTACAACTTCCTGAGAGGAGCTTGTGGCCAGGTGGGGGTCGGCCTCTTCTGCCAGGCAGCCAGTGACAGGATGAGCTTGACGTGGCCTCAGGCTGTGCCACAGAGGTTAAGGCTGGACATCAGGAAGAATTTCTTCACAGAAAGGCCGAACAGATACCGGAATGGGTTGCCCGGGGAGGTGGTGGAGTCGCTGTCCGTGGAGGTGTTTAAGGAAAGACTGGACGTGGCACTTGGTGCTGTGGTCTGTTTGACAAGGTGGTATTCGGTCACCTCGACGACTCGATGATCTCAGAGGTCTTTTCCAACTAATTCATTCTGTGATCTCGTGTCATGGCTGCAGCCCCGCAGCTGGGGCATGAGCTTACAGGGAATTTAGGAAGTATCAGGCAACTGCTGAACCATCTCTAATGAACCTCCAGTTTGACTTGGTTGACATCAGCGCTTTATTGCAGTAAAACTTGTGTAAAACAGTAAGACAGCCAAACTGCTTTCAAATTTGATGTTATATGTATTAGGTAGAAAACCACACATCATCACAGCTCAGGGAATGGTGTATTCAGTTATGTGACTGGGGTGAAAGTGGAGACTGCTCTAATGAGAATTTGTCTTCACTGTGTGACTTCAAATGAATTATTTCATCAAATGAATTATTATTCCTGGAGGTGTTCAAGAGTGTCTGGTGCTAGTGATGTGATCTAGGGATAATTGTGGTGATGCCGGGTGGATGGTTAGACTGGATGGTCTTAAAAGTTTCTTCCAGCCTTGATGATTCTATGAATTTCAGATTCATACTCCTTGTTCTACAGAATCCTGTGTCCTTTTTTAATGTAACATTATCAGGGACTGCTAATCTGGGAGAAACACCACAGAAGTCAACTCTTCGAATATGCAACATGCATAGCTAAGTAGTTTGTATGTTTAATATGATTTCTCTGAACTGCTGCTCTGCTAAGTGTGCTTAGAAATAAAAGGGACTTAGAAATAAAAGGGTTCATGCATGTGTAGGTCCACAGTAGGAACACTCTGTGTTCATTACCCCTTCTGTGATTGCTGTGGTGATAATGTGAAAACTGCACAACAGATGAGCCCATCTCACTCACTCCTTGCATTCAGAGTTGGGCGAGTGCAGGTTCACTTGCATTTCCACTCAGTGTGCACCAGCTTGTTTTGCAGGACTGTGGAGCAGACTGTGCTAAGTTCCAGAAGAGTGAACTGGAGTACAAATTCAACAAGAAAGCCTTAGAAAGGCCCTACACCTCTAAACACTCCTGGGGAAAGACTTATGGGGAGCACAAGCGCCACTTGGAGTTCAGTCATGACCAATATAGAGAGCTAAAGAAGTATGCAGAGGAGATTGGCATTTTCTTCACAGCTTCTGGCATGGATGAGGTATGTAAGCCATACTGGAATGACAAGGGGAGTCTGGCTCTTGTGTCTGTTGGGTATTACTTTGGTGTGATAGTTCTTACAGAAAAAGAATATACGGACAATCAATTTGTAGCTGAGAGACCTAGAGTAATTTGCCAGTTCACCTGGGTCTCTACAATGGTTGGCTGAATGTTTTGGAGGACATGCCACATGTGTTGAGATACTTATGCACAGTAAGTAATACTAGGGACAAGGCTTCGTTTTGACCTTCATAAACAATTGAGACTCTGAGAGTGTAGATCAAGATTGCAATCAGACTGCTCTCCGTTGTTGTCTGGTATGTTGGTTGCAAGCATATCAAACTTCCTTCTGTTTTTAAACCAGATTCCTTTCTTGATCTAATCCCTATTATTTCCCTCTTTTGTTCCTCCTTCCTTGTTGTTTACTAGACACCTGTAGTGTTTCTAAGCATCAGAAGTGTTTATGCCCCTATTTCTGTTACTAATCTCATGAAGGGGCTCAGCACCTTGTCCTGTTACTGCTGAATCATTTACTGATTTTTGCCAGTGGGCTGTTGAACAGTCAGTCACCAGCTTCACAAATCCACGAAACTCCTGCTGCTGTTCCCTCTTAAGACATGTATATTTGTAGCTGTGGCATGCCACTTGCCTCAGACTAATGGAGTGACAGTATTAACAAATGCAACATACAGTTGATAGGTGTAAGCTGTAAAGGGCAAGTAACACTTGAACTTCAGTATAGATGAGAGACTACAGGTTCATTTTTCTTTGTGGCCTGGAAAATACAGAGACCCAAATGGAAAGAGACCCTACCAGAAGTAAGATAGCCACTCTTACATATGGCCAGCAGAGCAATGTCCCTGGCTTTCTGGAAGTAGACATATCCAGGATAGGACAAGGATGTGATTTACTTAATGTTTTCAGGCGATCTATTCAGTGTCTCACTCTTGCAATCAGAGACAATTCCTGCTATATCAGTGTTATTTTTTATCATTTTTTTTCCCTCTTCATCTGACGATAGACAGATATTTGTGTGTATATGGCAATAACTCAGTGCCATGGATTCAGAAATAGATCTGTGAAAAGAGAGTGTGGTGGTGTTTCTTTTACTGCTATCTTCACATCTAGAAGACCTGCTGAACAACATGCACTCCTTTAAGAAAGGAGTAAATGAACCCAGAGTCTTGGACTTCTGTATCTGGGATCTTAAAAGATCTGTGTGCCTTTGGGGAGAAAAAAACCCCCACATTCCTTCTTTGATGTCAAAACCTCTGGTTTCTAAAGGCTGTAGTGCAACACAGAACACCTTTTATAGGCAGCAGCTAAGATCACTTTCTCCTGCTTTTATCTCTTTTTCTTTGCTGTGCTCCTTTATATGTGGCTTTATCAGCTAATTAACAGAAGTGATACATGTTTGTTCCTTCTTTCTGAGCAGTAATTACATTACACAACTCCTTATATTTCTGGTGGCTTTTCTGCAGTACAGGGGTTTGGAACTTAAAATATTGCATAAATTGACATAAAAACTTTTTAAGAATACATTAACTTCTGAAAGTTTTTATACATTAACTTCTGTAAATTTAACATAATCTCTGGAAGTCCAGTTATGTCAAAGAGGTTAAATTGTGTGTTTAAGTATATGAGGAAATGATTTAAGTGATGTGTGAAATAAATAAAAAAGTCTATGAATAACTTCTTTATCTGTTCTGTTCCAGTGTGTACTGGAGACAAAGCAGGATCTCATTGAACCACTCCCTTTAATGTCATTCCTGTTATTTGAAATTACTTCCTGGTTCTTGATCTCTTAAGGAAGAGCTGCTAATTTTTAAGAGAAATTTACCTAATGAAGAGTGGCCTTAGATGCAAGGTCTACCTGTCATATTTAATTTTTTGCCATCTCCTGAGATAAGATCTGTACCTTTTTAATATTGTCTTTAAGCACAATACATCTGAATAAACTATATTAAATAGTGAATAGAGATATGTTACACATAACGGGTACAAGAAATTTAGTCGCCATCATAGTGATGGTAGAAAAATTAGATTGAATAAGATGTGATTATCTTCGTGGACATTAGCATTCTTTCTCTGGCATTAAGGAAACAAGGAAAGAGCTGAAGAAATTAAAATGTTTGTGGGTGATTGACAGGGGGCAAAGATTTCATTTTTTTCATTATTTTCCCCGGAGGTGAATGGAGGATTTAAATACCTCTTGCCTGTGATAGATTTGGAATTTAAATTTTCTTCCATTAAAGTGCTATTTTTTAAAAGGTCACTTACTGATGTAATACCTGTTTTTAGGAAGCCTCTAATAATTCTTGATTTGTCTTCAATATAGCACTCATATTTTTAGACAAAGGCAGAGTATAATTAGCATTTAAATAACCAGTTTTATAGTCTTTACTTTGGTATATTTTATTGTCTAGTATCTCTCCTAAAAGCAAACTAATTTTAGATTTCCCTTTTTGGGCACTTTTGGGTTTTTCTCCTGGTGCTTATTTAATATGCCCATACAAGTTTTCAGTATGATGAATCTATTCTGCTGTCTGTAGTTTTAAACACGCTGTGGCTTAATATTTCTGACCTGCAGGACAGGTGTGGCAGGAAAACTCTGTACATGCTTGTATTACATTTCTTCTTCAACAGGCAGACTTCCATCTGCAGGTAGTTGCTCTC
Source organism: Pyrgilauda ruficollis (assembly GCF_017590135.1). Lineage (NCBI taxonomy): Eukaryota > Metazoa > Chordata > Aves > Passeriformes > Passeridae > Pyrgilauda > Pyrgilauda ruficollis. Next base: position 37,176 of record NW_024508766.1, on the reverse strand, counting down.
TCTGGTAGTGTTTAAAGAAAGAGAAAAAAAAAAAAAAAAGCAAGAATGTTGTGATACACAGGTTCATTTTCAAGCTGAGGTGCAGCTCTCTTGTACTAAGCATCAGACTGTAAGCTGGTGAGACCAGAGACTGCCTTGAGACAGTGATCCCAGTCAAAACTTTGTATTAAAATAGAAGTATAAAAGAAGGGCATCATAATTATACTCCACCTGGAGCGAAATCAGAAACTAATATTATCAAGACAGCAAATGTTACTTCAGGAGCAGTGTTCTTTATGTGTATAATACCAACCTGTTTAATTAAGCTTGGAGTTTGCTCCAAGCAAGTGTTAAAGGGTTGTTTATTTCCAAGCACAGTAGTTCTTTATCCCTTGATCCAGCTGAAGTGGAGTGTTAAAACATGATTTCTTTTCCTTGTAGATGGCTGTGGAATTTCTACATGAACTGGATGTTCCATTTTTCAAAGTAGGGTCAGGAGATACAAATAATTTTCCATATTTGGAAAAGACTGCAAAGAAAGGTAAGCATTTTCTTTGAGCCATCTTGGTGAACCTCACAATTTCTCAGTAGCTCTGTTATTACATTTTTCCTCCAGTTGATTTTTGGGAAAAAATCTGAAATTTCTTTAAATTTCAGACTTCGAAAAAAAGGTTTACCTGGAGTTCTTTTCTAGTTTTACTGAATTAATTTACTTAAAAGAATTTAATTTAATCTTGGGTAGCTTTCTTGTAGACCTAGGACAAAACTTATGCATATTTTCTAATGGCTAGGTCGCCCAATGGTGATTTCCAGTGGGATGCAGTCGATGAACACAATGCATCAGGTTTATCAGATTGTGAAGCCCATAAATCCAAACTTCTGCTTCCTGCAGTGCACCAGCGCATATCCGCTTCAGCCAGAGGATGTCAATCTCCGTGTTATATCGGTGAGCAAGTAACCCAGGCATGCTGTGGGTAGGGTAGCAGAGAAGGGCTCTGTCCTTTTACTGAGATACACTTCCAGGTCTTGCGCTGGAATTTGCTTCTGAGAAGTTACAAGATGTATCACATTCCTCTAATGCACTCTGAAGTAAAAATATCCTCCTTTTTTAGGAGAATTCATCTTTGAGGAATATGATAAAGGATATTGCTGGAGTATTCACAGTTCAACAGAGGAAAACATAACATGGTTATCAGGTTAACCCTGAGCCATGTTCGACCCTACTATAGTTTCCTTCATTTGAAATGTTACTTGGATATGCCAAATAGTGATGTAAGAAAGTTTTCCCAAACTGGCCAGTGTTCAAGCACTATCTTAGATCTATGCACACGTAGTATATTATTTTTAATAGAGTGATACATGGCTGCACTTAAGTGCCTTTAGGATTTGGTGACTGTTCGCTATGTGTGGATTAAAAGGTTGCTTCAGATTTTAAGTACAATATTGAACAGATCTGTTTTGGATACAGATTAAGTTTAGCCAATCCACTAGGTTCTTGGATAAAAACATGATACTATTACTATTGCGTACACTGATACAGGCTTTGAAGACCTTGAATAGTAGAACTGAATTAAAAGGAGAAACATTATGTTGTAGAAAAGAACGTGCTTCCTTTTTCTTGTCAGTATTGGTAATACTAGTCAAATTTGGAATGTGATTGGTAATGCAGTGTGACTTGTTGAATTTAAAAGGTTGCATTTCTGCATAACCAACTGCTTGTTTTATGGCACAGTGTTTGTCCACTGCAGTTATCACTGTTAAATTTGCTTTGTTTTTGAAAATGCTATTTTGGTAATTCAGACCAACTCTATCATGATTCAAGGCATATCAGTCAGCTTTTCCTGATATTCCCATTGGCTATTCGGGGCATGAAACTGGCATAGCCATTTCAGTGGCAGCTGTTGCTATGGGTGCCAAAGTACTGGAACGCCACGTGACTCTTGACAAAACATGGAAAGGAAGTGACCACCAAGCATCTCTGGAGCCAAATGAACTGGCAGAGTTAGTGAAAGCCATCCGTACTGTGGAAAAAGCAATGGGTTCTCCAATCAAACAGCTCTTGCCCTGTGAAATGGCTTGCAATGAAAAGGTAACTTTTGATTTTGGTTTGTGTAAGCCTGCAACTAATTTAGACCTACAGCTAATAACTCTGTATTCAGAAAAATAGTTTGCAAATTGTTTATTGCAGTAGTGTTTCTGCCTCTTCACTTAGAAAATTTCACATTGCATAATGTTGGCAATTTTGATTATAATAGAGTTCTGTGTTTATCATCCAGTGCTTAACTAAGTTGAGTAACAGCATGGAATAATTTAGGTTGGAAAAGACCCATGAGGTCATTTAGTCCAGCCTAACACTGCCAAGTCCAGCCACTAATGTATGTTCCTAAGTGCCATGTCTGCACATTTTAAATAACTCTGGGGATCATGTCTCAACTGCTTCCATGTTCTAGACTGTTTGAGTGCTTGATCACCCTTTTAGAGAAGAAATTTTTCCTAATATCTAGTCTAACCCTCCCCTGGCACAGCTTGAGGCCATTTCCTCTTGTTCTGTCACTTGCTGCCTGGGAGAAGAGACCACTCCCCACCTGACTACAACCTCCTTTCATGGAGTTGTAGACAGTGATAAGGTCCCCTCTGAGCTTCCTTTTCTCCAGGCTAAACACCCCCAGCTCCCTCAGCCACTTCTCGGAGGACTTGTGCTCCGGACCTTTCACCAGCTTCGTGGCCCTTCTCTGGATTCACTCCAGCACTTCAATGTCCTTCTTGTAGTCAGGGGCCCAGAACTGGACATGGGATTCAAGGTGTGGCCTCACCAGTGCCAGGTACTTGGCAATACTAATAGGAATAACATCTCTATGGTTTTATATGAGCTGCTTTTACACTAAGCTAAAATACCAGTCATCCTAATCAGATTCCCTCCACTGTGATTTTAAAAAATTCCAGTGAGCCACTGTCCAGTTTCAGAAAACATCTGCATGTTCCTGGCAGCCTAGTTAGAGTGAGAGTAACCATGCTAAATTAATCTTATTTTGGAATAAGTAATGGAGAAGGCAGTTCTACGCAACCTGTTCTAAAATAACTGCAGAATATTTTTTATCCTTTAATGTTATACTAAGCTAGCAATGTATTTAACTTCAACATTGTTTTTTTTTTTCCTCCTCCCTGTAGCTGGGAAAGTCGGTAGTGGCAAAAGTGGCAATTCCTGAAGGTGCAATATTGACACTTGACATGCTGACGGTGAAGGTGGGAGAGCCAAAGGGATTTCCCCCAGAATGCATCTTTGATCTGGTGGGCCAGAAGGTTAAAAAAAATATTGAAGAAGATGAAACCATCACTGAGCAAGTAGTGGAAAATCATGTTAAAAAAGTGAAGTGCTAAACTAAAGCACTCCATTCCATGTTTCTGGATGTCCTACCATGTAACATGTTTGAGAATAGCAGCATGGTAGATAAGAAGAAAGGGGTGTAATTATGAGAGTGCAAAGAGGTTAGAATTTTCAGGTTCTCATTAGCAGGAAATTTCAGAAGCAAGGGGATATAAATTATGAAGATTTTATTAGAAACTGTATAGCATTGTGCCTAGGAAATGCCACGATCTTTTCTTCTCCATTTCACTCAACCTAGATTAATTTGGAGTTCTGCCAAATAAAAGACCACAGTCTGCTGCTTTCCAGCTTCCCTTTTCTGTTAAGAATACAGTAAATTATGAGAATTTTGTCTACACTTTGAATTGTTCTAGCCCTGTATCTTTTAATACTCCTCTCTTTTCTGCCATTTGCCTCACCCCTGTGATAGCAGGACTCTGGTTGGAGTTGAATACAGACAAGTGAAAGTTTACACCAAACAGAAAACTACAAATGCAAGCTGGATGGATTTTTTTTTTTTTTTAAGATGGAAGTCTTAAAAGTGTCATGATAAAGCAGTGGGTTGCAGGAATCTGTATTCTGTGGGAACATGGGCTTCTTGAGAAAGCTAAGTTCTCAACAGACAGTACCAGGAAAGGAAGCATAGGGATATTTAGAAAGGTCCCATTTAAGGGGCAAGAGAGCCTTTTGTGGACTGGAAGGCTAAAAGGCAAGCCAGAGAGATTGAGCAGGGAAGAAAAGTAGATCTGAGATGAATCAGTGGAAATAAATTTAACTTATGCTTCCGAAATTCTGAAAAGCATCTATTGCAAATTGAGTGAAGTCTGGAATATTAAGTCAATCCTGCAGAGCATTTGGATGCCTTTGTTGGACCTGGGGGACAACTTCTCAGGTAGGAAGCCAAATGCTGGTGAAGTTTGAGCAGTTTGGGTTTTTTTTCTGTACTAACCAGCAAATCCTCTACATTGGGATTTTTCTCCCAGCACTGGTGTGTGAGATGGCAGAGGCTGACTGCCTGACTACATCACACCATTATGCTTCAGCATGATGGTCAGAATATGATTTGTGTGGTCTGCTCTTGCATCCCAGCTTCTCACTTTTCAAGTGAGAAATGCAAAGCCACTCCTATCACCTGCTCCTTTTCCCTTTGACCAGAAGGGAGACGTATAGCAGCAGCTGCAAACCATTCTTTCTTCAACTACCTTGCTTAGCACAGAACTGCTTTGCAATAATTCATCTCCTTTTTTTTTCTGTGGTGGAATCATTTACTAGTGATGGTTACTTGGAACTTGCTACCTTGGTAAAGTATCTTGAATTTGGTGGTGAGTGGTTTTGTACCTGTAAACTGTTTACTTTCAAAATGTTTGTGCAATTCTGAGGAAACTGTATTCATATCTTTAAATGGGGAAGCAGAGGTTGAGTCATATACTTGACCAAATATGAGCTGTGACTGATGCAGTATGCTTGCCTTACATTAAAAAACTACTCAATTGTTAAAAGATTTTTTTTTTTTCATTTCAAATTTGAGAAGTAAATTTAAATTATAAAACAAGCTCTTGTTTCTGCATTTTAGTCTATGGTCAGACCTTGCCTTTGCCAGCACTGGAGATACAGGGCCTTTAGTATTTGAACACTCTAAGATTACCTGACCAGTTTCAAGTAGCAGTAGTTTTTCACTCTGGGCTGGTCCTGGAGACTGCTGTAAGCAAAAGCTCCAGAAATTTCCAGGACTTTAATTAATGTATTGGTGGGGAGAGAAATACCCGTATACGGAAACTTGCAAGCTGTGTCTCCTAGTTTTATTTGAACGTTGAAAATTGGACACAAAGACAAATAGGCCACAAATGCACCTCTGGCCTGGTGTTTTTATTGCACCTGTTAGCCCTGCAGACATTTCATCCTCTGTTAGGGATTGTACACAGCTTTTTCTCATGCTTCCACTCAACAGAAAGAATAGGGCCACGCATAAGTTCAGTTCAGAGTTTCTGTCACATACAAGACCAGCTAGTGACTATTAAATGTGGCCACAGAAGCTCCAGTTTCAGAAGGCACCTTTCCAAGAGTCAGTGGCAGACTTTGATTTTTCCAAGATGACACTTAAATATGAGCTAATTCACTTAGTGCATTTATTATCCAAATCTGACGTTGTCAATGATAACAATATGTAGTATATAATCTTGAAGCTTGAACCAAACTAAACCTGTTGCCATACACAACTGCAACCTCTCCAGGCCAATGAGAGGAGGGAGTTCATTTAAAAAAACTTCAAAAAGTGAATATCCATGTTCCAGTCTGTAATATGTTTCTTTCAACCTGACTTCTTCCATTTTGCGAGTTGAAAAATACGACATACAGCACTTCAGGTGGTACAGCAGCACCATTTATAAATCAAATCATCTTTCCCCATTGAAAAACACATACACATTAAAAAAATACAGTTAGTTTCCTTGAACTTACTGTTACAAGTTGAAAAAAGTACAACAATAGTACATACTGCACTTTGAGTGGTATATCAACATCATTTATACAAGTCAGGTGACATTCCCTCATTGAAAAAAAATACACATTAAAAATCACAGTTGGTTTTCCTAAATTTTTGTTACCTTCTAAAAGCATCATAATTACAACTTTGATACAATAGATATGAATTCATGCGGAATTGCTAATTGCTGAAGTGGCATTAGTAGAAAAAGCATGAAATAGTAGGCTTTATTTTGCTTTGTTTCTTACGTTAGTTTGCATGTTCTAATAGACCCTTCCCAGAGTCTCAGGGCTGGATAAACTGGTTCTGTGAACTTGCAGCAAAAGGTGTGCAAATGAGCCATGCCATCGCTAACATTGTAGAATGAAAGGATTCCTGCTTCATAATCTAGAAAAATGCCAATGCAATCAGGATCATCTTCTATCAGGATGGGGATTCTCTCTCCCTTGTGAAATGCCCAGTATTCAAAATCAAACTTCTTAAGGCACCAAGATGCTCTATTCCAGCCCAGTCGACAGGCTTCAGAGTCTCCTTTCCTGCCAATGGTAGGGTAGGCTGCACCAATCCACCATCCTGCTCCAGCACGAAGCAGGTCAACTTCCCAGTAATGGCTCCCAGAAAGGAATGCATCTCTGCTTAGCACTTGCCATAATTTATCAAATCTCTGGGGACTACAGGGGTAGAGTATTTTCCTCCAGCTACAGCTTACTTCAAGACGGTCATCTGACAATTTCAGTCTCGGGTGAATGCTGTCATATTCCCAGGTCGGTGATCTTGCATCTGCAGTAAAAGCCATAAACATACTTGCTGCATTTCTCATGACCCTTGGAAGAAGTCCAAGTTAAAAAACACCTACAGAGGAGCCCACAGTTGGAAGTGTCTCAGGACAGTCAGAAAGCCTGCAGTCCTAGGAACACAGGCTGGAGAAGGCATGCCAGGGGGGTCACAGCAGGGCGCTAACATTGCTGCCTCCACACCTTTGTGATCTGGGCCAGCCATTGTGGTGGGGACCTCAGCCACAGCACCAAGGTTGCTTTACATTTAGAGTTAGCCCACAGGTCCAAGGACACTGGGTCTGGAAAAGGCATACCAGTCTGAGCAAGGCAGGGCCCCAACATTGCTGACTCTATGTTAGGTAGGGATGGGAGGGAGCTAGCCACAGAGCCTACAGCTCCAGGGACACTGGGGCTGGAAAATGTATGCCAAGTGCATAAAGCAGTGAACCAAAACTGCTGACCCCACACCTTTCTAACCTAGGGCACCAATGTGATGGGCACCTCTGCCCCACCACTAAGCTGCCATTTGGGCTAAAGTCAGGATTCAGAGAGCCACAGAGCCTACAGCTCCAGAGACACTGCAAAAGGCGTGAGAAGGGAATCACAGCAGTGCACCAACACTGATGTCTCCACATATTTCTAATCTGGATCACTCATGGTGGTGGGATAAGGAGAAGCCATACACAGAAGAGTTACAGTCCTGTGGTCTGTTCAGGCTGGAGGAGACTAAAGGGAGACACTGCAGTTTACAACTTCCTTGTGAGGGGCAGAGAAGGGGCAGGCAGTGATCTCTTTCTCTGTGGTGACAATGACAGGACTCAAGGGAATGGCCTGAAAGTTCTGTGAAGCAAGGTTTAGATTAGATACTAGGAAAAGGTCCCCCAGAGGGTACTTGGGCACTGAACAGGCTCCCCAGGGAAGTGATCACAGCACCAACACCGACAGAGCTCAAGAAGCGCTTGGACAACGCTCTCAGATACATGGCTCTGTGCAGGCCCAGGAGTTGGACCCTAGTAATTTTTGTGGGTCCATTCCAGCTCAGGAGATTCTAGGACTCTAGCATAATCATACTTACGTTTTAAGAACAGCAATCGATCAACAGGAGTCTTGGTTTTCAGCACTGTCCCAGGCTCCTTCTTTGCAGTGGGATTGAGGCTACTGAAAACGTCTGGGCAAAGATGGAAAGGGACAGCTTAGGGAGTCTGCCAGTTTTTCAACAATCATTTTCCAACTTCATGGACAAACTATGTTACTGTTTCTGAGGAGGGCCTACTCACTCTGTATGCTTTCAGCGTTATGTTCTTTGAATAGCATGAGATGCTGGACTAGTGTTGTCACAGAAATACACAACTGAGCACAACACCAAGTAATCAGACCTGATTCCTTTAAAAGTAGCCCTTATCAGGTTAAAATAGTCAGGCAGCTGAAGATAGCTGCAGGTGCTTGCTGCAGAGCACCTGCACAATGCTCTCTAGCAGTCCTGCACACATCCTGCAGTGGTCTTTCAGATCAGATCTGACCATTTGCCCCAGCAACCTGCTACTGTCTTTTCGGTGACAATTCTCTGATAAGGGATTAAAAGGCAGCTGGGTGAAATGTGATGGCCAATGTTGCCTGACTACTCAAAGAGCAGCATTTTCCCATGGTTATTTAGCTTAGTGGCTCTGTGCCCCATAAGGAAAAACTCCTTGCCTTAATCATTCCAAAAGTCATTTAAGGATGGAATAACAGCTTAAAGACAAAAGGATTTCTAAATAGAATATGTCAGCTCAGCTTTACAGTACTAAAAATCACCAATTTTTTTCAGACTGAGGCAGATCACCAAGTACATCAAACAAAAAAAGCTTTCAAATTTTAGAGGTACCCCAATGCCAGAGCACTTACACCCAACTGTAAGTAACTGAGAGAATAGATGCATTCTATAGGTGTGATGGTCTACATTAAATACCTGATGGAACTGGGAGGAAAAAAAAAAACAGCAGACAAACTAAAGATCATTTCCAGAGTTGGAAGAGAAACCTCTTACGTTCCTAAATCACTGCTGCTATAACAGCATTACATCTGTGCTGTCAGAAAGCAGTACCCATGCCTGAAACACTGTTGTTTCTCCAGATGATTTGGTAAAAAGTCGTTTTCTTACTTAAAAAGCACACTTTCTTTACAAAGAGAGCAGAGGAAAGCAAAATTAAGAGCACTCTCCCAGGTACCTTCTTTAAGCCGGGCTTCCAATGGTTTCTGTAGAATGGACTGAAGAGCTCTGATGAAGTGTTTATAATGGTTAAGTAAGTGTTCAAACGAGAGCGGTATTGGATGCCACTTTTCTAATGGGTGCCTGGATTCCTTAATTTCCTTCTCAATTTCTGTGTACTTCTGAGGGCAGAAAGCCAAACACTACAATTAGCATAAACTATTACATGAAAGGACTCTTCCGTCCCAGGTCCCATACACCACAGAGCAAGGACAGCTCCAACACTATGGGCCATAACAGGCAAACTTTGCTGACATCAGCCTGCCCTTTAGCTCATTCATCTGCCCATTATCTCCTCCTGCCAGTGGAGCCACCTCAGACATGGAGAACCCAACAGCCATGGTTAAAGAGATCCCTCCAGGATGGAAATGAGTTTAGCCTGGCCAGGACCCTTTGTGGGAAATCCCATCAATGGCAACATCAAACTATTAAGTTTTAAAAACAATCTGAAGAATAAAATCCAACCTCCCCACAAGAAAATCTCCACAAAATCACAAAGAGCAGCTCCTGTGTGTAGGTGTGTTGCTAGCACACACAGCAGAATGCCAGGGCTATATCACAGCCATGGAAACTCCAGTCTGACACATTGCAAGGATGCAAAAATGCTCCAGAAGCATCATCCTGTAAGAAACTGCATCTTTTGTCTTGTGTCAGGGCATAAGCACATGGCAACACAATCTTTCCATGGAAGGTGGAGATCATCATCTGTAGGCAAAAAGAACAGCATTGCTCCCTCCAGTGAAGTGGAAGCTTATGGTGATTAGAATTTCTTGCAATTAAGGAAATTACAAATTTTAATTTCCCTCCTGAGGTCTGGCTTTTCTCATATCTTCATATTACATTGGACAAGGAAAGACTTGATACAGCATTTGTCTTCAAGATTAAGAGACACATATCTGTCTTTTCCATCTATGCTAAAAATGAACATGGATTTCATACAGACCTGAAATCAATGTCATAGCAGGAAGACCTAATAGCTCAAAAATCAGGAACCAAATTTGTTCACCAAAACACCAACACCAAATAAATTAAAAAGCACTTAGGAAGATGCTGCTTACATGCAGAAGGATCTATAGAAGACATCACTAGAGAAATTTACCAAGGACTGTCAGGGTAAGAGGTAAAAAGAGACCATACAATACCACCTCCAGCAAATGAATAGGATCACTGTCCTGTTGTATTTGTCTGATTCGATGTGTGAAGGTCTCGAGGGCTTCAAGTTGTTCTTGACAGGACCTCAAATGCTGATCATGTGTTCCCAGGGCTTGCTGAGTCTTTTCATCAATGAAGATTTTTGCCAGACTCTCTTCTTCCCGAAGAAGTAACTGAAGCTCAGTCACTTTTTCTGACAGCTGCCGTTTGATCATGTCAGCATGTGCCTATGCATAAAGCAGAAGAATGTCTCCCCCCTTGCTGAACAGACCATAAACATTTCAGACGTTTCTCTTTCAGGCTTTCAGTGCTATGTTTTGGTTGAATTTTACTGATTTTCTCTATCTCTTCAGAAACATGTCTCTACCCCTTAAGAGAGCACAGACAAGATCTACCTGCTGATGTCTGGGTGGAAAAGAGTGAGGGAAGATTCCAAGATGCCTATTTCTGTCAAAAAATCTTCCAGTTTTCAGCTGGAATTAACAGGGTACCAATTGCAACAAGAAGCAGACCTTGTCCTTCAGTAGCAAGACTTCGACTGCTTTTAAAGCAAGCTAGAGACAAGTAACTGGTAGGAAGAGAAAGCCTCCAAAAGAAAGTGGCATCAGACAAAGTCTCTAAAGCCCCCTCAAGCTCTTACTGACATTTCTGTGACAGAACTGCCTAGCAATGTTCCTTAGAGCAGAAGTAATTTCATGCTCTGTAAATGAGGTGAAGCTTAGCATACATTCCCATTCTTTAGACAGAATCAACAGAACTGTTCTTGTGTTTACCCAATTCTGAATCCAGAAAATTCAATAATGCAGTTCAGTGCATATCATACAAGTTCAGTGCATATCATACAAGATACATACGTGTAGCCAGAATAACATAGGCAGCTGGGGCTATCTACCATTCCTCTGCATAAAAATTTCACCCTTGGTCTTCCAGAGATGTTCAGCTGATCAATGAATGAGGACCAGGTCTTTGGAGACTCTCCCTCTTCCCTCTCTTTGGTAGTGTAATATATTGTGATGAATACAGCGAATACACTCTTCTCCTGAGAAGTGGAGTAGCCACCCAATAGGTGGCTGGGTCTTTGCATAGCTACAGAGAAAACAAAACATCTCTCCCTGGAAAATAACCATCCAGTGGAGAACGAAACCATACTTTACCTTCACATCATTTACAGCCTGCTCTATGCTCCTTCTGTTGCCATCTTCTTCCTCTTTTCTCTCTTCTAGATTCTTCAAGCACAATGCCATGAGTTCCTATACAACAGTGAAACAAAATAAAACATTGTTTCATAACAACATCTGTAGAAACCAGAAACAACTATCCAGTTTGATTTCTGTATAGGGGGGTACTGAAATACTCTGTTTCAGAATCAGAATATTCTGAATTGGAAGGTGAAACTCTTAAATGAATGGCTTTTTATGAAGCTCATTAAGGCCAGTATAGTGATGAACCATTAGGATTTCTGCATTTCACCTGGTGGTTATACTGGTAAGGTTTGGACAGCTGGGCAAATTAGCACCGCCTTCTAAAGGCACAGGGAAACCCAACGTGAAAAACACATATTCGTCTTTAAATCTAAGGTGCTCTGTATTTCAATTACATGCTAATGCATTTAGCAGCTGAAGAGCAACTAAGTACTTTTATTTAGAGGATAAGTGGAAGGCTCCATTTAGACTAAAGATCCAGTGAATGCTCAGAATGCTTCCTAGTGTACAAATGACCAATCAGATACCCCACTACTGCCACAGTGATGCTGTAGTCTGAATGTCTGCAACAGCTAATCGTGTCAGATGGCTGGTAATCAGTCACAGTATCTGTGACACTTTGCAAATTATGGTGTGACCAGCATAATCAATGTCTGCTTGTATCTTGCTCCAGTCTCTCACCTGCTGCCCTCTAAAATTTGCTGCCCTCTGCCCAGCAGGTTGAACAGTCTTGGTGTGCCTGCTAATGCATTTTTGTCACTAGAACATGAAGGATACAGGTAATGCTGCCCCACGCTCTCAGGCCCTCAGTAAATACCAAGTAAGATAGCACCAGCTGTAGCTGCTATCAGTGTCCTCTTCTGCAGCTGAGACCCAGTCAAGAACACCTGCATGTACACGTACCAGGTCACTGCAACAGCCCCAGCAGCAGCTCAGCATTTAAACTCTGCAGCATGGACAAACAGAGCATGAATTGTTGCTTCGTGAGCAACGGTTTGCATTTCTGACATGTCTCCTTAGAAAACACATGCAGTTAGTCATTTAAGTATGACAGGGTCAGAAGCAAATGGGCTCCCAGCAAAAGCCAGAGACTCTGCATATGGAAGGCCCTTGGCACAGATACATCCATGCAAGCAGGTAAATGTTCTGGCATAGAGCAAGATACTCACGCTACTGATTCCAGCCACAGTTTTCTAGACTTGTCCCTGAAGAACCAGAAGAGTTCTACACCACTAGAAAATTCAGGAATTCTACCAGGTACCAGCCTTCCTTAGTTTATTTTGTGGCCTAGACCTCATTCCTTTCCTCAAAGACTGACAAAGACCACAGAGAAAAACCCAATCTTCCTTCTTTGCTAGGAACACACATCACTTTGTGCACGCACACAGTGACCATATGCAAACACTTATATGAATCCCAAGCATTTCTGGTTAAGCACTACTTTCTTTACAGAGGTACAAAAAAGAGCTGCTTCCTATCAACTGAAGACTGTGCCAGCAACCCATGTCATTCACCCTGAGGAATCGACTCTGAAAATCTTCCTTTAGGGATTGCCGGGATGCTTTAACTCATTCAAGTGAAAACACTGTAAAAGCAAGGATTTCTGAGTGACACTCAGAGGTCCAGTCAAGCTCACAGGACACATATCAAGTGCAAAGAATGCTGATCCTGTGTGCTGCGTTCAGGAGCACAGGGAATCCTTTTCGATGATTTTCAACAATCTCTGCTCCAGGGATGAAGCAGCTGATGGATCTCTCACAATGGTTTTTATGTCTTAGCACTCACAGCTAGGATTTGCTGAAAGAGCTGTGGAAGATTCTCAGTGCAAGAAATGCTGCCTCGCTGATATCACACCACAAGGGCTGTACTGAGTAACTGCTCACACCAAATAAAATTACTAATTAAAATACCACCTCTTAGGCTAAAATTATTGATAAGTTTGTGCCTAAATTCTGTGCAGCCCTAAGCCAGTAGATGTCAGCAGATACCTCCTAGGGACAGAGTTCAAGTTTCTACCCCGTTCACTTCCTGATTTGGCAGAGACAAGTCTTTATCAACAACACGTGCTCCCCTCTGTGCATCAGACACCCAGGGAAGCAGCATAGTTTGCAGATCTGTGCATTTTACTTTGCCTCAGATCAGGCTGCCACTGCACAGTATGTGCACACCCACCCGCTGCCACCCTGTTGTGAAGGGAACGCAAACACGATAGTGAGTTCCCACCTGCAGGCGGGAACTCACTTCGGGTGAAAGCACACCAACAGGCAGGTGCAGTGCTCTGCCCTGCTCACACGTCTTAAATAGTTTTACCTTTGTGCTGCTGTTTTTGGCAGCCTAGTGTACAGCCCTCTGCCCTTGTAATGCTCTGTAACACGAAGTGCAATAAAACACTCCAAGAGTTTATCATGACCTGTGTACCGGCTCACAATCTGTGTGAACTTCCAAGCAGGAAGTTCTGGAGGAACTGTTTCTTCCTAGTGTTTTCTGCAGGAAACGTCCTGGTAGCACTCCTATATCACACAAGAAGTGGGAAGAAACTTTCTGAAGTTTCTCAATCCATGCATTTTCTTGGTTTTAGTGTTTCTCTTCCCCTGTCCCATTGGGCACAGAAGGGGAATAAGCAGGCAGCTGTGTTGTGCTTAGCTGCCTACTGGGGTTAACCCACAACATCCCAGAGGAGTTATCAGAGAATTGTGCATGGGCAGTCATTGTGATCTAACCAGCTACAATGGTGGGGCCAGGGGGTAAACAGAAATCACCTTTCCCCTTCCCCTGAGGCAGCTATGTTTCGGTCAAAGGTTCTTGTAGCCTGTCAATAAAAACAAATTTCCTGGGACAGCCACACTCCTCTGATTCCACATACAAGGTCTGAGGATAAAATGCTGCTGCATGTGACCTAACAGTGAAAGTCACTTCCTCCTTGCCCCTTGATTTATACACCTGTTTTGTGGACGCTTGGGTGTGACTGAATGACTCTTCCTTTCATACACGACCCACATCCTTGTGCAGTGGCATCAGGCTGACCCTGTCTGCATGGGGTCTACAAAGCACTTGTTGAAGTACAGAAAGTACAGAAACTTTGTTCTTAGTTAACACAGTCTACAATCCTTGACTCCACAAGGTGTTGACAAGGCAAGCAAAGCAAGGCTAAAGGCTGAAGATCGGCTTAGTACAGTGGCACTATCACTCAAAGATGCCACCATCACACTCTAGCCAAAGAGAACCCAGCGGCACACGTTGCAGAAACGAGGGGGTGACCGGCAAGGCATGAAATCAGGAAGCTCTTGTCTCAGCTCCCGGTTTTACCCCCTCTCCGCGGCACAGCGGCCGCGGGCCGGCGGGGCTCCCGGCACTCACCTGCGTGCGGCGGACGGCCTGCGGCAGGAGGCAGGCGCGGTGCCCGCGGTGCGCGCCCAGCGCCGGGCACAGGGCGCACACGCAGCACCCGCAGTCCTCGCAGAACAGCTCCAGCGGCCGCCCGGCGTGGGCCGCGCACAGCCGCGCCCCCGGCGCTGCGGCCCGCGGCTCCCCCTGCGCCATGCCGCGGGCGGCCGGGAGCGTGGGGAACGCAAGCATGCGGAGCCGGCAGGCGAGGGAGAGGCGGATACGGGGCAGGCGGGGCAGGGACAGGCGGATGCGGGGCCGGCGTGTGGAGGGTGTGCGGCCCGCCCTTCGGGCAGGCGAGCCGTGGCCATGGCTGTGGCCGTGGCCATGGCTGTGGCCGTGCTGTGGCCGTGGCCGTGCTGTGGCCGTGGCCGTGGCCGTGCTGTGGCCGTGGCCGTGCTGTGGCTGTGGCCGTGCTGTGGCCGTGGCCGTGGCCGTGCTGTGGCCGTGGCCGTGCTGTGGCTGTGGCCGTGGCCGTGCTGTGGCTGTGGCCGTGCTGTGGCTGTGGCCGTGCTGTGGCCGTGGCCGTGGCCGTGGCTGTGGCCGTGCTGTGGCTGTGGCCGTGCTGTGGCCGTGGCCGTGGCCGTGGCTGTGGCCGTGGCTGTGGCCGTGCTGTGGCCGTGCCTCTTGCCCTGCTCAGTGGCCGCCGCAGCGGGGCTGTCGGGCCGCCCGTACGGGCAGGAGCTGTGCCCTGGAGCGGGAGAGCCGGTGCCCCGGGAGCCGCCTCCGTCTGGGGCCCAGGTTGGAAAAGGGACTAATTTGTGGAATTTCAGCGGCGTCGGTGTGGGGTGGGCTTCAGTCTCGTGGCTGAGCTAAACACTTACCTGATACAAAAATGTGGGGAAAAGTTGTCTTCAGGGTATGTTCTGTCACTTTCTGCTTTTCGATTAGAATTTTGTGCTCTGAATGGTCTCGTTTATAGAAAACAAAGTAGAATGCTCATGCTCTTACAGAGTTTGCACGCTTACTTTCATTGGCCGTAACTCTTACCTACATTCAACCAAATTCATAGTAGTTTTTTAATATGTTCTTCCTGTGAATAAAAGCAATACAGAATAGTGCATACACACACAAGATGTGAAAAAATAGGAAGATATTTAAAAACCAAGCATTTTGGTGCAATATGTGGAAGTCAGAATATGTATTAGTACATAAGAATGTGGAGTACTGGGGAACAAGGGCAGTCTTGCTGAAATTCATGCATCAGGAAGAATTTCATGCCTGCAAAGACACTGCTAACATAACCAACGATTTAGAAACTGCCTTTTGTACATACAAAAGTTTTTTTTCTTGGAAAGTGTTTCATAAAGACCCCAGGCTACAGTCGTGGAATCTTGGGGATCATTATGGGTATCTGTAGATTGTTTGCTCTTGTTCTACACACACAAAGAAAAGTGCTAATGCCTGTTTTATTAAAATAAGAGTTTCACATCCTCTTTGGTGCAGTTTCACCCACTCCAATGCTTGACCATCCTCAGAAAGAAAGGTTTTCCTACTGTCAATCAACATTTTTCTCATTACAGCTGGAGCCATGTTGTTTCACTATGCCTTTCCAAGGAGAGTTTTAATTTCTTCTTCTCAATCTGCGCCCATACAGGAGTTGTAGACAGTGCTGAGTTCTCTGACAGAGGCTGAACAATTCCAGTTCTTTGCCTGTGTGTTTTGAAATGCTAAGCTTCAGTTCCACTACTGTGTTTGCAGCTTCTGCAGGAGGGTTTGCCTGATGGAGTCTGTGTGTGCCCTGTCCAGAGGAACGTGTGTGTTAAGCAAACATTCCCATGTGACCATTCAGGAGCATTCTGTCAGCCACACCACCAGAGACTGTAACTGCTGGGACTGGAGACCCTTCTCAAGGGTCTCTCCAATGAGCCAAAGGGCTGCCTGACTCCTACACACCCTGCACTCACACAATCAGACAAGGCTTCCTCAACAGTTCAGCCCCAGGCTTCCAGCAGCAGAATCTCAGACCTCTGGATCCCTGAAGAGATTTATTTATGGTTTGCTAACAGAGTAACAGCTCCAGCTGGTGCCTCAAGTAGGAATCCTGAACAAAAGATTACCTGGACTTTTACACCCTCACAAAGTGTGGGGTCTTCCTGCTGTGTCCTTGGCTCCTGCAGCGCCTCAGTGTCTGGTCACCTGCCTGGGTCACAGCCCCTGTGCCAAACGTTGGCAATTCCTGACCTCTTGCCTCAGGCTCCCAGCCAGAGCTCAACCTGCAGCTCCCACTGCAGCTGCACCCCGAGCTACCTGCACAGAATGTTCGTCCCTTTGTTTGGATTGAGCATATCTGCTAATATATTAAAAGGGAAAAAGAAAGCTTTCACAGCATTTTACACTGCCCTTTCTTACAACATTATTACAAGTAACAGAATTAAGGCTAACATTGTCATAGGGTAGAAATTATTATCAAGAAAGATCATGAAAGATTATTCAAACTCATTTATTGTCCACCTTGTTAATCATTCACTACTTGTTGGATATGAGTGTATCCAGTTTTCCTAACACAAGTTTTTAACAGCAAAATAGGAACACAGAAAGGCAGCATATGGTCCCTCCCATTTAGATTCTAATTTGACTTTTTTGGGAGAATATCTTGCTTAGCACTACATCTGCAGGTTGTGTATCATTTACTTCTATTTCAAGCAGGCTGGGCTGATACTATTGTGCATACTTTCTCCATTCCTCAAACCCTTTCTGTATTTTATGTATTAAATACTGGGTCAGGCATTCTTTTCCTTCCAGAAGGTTGGTCTCAGCTGGAATATAAGTTCCTGACGTAGCTGAGTTTCCAAAGAAACTTTCTGCCAGTGCTACGGGTTGTGATGGAACATTCCAAACATTCCACAGCGCCACATTTAAGGTTTGTGGCCATTTCAGATAAGTTCACGTGCATATTTTTGTGTCCTGTTCATCCCCTCTACTTGTCCTGAAGATTGTGGGTGATACAGTTAGATGTAATTTTCTCTGTATTCTCAAGGACTTATACAACTGATTGTTTACATTAGCTGTAAAATGAGCACCCCTGTCTGATTCAATAGACTCTGTAGAACCCTGTATCTAGGTTTAACTTTTTTAAGCCAAGGCCTTTTGTGCTCCTCTTGTGCCAGTCCCTTTTGTTGAAAAGGCTTCTGCCCAGCCTGATAGCTGATCTGCTATCACTGGCAAATGCTTACACGCTGCCATAGGTGTCCACAGAGTCTATCTGTAGTCACTGAAAAGGGAAGTAGGCTCATAGTTAGTCATCCTGTCTCTGAGCTTGGTCTGATACTTGAGAACTTCTAGTAGGCTGGGAAGCTGTTTGTGATCCTTCTTGCAGTGGCATAAATTCCTGGTGCTGCAGGGTTTTTTATTTCTTTTTTTTTTTTTTTGATTTGGCTAGCTGTTGCCTCTGCCTCTCCACCTACTTCATTGTGAAACCTTCTAACCACACAGATTAAATATCTCTTTGGAAGAGTTGGCTTCCCCTCTGTGGACCGCATTCCATCATAATCTTGTGTCGCCTCCCACTTGTCCCACTGTTTCTTTTCTTCTCTTGAGCAGTCCTTCTCATACATGGTCTTAGGGTCTCTCAAATTTGGCCATTCACTCTGGCCAACCAGAGCCACAACAGCACGTTCTCTCATCAGGTAGAGGCATTAGGCTCACTGGATTCAAGGTGTTACATCTTTTTAATATTATCTGTCATTGTGAAGATCAGCTCATATCTATGTGCCCATTGCAGTGTTAGTGCTTGGGCTGCAGACTGTCATCAGTATCTCTACATCATGTGGGATATGAACTGTTTCAGGATAAGGGGAACAACTAATTTCTAGTAATTTTGCTGTTGTTGCCACTGACTTAGGCTGGTGCTCCTGCTGCAAGTGAAGCTAATTTAATGAGTAATATGCAAATGGTCTCCGATGGGGTCCTAAATTATGCTTTACCACTCCACTGGTTATTCCTTTACATTCATGTGCATACAGATTGAAGGGTTTTGTATAACCTAGGAGCCCAAGACCAGGAGCAGACACTAGAGCTCCTTTTATTGCTGTGTAAGCTTATTCTTTCTGCAGGTCCTATGCAATAGACTTTATGTCATTGTTCTTGCTTTCCTCAGTCAGAGGCTCAGTCAATTCCTGTACTGCAGGAATCTATGGCAAACAAAATCCCACAGCTCTGAGCAAACCTGGTACATGCTTTTTGTGACTGGATGTGGGAACCTAATTATGGTCTCTATTCTTTTTGGACCTGTTGTTCATCATCCCTTTACAATGTAAAGCGTAAATATTTAACTTCTTCTCTGGCATAGCTGAAGTTTGGATGGAGGTGCAAGCTGTTCCCTCTTTTGGCAATACATAAATGCATACTGTCTAATATATAAACACTCTTGTTACAATTAGCCAGTGACAGATCATCTACATATTGTGCAAGAACCAATATGCCCAGTAATTTTATACCTTCTTTGCAGTGCATTAAGTGCCAAAATTCTCTGCAGATTCAATGGGTTTAACCTTCTATATCCTGAAGACCGTAACAGAACTTTCAAGCATTTTCATGTTTACAAGGTTGGTTTTTTTTTAAATATACACAGAATTATCACCATTACAAGTAAGTACTAGTCCAGAGGAAGTCTCATATATGTACAAAAAACAAAGCACTGTTTCCAGCTGACCTAAACTTTCTGGAGAACCTGCTCTTGGTATTTCAAGTTTACACCACAAAAATAAATTCAAATAGTTACAGCAACACACAGTTTGAAGATGAACACTTCTCTATATGCAGATCTCCCTGAATCCCCCATTTTGAAGAGACACCATGTACACATAATAGCAACAGAGGGTAAACTATTATTATATGGTGTTTTGTGCGATCTCCAAAGTCATGCTCTGTCTGTGCAGGAATTGCCTCAAAAAAGAACTGTCAGGAGATGGGCGGATCACCTTGGAGAACTGCTGTGGATATGGATACAGCCCAGCACAGACTGACACTCCCTCCCCAAAACGTCCATGGGCAGTGAGAACTCACCAAGTGCTGTCAGAGCTCTCCTCAGAGCCCCTGAGCGGTTGTGCCACTGCACTGGGTGTCCCATGACACCCATCCCGCCAGTCTGGGTGCAGGGATCTGAACCCAACACCTGACTGACGGGTGGAGGGCAGGGCAGTCATTGCTCATTCATTCGGAATGGTGCTTGCCTGTCACTCATGAGGGTTTCAGCCAGGTCTCTGGTTACAAGTAGTTTAATCCTGGTGTAGCAAGAGAGTTTGAGCTGGTGCCTCAAGGAGAAACCCTGAACAAAGGATTACCTGGGCTTTTATACCCTGACATTGTGTATGCCAGAAAGTCTGGGGTCTTCCAACTGAGTCTTCGGCTCCTGCTGTGTCTTAGTGTCCTGTCCCAGGCTGGTGCCACAGGTCCCTGTGCCCCTTCCTGTGCCAAGGGTTGGCAGTTCCTGGTCTTCTGTCTCAGGCTCCCATCCAGAGCTCAGCCTGCAGCTCTCATTGCAACTGCACCCTGCACTGAATGTGTTCCTCAACACGTCTGGTCTTCATCACCACAAAACCACACAATGCTGATGGAAGATACTCAGCTCAGGACTCTGGTTCCTCTTCTGGAAAGGTTAATCCCCAGTCTTAATTGTTGCAGAGTCACTCCATGGGTTGGATAAGCCCAGACACATCTTGATGTTTGTGAAGTTCATGCTGGTGCTTTCTGCAGCACCTCACAGTCCCTCAGAAGACTGCCTGCCTCTTAATCTTTCCTCATCCTCTGCTTCATACCCTCCTTGTTTGTAACGACAACAAACTCTGAGGGCATATTCCATCCTCTTGCCCTGGTTGCTGATAAGAACAGCAAGGCACATTGGGCTTATCTTCTATCCCAGAGGAATGGCACTAGTACCCAGCTGCCAGTTTGGGTGTTCTAGTCTATCTGTCCATACTCAAACATAAGGTTGTCTGTAAGGACAAGACCTATTACTTGTAGCATTAGAATTTGCAAGTTATAAGTACCTAGGGCACTTCCCATTACAAATGAACTCATTGAGCTAGATTCTCTGTGCTTTCTAGTGTTTTAATTTTTTTACGGTGGAGAAGAGATAACCAGATGCTGCTGTAATGCACCAGAATAAGATGTAATTTCTCCCCATTACTTTACTAACACTGGGGGAAAGTGCTCCTGCACTGTGGTTATGAGAGGTCTGAAGATTCTCTTTTCATCTAACTCCCACATTCATCTCTCTGGAGGGAATACCTTTAGTCTTTCAAAACAGGTTTTAAATATCTCAGAGTGTGCCTTGTGCTGTTTTTGCCGAGAAGAATCATCCTCCAGTACAGGCAGTGGAGAGAAGAGCTAAATCATAAGAAAACAGGAAGTAATAATGTTTTCCTCATTCAGCACAGTCTCAGTGTGAAAGCCAGCTGAGGAAGAGTGGGTGGAGTGTGTTGGTGGGGTCAGAATGGGTCCGAGTCTTCATCTGTTAGTTTTGAGGTGAAATGATATTTTCCTGCTGCTGACTTGAATCTAATATGTTTTCTGCAAAACAGGGTTGCATTTCTGCAAAATTTCAGTGTTTCTGCAAGCTGGCAGCATACAATACACAGAGACCAGGCTTTTGTTTAGGTGTAGCATCCTCTACTTCTTTGTACAGAAAATTTCTAATACAGGCTCTGACTTCATCTTCATACTTTTGTGTGAAGTATGGGGGGTAAAGGAGGGAAAAGGGGGGGTAAAGGAGGGACATCTGTTTTAATGTACAACTTACAGGTCTTGGTGCAGATCTGGACATCTTTGCAGCCATCTACAAAAAACCAACCAACCAACTCAAAACCAAGTGGAATCACCACTTCAGCAAAGACATTGAGGACTGTAATTTGCATGGCACTAATACACCACTGAACGCAGTGAACAGCCTTTAGTCACTGCCACACAGGGGCTGAGTGTTAAATAAGGCTGAACTGGAGAATGCTGTATCAAAGTGTCTGTTTTCAATAGAAGTCACCCTTCCCACTGCCTTAACAAGAGAAATAATTTTTACTGCAGAAATCAGAGTTTATCTTGGTTTTGTTTGCCCCAGGGCTACCCATTTCTAGAGGGACCGACCACAAAGGGAAGATCTATTTTATTCTGAGTCAAGAGAACTTTCTGGAAACATATGCATACATGTGTGCATTTTAAGTATTTTAATTGCACAGTTAGAAAAATGTTTTAGCAGTGCTGTGTGAGTTCAGTTTTCATGTTCAAGTTTGGGGTTTTTTTCCTGAAAAACAAATAAAATTTTGAAACTCCTAATTTTACTGGCACTGGATGTTCTCTCCTTTGACATTTTCATTAAGAAACTAAATGAAAGTAGGAATTCTTCTGTGGCTTAGTTACCCACTATTTAATTTAAAAAGACAGAAGATCATTTTAGGCTATCAAAAAAAAATCAATGTATATCTTTATTTCTAATTTTTAGCAGAATATATTTTCAAACTCATACTTTTCAAAATACACTTTCTGCAGTATTTTGCAAAGATAGTATGCATTAAAGAAGTGTCAGAATTACTTCAAACTGACATGAAAATTTTGTCTTTCTTTGTAGTATCACTGAGTTGGCTGTGTACTGGCAAACCCTTTCAACACACACATATTTTAAAACACTGAAAAGTATCCCAGGTAAAATAAAGGTAAAGAAAAAGTAAGTGCATTTTTTTATGCCTCAGTTTTTAATAGTGACAATAAATCTTGTGTTGGCTGGTCCTCAGAGTTGGGAGGACAATGACAGTGGGAAGTGTAGACATTCCATTTGTAGACACTGAAATTGTGAGGGACCAGTTGTACCAGTTGACGGTTTGTAGGCTTGGTGTGGCCAGACTGGTTTCATCCCAGAAGGATGAAGGAGGTGGTGGATGTTCCAGCAGGACCCCTCTCATCACCTACTAAGTTCTTGGGAGTCTGGAGAGGTGCATGCTGAGTGGCACTAGTTAGTGTTATCACAGTTTACAAGGCCAAGAAGGACGACCCAGTGAACTACAGACCTCTTAGTCTAACTTCAGTACCTGAAAAAAATGTTGGGAAGATCCTGCTGGGTGCTGTTGAAAGGCATTTCAAGGATAATGCAATCATCAGGCACAGCCAGTGCAGATTCACGAAGGGAGACTCCTGTTTAATTAATGTGCTATCCTTCTATGATGATGTCACCAACTAAACTAGGGGATGAAGGGAAGGCAATGGATGTAGTTTTTCTGGATTGCAGTGAGGCTCGCTGTCTCTCTCAGCATCCTTTTGAACACGTTTCTGGCTGTGAAATGACCAGGTGCCCCCTCAGGGGTCACTGCTGGGAGAATGCTGTCCAGCATCTTTGTCAGCAACACGGACAATGGGACCAAGGGCACCCTTGACAAGTTTGCCACTGTCACCAAGCTGTGTGGGGCAGTCAATGTGCTGGAGAGAAGGGATGCCACACAGGGGCACTGACTGGGAATGCACTGCTCTTAGGTTTTTTACTAACCCACCTAATTGTTGTCTTCCCTCAAGGCTGAGGTCCAATGAAATTACTTTCCGATGGTTTACCAAAGGAAGACAAATTCTTTTTAGGCAGCCCAGATTACAATTGTTTTCCTGGGTTGTAAGTGCACATTGTGGCTCATATCTAATTTTTCGTCCACTGATATCCCCAGGTCCTTCTCTGCAGGGCTGGTCACAACTCTTTCATTCCCCAGCCTGTACCGATAGGAGGGACTGTTCCTTGTTTTTCTTTGCTTCTTTGGGTGGTTTTTGCTTTCCCTGTTAAACTGTCTTTATCTCAACACAGAAGTTTTCCATCTCTTACCGTTCTGATTCTCAACCTGGTCCCTCTGGTGTGGGAGTGAGCAGCTGCATGGGGCTTTGCTCTTGGCTGGAGTTAAACAAAACACAGGGTAAGGTGCCCTCTGGGACAAGCCAAAGTGGGCATAAACAGGGTTACAGGCCAGGAGACATGTTCCCCCTGCGTAACCACAGCCTCTAATCCTGCACCTTGAATGGATGCTGATTGGACTGCTGTCCTTCCCCAGAGGGGAAGGATTCTCACAGATCCTTCCCTGTCACAGTGTTGACCTCACACAGCTTGAAACCATCCAGAATCAAAGTGGTTTACCGGTTTCTCAATTACACACATTTAGCTGTCCATGAGCTTGCACTTCTAGGCTCCTGAGAAGTCTTGGGCTGCAACTGGGCAGGGCAGTTGGGCAGGCCCCACCTTAATTCGGGTCCCAGAGTTCTCCCAGAGAGGATCAGAGGTCAAGGCAGAGCAGAAGAGGAAAAAGTAGCTGCCATTGCTCCCTATGGCAGAAAGAAAACAGACTCATTGTCATTCTGACCCAAGTTCTGGTACTCCTTGATAAGTAACATAGAGAATAGAAATTCTCAGCTGCCCTGAAGTTACTGAGTTGAGCTTAAAGACTAACAACAACAACAACAACAACAACAGAAAAAAGGATGTAAAGGTATGCACAAAGAATAAAGCATGATAAATGTAGCTGGAATCAGTGGAGAAACAGATAAAGAGGTCTACAGTAGTTTTTTGGCAAGTTATGTAACAGGAAGCAACAGTGCATGCCCAAAGAAAAAGTTTGAGGGAAGTTCACCTATGAAGCATTTTATATTGAAGCATTCAGGGAATATGAGCACCAGAGACCCCTTCTGATGAACTTCCAGGACCATACTTGCCTGCTTTCTAATGCTTCAAATTGTATTAAAATTTTTATTTGGTTTGATTTCAGTATCAATCTGAGCCACAGTGAGAGACTATAAAATGGCCCAGGAGTATTATTTCCCTGCAAGGTTTAGGGCTGGAATATGTGACAACTTTGCTCTGTGCTCCAAGCACACCTGCCTCTGCTCCAGAAGTTGCCTGTTTATGAGGGATGGGAAATATTCTCCATGTGTTAGAGAAGTTCCAGATACAGGCTCTTGGGCTTGGGGCAAGCATGCTGGTAATCAGGCTTGGGGAGATGCGGGAAGCAGAGACAGGGTGCCCAGCAAGGGCAGGAGGGTGGGTGCAAAGGTCTGCTGGGTACAGCCAGAGCAACTGGGCTTTTCTCTGCTGGCAGGGCTGGGGTATGTGGGCACTGCAGAGCCCCAGCGAAGTCCCAAGCAGCTGGGAAGGCTGGGAGCTGGATGGTGGCCCTAGAGAAAATCTCTAGCACTGGACGCTGAGCTGCAGGTGCCCCCTCAGCCAACGAGAGGCAGCTCTGCACAGCCCCAACAGCACCAAGTCTTGCCTTGCCTTTGGCTCTTTTGGGCCAGGGCTCCTCTGGCTTTGGAGAGACACACGGAGACCTGAGAGCACGGGGGTGTGCAGGATGTGCTGTTTTTAGACTGCTGGGACGGCTCACCGGAAGGCAGGGATCCTTGCAGCAGCCCTGAGTGCACTGGCTGGCCCTGGGAGCCTGCTGCTGAGCCTGGCTGGGGCACAGGGGGATTTGTATCTGGAGCCAGAGCCCTGATGCATGCCTGGCAGCAGAACAGATTCATTGTGCACCACAGCCAGGCATTTGGTGTTTGCTAGCACGAGTGGTTTTTTGAAATTAAAACTCCTTCCCCTCCGGTTTGCTACCTCCAAACAGGCAGGTGTTTGCGACACTGTGGCACGGCAGCAACCATCCTTCATCCTTTCAGTGACCCATCCATGCTCTCTCCAGTACGTCCATACTCCTTTGTCCTGGGAAGCCCACAGCTGGGCTCATTAACAGCTCCTGGAGCCTTTTCATCCTGGTGTATGACCCTTTCAGACCCTTTCAGACCCTTCCAGACCTGGCACCTCAGTATGTGCCGTTTCCACTGGCCTCACTGAGCTGCTTCTCTGGCTGCTTGTACAGAAACAGGTAACAAACACCAAAGTCTCACAGTTTGCCAAATACCATGAGACTGGAAATATTGGTGGAGCCTTGAAAACATTTCCTTTGAACCCCCAAGCCCCACTCCATCAGCTGGTGAGGGAGGAAGGGCAGAAGAGACACAGGTCTTCCTTCAAGGATGGTATTTCTCCAGAATAACTTCTGGAAAGGCAGTAGCCCTGCCTGCAGCTACAGCCAGCCACCCTACCTGGGCAAGGGTGCCCCAAATGCACTCTGACCAGCACTTCATGCCCATTCTGGGTGGCTGAGGGCTGAGAGGCTGGCACCTGGGAATGCATTTCTAGGTGTTCCTTACCAGCTTTCCCTGAAACTAGTAAGGGCAGAGGCATCCACAATATGAGCCAACAAGCCTTTCTCAGCCCAGACAGCTGTTGCTGGCAGCACAGCGACCTCAGACAGAGAACAGGAAATTAAAGACAGAAAAAAGGGAGAAAGAAGAGTGCAAGGGCTTGGGATTAGCCCCTATCTCCTTTGGGAGGCAGCACACATGCAGGGAATAGGGGCACATTAGCAACCTCAGCTGCATCCCCCTTCTCTTTCCTTGTTTGGGGTCTGATTAAAAAAAACCTCCCCAGCTAAACTTAAGAGGGACCTGCTGCTCCATCCTGGAATACCAGTGCCAGCAGGGGTTGGGTTAGCTTTTCAGTATCCCTGAGTGTTCCCAGCCATGTGGTCAGCATCTCAAAAGAACATCTCTTTGTAACCCTGCTGCTCCTCATGCCTCTTCTTGCACCTCCCTACAGCATAAGGTACTTCTGTGCTGACAATGGACAAGTGAACATCTCCTCTTGCACCTGGGCCACAGTTCAAGCCATGGATTTGGCCTTAGCAGTATCTGTCAGAGTTTATCCTTGGTTTGTGCACTGAAAGCCTTCAGAGCAGGAGGAGCACTGTCCCAGACCCCCTGTGAAATACGGCACTCAATACTTACATAAAATAGACCAATTCTAATTCATTGCTTTACTTCAGATTTTGTGCTACAAGCAAAACACTTTTATTACACAGGCTCTCTGGTCTCCCAGCCACCTTCCAAAGCATGATACCACAACTGAAAACTAGCTGACAGGGGAGAATTAAAGTGCAACTGGCTCCTTTCCTTCCTCTTCAGTCACATGTTCTCGCTTCCCCCATGACACTCCCCCAGCGCCCCCGCAGACTTCCCGCTTATTTGCCTTTTGATGGCAGGCAGGAGTTTCAGACCCTCCTGTGCAAGGAGTTCCGCCTCACCCAAGGGCCTGGTGTGGGCAGCCACAGCCTGGAGCCCAGGAAGCTGCATCATCGTCACTGTGAGCTGAGGGCTGGGGAAGATGACACTCTGCCGTGGGCAGCTCCCAGGTTCAAGGCAAACAACTCTCAGCAGAGCCCTAGTGATGCTCCTGCTGTCACAGGCAGGAGAAGAGGGATTCTCTGGCACCTGGTGTTCCAAGTCCCAGACAGGATCGAGGCTGCATATCCAGCATGGAGGTGCTCAGAACAAGGAAGACTGGTTTCATGTGGTTTAGTTGGAAGAAAACAGCTGGGAAGAGACAGCAAGTTTCCATGTAAACTCACAGTCTGGATATGCAGCTGGAAAAGGGACTGCCATTTAAGGATAGGAAATATAGAATTTCTGCTTGGCATTCTTATCTATGCATCCCACATGCCCACTTACCCTATTTTGTACTGACTTAATTTTATTTTCTTCTTTTCTCTTTTTCTCTTGCTTCAGCCATGGATTCTTTCTGTGACATCCTGTTTGCTACAGAGAATGCTCTAACTGGCAGTAAGGCAAAGATCTTTTATTATCTTTTCCCATCTACCTCTATTTATGACAACATTCTGATTTCACTTTCTATTTTTTATATTTTGCTTGTTCACCAGGTTATTGATGAACAGTAGCATCAAAACCAATCTCCTAGAACAGCCCAGCAAAGGTAGTAGGTAGCACTGAAATCCATCTGCATTCATTGGGAACTGAAATTTTCTTAAAATAGGTGTTCTCTCTGTCCTCTGCTTACCCATATTATCCTGGTGATCAGTTGTTTGTAATACTTGCTCAACACTGCCAATTGCAGAGCAGGTGGTTCTTGCCTGAGTAACAGATGGTTGTCTTTCAGGGGCCAAAGTACAGCAGCTGAAGTTCCAACTCAAAAGGCATGTAACACATTTCCCCAGAAAATTTCCAGGGAAATAGAAACTGGCCCACCAAGCTGTGGCAAATAACAACTGCAGATTTTTGGAAAAAGAGCCCAGGAATATCAACAGCTATGTATCAGCAGCATTTATGTACCATCTGAGGTGCAAGAGGCGAGTTACTATGTAAAAATTGAATAATTCTATAATAATAATGTAATTATTACTGTGAAATAATGGTAGCCACAGCTGCATATACATACTTAGCCCTGCCTTACTTGTATTCAAAACCAAACCAATACATCTACCCCTCAATCTGCTATAATTTAGATACCCTGTCAATGAATTAAGTTGTGCCATTTATGAACAACTCACATGGAAACCCCCCTTTCAAAATGAAATATGCTCCTACACACCACTTTCCTTTTCACAGAGTCTGGCTTTCATGGAAGATGTTGGTACCTACAGGGCAGAAAGGTTGCCTAGCAGAACACTCCCTGTTTGAGGACTGTGCCTCACACAGTGTGCTTGCTGTCAATTTGCAGCCCATTTTTGCCAGAGTGACCCCGTCCCTCTGCATAGCCCACGGAGGAGAAAAGCACTCCCAGTCTCCTTCACCCAACAGCAGTGCCAACAATATCTCTGAGGTGGAAAGTTGATACCTAATGTAATAATGTCATGGTTGTGCCACAGAGCTTCAGCAGGACTGGAAAAGACTCAACACTTTCTGCAACATCCACAGCACCCTCCACAGCATCTACAAAAGAGCTTAGAGACTGTTTTTTCCCAGCAGTACCATGTGGCAGCAAGGCTGAGCTGTCTGCACAGCTCACAAGGAGCTTTGTCACACTGGCAACAATATTGTCCTTAGCTCTGCAATACTGTCCTCTGTCTGTTCTGTGCTGTCATTGTCACAGCGGGCAGGAAACTAGATCAGCTTGGCAATAAACCGTGATCCCTCCCACTCCTGGAGGGGAAACACACCATGTGAGGAGGTGGGGGAAGACAAGAGGGAGGAGGAGGACTGGGAGTGTGTAGAACTCACATTGTGTTTGAACGTTTTGTGTTCTGACACTGCAGCTCTGAGACACAGCCAGATGCACAAGACAGTGGAGGCATCCACTGCAGAAGGAATAAGCTGTTGAACTGCTGCCATCTGCAGTTCCTAGGGAGACTGGAAGCCTTCTGCTGGTGAATGCATTTCGCCTCATCCAACCGGCACAGAGCAGCAGGGGCTTCTTGTGCCTGGGTACAGACTTCTCAGCCTCTCTTTGGCTCGTTTTTTCCTCCAGGTCCCAAAACAAGAACTAAATGGAAGTGTATCTTTCCATTTTCACTCTCCTACAGAGCCATCTACCTAACATTCCATGAAATGAGGGCAGAAATTTTAGCCAACAGACTCAGCAGTGTTTCTGAAGCTCAGGGATGCTGTGATCTGTGACACTTGATGCTGAGATTCCCCCTGGCGTCAGATCTTGCAAAATCCATCATAAGGAGAATTATGGGCTCACTAAGACAATCCCCACGAAGACCAGAGCCTGGGGGTATTTGGTATAAGTGGATTCCCAAGGAATAGTCTCCTTAATCAGCAAATCTTGTCTGTGATCTGAATTTCTCATACCCTGAGAAAGATTTACCAAAGCAGATCATTGTTTCTTTTCTTAATGGATTTAGACAGATTGTACCTTTCACTTCAGGTATGGACTCCTACCTGCTACCTCAGGATGCTTTTAGCAGGTAATCATTGCACATGACCTTTAGTTAACCTGAAGGCTTTTGCTTCTGGCTCTTATCCCTAGGCCCCCCCCTCCCACTGTGGTGAACTGAAGTCACACAACAATTCTTTATCTGCTTCACTCTTCTTCTATTAGTAAATTGATGAAACTTGACTTGTTGAGGACATTACACAAAAATGACGATACACAGAATTATATGACCATACAAATTCATTACTGGGACTGTGTTCCTTGTGGCTTCCTCAGCATCTAGTATTGATGTTTCTCAGTAAATGTCAAACCCTACAGAAGTTGTATGGTTTCCTGTCCTTTCTTGTACACTTAATGATGCTGCATTGTAGAAAAACCTTCATTTGTTGAATGAGACACCCCATTAATAACAGAGAGATGGTATGGTCATAGAATTTATTTTAGCATGTGAGTGAGCAACCATCCAAGACCAAAACTGACACCTTTATTTTTTGATGCTCTGCCATTTGTAGTATTCAACTGCATTTACTCATTTTATGGCAAACTGATCATTCTCCATGCTGAAGTCTTAAAGATGAAGTGCAATCACTTCTTTTCATGCTCTGCAACCTCTTTTCCCTGCTCTGTTTCCTTAAATTTGTTCATGTTGCTCCAAGATGCAATGGTATACAGAGGAAGATGAAAAGCGGTTTGCAGTAACTAGCTTTTAAATTTGGCCGTGCTCTTCAGAAGGAAAAGACAAAGCAAAATGCCATAAGGCCAAGCAAAATTAAATCATACAGGCCCAAATCATACAGTGCTCCTGGCCCTGCATGTTGGACTAGATCTGGCTAGAAAGGAAGCGTATGTTTCAACAGAGTAGACATAACCTCTGTATGCAGAATGATCAACACCAGGTCAGTAAATGGCAGAGCAAGAGCAAGCTGAGAGAGAAAACCAATACTTCAGATATTGCAAAAACATGTGTTTTTGCAGCACCACTATGCATAATTACTTCTTTCAATTAGCATGATTGTTTAATGAATTTTTACAGAAATACTTCTAATTACTATGCAAAACTATCACAGCTACTCGCTAAGGACTTTTTTTGAAGATGGTAGACCATATAAACATTATGATCTATGTATCTCATTTCATTACTAGTCTGTTGCACATGAAAAAAATATTTCCATTCCTTGTTTTGAGTACAGTTCCATCTTGTTTCTCTTGCTGAACTCACAGATTCACTTTATCTTCAGTTTTTAAATAAGACTATATGATGGCCCAAGCTCCTAGTACTCAAATGAGCTGTGAATTGCTTCTTAACTTCTCCCTCCATATTCTTCCCTTAATCACCTCTCAGAAAAAAACAAAAACAAAAACAAAAACAAAACAACATTCTCCAAACCCTAGCAAACATAGTGTGGTGAAAATGATTCTCCTGCACACACAAATCTATGGAAAGAAACAGTGAGACAGAGGAACTTGGGAACTTGGTGGGGTATCTCCCAGGACATTTATCATGGAGGACTGCTGGCTTGAGCATTTGCACATCTGTTAACTTTAGACTCTTCTGGTGCCAGGATGAGCCTTTCCAAGATGTCCGTATCAAAATGAAGATTTGCTGAATTTTGTTCTAAGTGCTAGAAGTCTGATGGTACCCGAGTTCTTTCACAACTGGAAATGGCACTTTGGGACACAGTGATGTGTTAAGTGGCACAGTGCAATCCACTGCAAAGGCCAGCACGTGACACTGTGTTAGGCAGAATAGGCATTTCAGAACTGACGGCTCACAAATAGAATATCTGTGTGTTTGAAAAAGCACAGAGCTTTGTGGATGCAGTAATTCACAAACTCATAGAATATGCTGTGTTGGAAGGGACCCATCAGGATCATTCTATCCAACGCCTGGCCCTGCACAGCACCATCCCCAAGAATCACACCATGTGCCCAGGAGTATTGACCAAACCTTTCTTAAACTCTGTCAGGCTTGGTGCTGAGACCACTTCCCTGGGGAGCCTGTTCCAGTGCCCAAACACCCTCTGGTGTTTATCTGGTGATAATGCAACCTAAGTCTCCCCTGACTCAGCTTCATGCCATTTCCTCATGTCCTGTCACTGGTCACGAGAGTCAAAGATCAGTGCCTGCCCCTTCACTTGAGAGGATGCTGAAATCACAATGAGGTCTCCCCTCAGTCTCCTGCAGGCTGAGCAGAACAAGTGACCTCAGCTGCTCCTCATACAGCTGCACCTCAAGGCTCTTCAACCTTTGAGCATCCTCCAAAAGCTCAAAGTCTTTTTTCCACTATGCCATCCAGAACTGCCCCCAGCACTGCAGGTGAGGCTGCCCCAGTGCAGAGCAGAGCAGAGCAGGACAATCCCCTCCCTTGCCTGGCTGCGATGCTGTGCCTGATGCCCGCCAGGGCACGGGTGGCCCTCCTGGGTGCCAAGGCATTGCTGACTCCTGTTCAACTGGTCACTGACCAGGACCCCCAGCTCCCATTCCAGTCCCTTTCCATGGAGCTACTCTCCAGCCTCTAATTCCCGTTTATACACACACACAGAGTTGCCATGTCCCAGGCACAAAATCTGGGACTTTCCCTCAATGAACTTCACACAGGTGATGCCTGACCAGCCCTCTCATTTGTCCAGGTTTCTCTGCAAGGCCTCCGAGGGAGTAGACAGCTCTCCCAAATTCGTGTTTGTTTGTTGTTGTTCATGTTTATTTTAGTTTATTGTTTAATGGTTTGTTCTGTTGTCCCCCTATGTTCTCCCCAAAGTTGGTTCAACCCTGATTGGTACCCTCCCTCAAAAGCTGTCCCTTATTCCTTTCTCCGCCCTTTATTCCAGCTTCTTCCCTTGTCTGTCAAGGCAACCCAGTCCCTTTTTCCCAAACCTTCCCTGTCACTCTCCCCTTGGGACCAATCCCTGCTTGTGACACCCCTTTGGAATCCCCTAAACCTCGACACCCCATTGGCCCATGTGACCTACCCTCTCCTCCCATCAGTCCTGATTGGTCCCAAACCAGTGATGTAGTCTCCTCACTCCTCCCCTGAAAATTCCCCATTGGATGATTGTTTGTAACCACCCCCTAAGTCAAGGCTGTTTAAAAACCCGTGCAGAGGGGTGTTGGTTGGCTGTGTTACTTTGCTGCCTGTCACTTGTCTGGAGCTGCACTGGAGAGCAACTGGCTTTCAGGTTCAGCCGTGGGCAGAACTCCAGCCCCAGCCATTCCCCACTCCTGGTGCAGTGCTGGAGTTCTAAGAGCTACCCTAGGCTCCAGTGGGCTGCGTCAAGTGTTGTCGGCAAACTTACTTCCAGTCTTGTGTCCAGGTCATTTATGAAGCTGTTGAAGAGCACAGGGCTGAGGATGGAGCCCTGTGGAACCCCACCAGTGACAGTCACCAGTCTGATGTCACCCCATTCACTGAAACCCTTTGCAGCTGACCCGTGAGCCAGCTGCTCACCCACCATGTGATGCGTTCATCCAGGTGTGTGCTGGATGTTTCATCCAGAAAGATACTGAGAGAGTATGGAAAGCTTTACTGAAATCCAAAAAGATTACATCACCTGGCTTCCCTTGGTCAGCTTGCTGTAGAAGCAAGCTTGGGTTCCCTTGGGTTATGTAGAAGGAAATCAGGCTGGACAAGCAGGACTTTCCCCTCATGAAACTGTGCTGGCTGTGACTGTTGGGTTGTCTTCCAAGTGTTTCTCAGTACTCCCAGAATAATCTTTTCCACAATTTTACCTGGCAGTGAAGTGAGACTTCACTAGTTTTAGGAGTCTTCCTTCTTGTCTTTCTTGAAAACTGGGATAATGCTCACCAGCTTCCAATCAGCTGGGACCTCTCCAGATTCCCAAGACTGCTCAAAAACCATGGGGAAAGGCTTTGTGATAGCATCAGCCAGCTCTTTGAGGATTCCTGGATGAATCCCATCAGGCCCAATAGATTTGCAGGGATCCAGATGGAGAAGATCCTGCACA
The DNA here is from genome assembly GCF_017590135.1 of Pyrgilauda ruficollis. Classification (NCBI taxonomy): domain Eukaryota; kingdom Metazoa; phylum Chordata; class Aves; order Passeriformes; family Passeridae; genus Pyrgilauda; species Pyrgilauda ruficollis. The sequence continues at coordinate 3,950 of NW_024508766.1, read as the reverse complement.
AGTTCAGGGTCAAAAGAAAACGGATCTTCCTCACAGTCACGGTCCTCCAGCTCAGGGCACGGAGACCCCCTTGGGGGTCCATCATCTCTAGCCCATTATCTGTGTCACAGAGGCAAAGAATGCATTTAACACCTCTGCCTTGCCCCCTCTCTATTTCTGAGGTGACCTTGCTCATCCTGTAACAGGCTGATGTTATTTCAACACTGCCTTTTGCAATTAATATACTTGAAAAGACTGTTTTTATTGTCCCCATTTCTGGCCAGCTTCCACTCCAGTTGAGCTTTGGCTGCATAAATTTTCTCACTACAGTGGGATGCAGCATCTCTGCATTCTGTCCATGTTACCTGACCTTACTTCCATTGGGCATATACCTTACTTTTTGCCTTATTTCCAAGAGAAGATGCCTGCACAGCCAAGATGGCCTCCTGCCTCATTGCCGGACTTCCAACATTTAGGAATTGCCTGTTACTGTGCCCCTAGGTGATGTTTAAAATGTGACCAGCATTTATGGACCCCAGCATCTGCCCATACATTTTCCCAGAGAATTTTACTTACTAATTCCCTGAGCAGTCTGCTCTCCTCATGTCCAGAACTGAGGTTTTGCTGGGATTTTCTCTCACATCAACAAAGATTTTAACCACTTTGTGGTCACTGTGGCCAAGGTGGAGCCTGTCTCCACTCACGAGATCCCCTCTGTTGACAAACAGTAGGTCAAGCAGGGGATCTATCCCAGCTGGCTCCCTTCGCTTCTGTAAAGCTGTCATCAAGGTTTTTGGGAATGTTACAATTTGGGTTGTACCAGCTCTGTGATGGCTCCCAGTGAATTTCTGGCAAGTTGAAGTCTCCTATGTGGACAAGGGCAGTTGATTTGGCAGTGTACCCTAGTTCCTCCAAGAATCGTAGCTAAGGGAAGATCCTTATGCTGTTAAATAAATACATCTACACCTACCAAGGTTAGCAAAGACTAGAACTGGACAAAAGCTGCAGCTATGCCACTGCTCCTGCAAAGCCAAACCTGTCTATTGCACATGTAAGACTAAATAAGAAATGAGCATCTTTTGTTAAGCATGCTGTCATTCCTGAATCAATTGATAAGCACTGTGGGCATGCAAATCGTAAATTTGCAAGGCAGATCAGTTGCAAGGAAATACCACATCTAAAAGTCAGATGGTTGTGTGAGCTGTGGGAGAAAGAGGGTTACAGCAGACACACGAGACAGAGAAAGTAGAGCTGTAAGCAGTAGTTGAAAGCAAGAAAGGAAAACTGAATCACCAAAGAGTACACAGGATGCAGTGTCTCGTGGCAGCGATTCCTGGGCGTCGAGTGATTGGATCAGGGGCCAGGACTCCACCCCTGCTCTTCCCTCATTGGTTTTCCCTATATGTCCGTTATCCTACCATCACACCCACCTTTTTTCTGATTTGCTGGAGACCACCTTTCCTCTATGTATCCGCCCTACTTTAAAAACCCAGGTCGGAGCCCAGTTGGCTTTGTCTCCAGCTGGTAGCCCCCCTGGACATTAAACCCGGATTGCACTACCTCTGGAGTCCGTCTCTTCTTTGCCTCCTGTGGGTTAGCAGCCCTAGCCCTCTCTCTCAGCCGCGGATCCTCGTCCCTCAAGGCGAAAGCCTTAGGCGCTCCCCTGACCGAGCCCCGGATCGGGAGAGTGCCCCCGTGCTGCCGGCGGTGCTGGCCGCAGCTAGCCGGGACACACCTTAAGGTCAGCCGCCACCGCTGCAGTTTGGCGCCCAACGTGCTGCACGCCGAGACCACCACCGGACCCCACGGACGAGGATCCCAGAACCATTGGGCTCTACCCACTGGACTCTGGCAAGTCCTCTTTGGCCATCAAGCTACCTCTGGTAGAGCAGACCCCTTTTTGGTGGGTGGCGCTCCCAGAGGACCGGGATCGGCAGCTCCAAGCACCCACGGAGTCGGTCCCACCACAGGAGCCACTCGCCCCGGATTTTAGTTGATCTCCGCCGAACGTAAGTCCTTTTTCCCTTTCCCTTCTTTCTTTGCCCTGCCTTTTTAACTTTCCTGACCGCTTCGTTCGGTCCTTTTTTCTTACTGCGCAGGCCTTTGCCGGCATAGTCCGGCGGCAGGGCTCGGTGGGAGGTCCCCCTTTTCGCTTTTCCTTTCTCCTTTTCTCCGGGCAGTGGGTGGATTGAGTTGCCGCTTTTTATAACTTAAATATGGGTGCGCGTTTTTCGGCGACTCAAAAGAGACTTTATATCCAAGTTGCGGGTATCCTTGTTAGTGGGGGGGTTGAAAAGTTTAAAAAACAGGAAATAAAGAAACTTACGGCATGGCTGCTTTCCCAGTTCCCTGAAGTATCCCCTGACCAAATTATTGATTATCGATTTTGGACCCATGTTTGTACTAAATTAGATGAATTGGGCCGATCAGGGGATTCTTCACTTTCAAAAATT